>NC_066367.1:1485833-1797500 GCF_013377495.2 Cygnus atratus
CACCAACCATCATTTTGTTGGTTTATTATTGGCTAAAATTGGGGATTATTTTATGCTGCTTTCTGCCTTGCTGTGGCTGAACATGTACTGCCTATTAATGCCTACTTTTAAAATAAATGTTTTATTAAAAACATTGTAGAGCTTAGGAGACTTCAGAGATTTTGTCTGCTCTCTGAGGTTTTATGTGAGGATTGCTTGCTTTGGGTAGCAAAGTGTTTTACCTGCCTCCACCATCTACTGAGACAAATGGTTTCCCCATACTCACCCTCATTTATCAAGTGTAACGGGACGTCCTTAACACTCTCTGATGGTGAACTAATTGTGGGGTCTGGGAGCGGGGAAGGGGAGGAGAAGGGAGATCCTGCAGGATCTCAAGATGATGATTCAGCTAAGCTCCATTCCCCAGAAGCCAACTCCTCTGCCTCAACCATACGGCTCCTGCACTTGGTACAGAGAGAGGCAATGCTTCATAAATGATGGAAAAACAACTTTTTTTTTGTTCTTTCTTCCAAATTTGGGAAACAGCGCTCAGCTGGCACCTCCTGCCATTAACCCCAGTGTGTACCTGGCGGCTGCAGGCTGATACTCCCACTTCCCACTGCCCCTCCTGCCCACCTTGAGCTGGCCACTCACCTGGCTCCGGTGCCTCCCAACACCACTCGCAGACTTCTCCCTGTTCCTTTTTGCCTTAAAACACCCCATATCTCATCTGTTCTCTCTCTCTTTTAAAGCAAAATGGAAAGGATTTTATAGGTGTATTAGATATAAGTTGAAAATGATGACAAATGATATTATAGGTCTGCTATGTGATGTGGAAGGTGTGCAAATGGATGCATGCAGTCAGAAAAGAATGAAAAAATAGGCATAGCAGTGTGAAATTTTAGAAAAGATTATTTTGAGTCTGTGAATGATGGGAAAAATACAGGACTGGAGACAGACAAACTTTGTCTTTTTATAAGGGGGAAGTGAGGAGCCAGAGAGTTAGTCAATTTGATGCCAACATTGTGAAGTATACAAAGCAAATTGTTGAACAGCAGATTTATAAGCATCTAGAGGATGTTAAGGTAATTAAAAAAAACCCAACAGAACCACAAAAAAAGCATGGAAACAAATGTTCATCATAATGAAGGACCTGTATCTTTATTTTTTCTTCTTGCAAAGGTTCAGAGTGACTGGAAGACTGGCATTATTTCAGGTTTTGAAACTACAATATCGTTTGCTATAGTTGACTGGTGTTTTAAAGCCATTAGTACAGGGGGCTGCATCCTGGTCCCCCAAATTTCAGTGACGTTTCAACTTCCCTGCATTCAATGGCGTCTAGCCTTTTTAATAGTGGAGGAGGAGTTGAGAGCGTGATGTTGGGAAGTCATAACATTTCTTGTTCACATTTGTTTCTGGGACAGTGGAAGTAAGGATTTCTGAGGAGTGAAGTCTCTGCTGCTGATTTTCTGCTCTGTGCAGGGAAATGGGACCTTGTGCGCTCTTTTTTGAAACTTTATGTTGCATTCACGACACCAGCAGTAACAACCCTGTGAAGGCCCTGGACTTCTGCTAACCTCAAGGGGAATAATGAGGAACAGCAAGTGCTTGGCTTGTTCCTCATACAAGTGTGGTGAGAGGCTGGCACCTGGGTGATTTTCCTGCCCTTTTTAATACAGGAAGCTGATGCAAGGATCCTCTTTCTCTTCACCAGTTGCTTTCTATGGCTGTTTTCTTTGCAGACCCTCAGAGCATGTTCTGCTTTCTACCAGCAATACAGCTTTCTGCTCAAGCTCTGACATAGCTGTGGCAAAGTTAGTGATATATGAAGATGCTTTTGGCATGAGTAGAAATTACAGGATTTTGTTGCCAAGGCATGTAATTCCAGTTTCGGCATGCAATGGGGCAAAAATCCTTTGTCTAGTTTAATGAAAGCTGTAAAACTGAGGAGAAAATAAATATGCTCTAGCAGTATCCTTGTAAATATGTAAGGAATGTAACAGTGTCTGAATCTACCCAGCGTTACAAGGTAGCAGTGGCTTTAAGATACTGACTCCTCTATTCAGAAGCATTTTTAATCCTTACATGGTACACTCCAGTTCCTTTCTTGGATGCCAGTACAGATATTTCCAGCATGTTACAAAGACAGATGAATGAATGGAAGGGGGAGAGAGAAACTGATGTTTTCTGATTAGAAGTTTTATTTTTAACAGCTAGAAAAGCTGTCTATTTAGAACATTTTGGTTGTATTGATGAAGCAGAGGGATGAGCGAGTGCAAATCTTAATGTTAGGAGGGTGACACAATTCTTGCTTGAAGAAGGCTTTTTTTGCTTCTAGATGCATGGGTTAACATCTTAATATTTTTTAAATATTTGTAAATTTGAATAGTTTATTCTTCCGGCTGCAACAGGACACACCAGAGTTTCAGCTACTTGTATAGATTTTAAAAGTTTGTTATATTTGGCATCTTTTTACTTTTATAATAAATTCCAGCAGAAAGGAATAGTGATTTAAGAGAGTTAAGAGCAGATAAAACCGATACAGCAGATGTGTGAGTACATTTAACTGTTTCTTATGATTACAGAACACACACTCTTAATTGCTTGAAGGGAAAATGAATTATGTCCTATCTTAAAAGCAAGTGGACAAAGTAGATGAGGATTTTGCAAGAGTAACAGCAGGGAACATGGTTTCCTCATACCTTCAATACCTGGGACAGGTTTTTCTGTGGTAGGCAAAGCCTTTGTGATAAGGCAGGCGTTCTCTGTGGCTGGTGCCAGTTCTTTCTTTGAAGTCCATGCTCTGAAGCCACATTGTAAACCTTACTTTTACTGTAGCAAGGTGTCTGGGTCTGGCAGCTCTATGGGTGTGTTCCTGAAAACACCTGAGCCGGCTGATCTCTGGTTTATTCCAGTGGTTTCTGAACAGAGACGCTGCAGTTGCTTGTCCCAACCCAGGACAACCTCTCAGGGACCAAAGCGGAGAGCCGAAATGATGCGCTGCTGTGCTGCCCAGCATGCACCACTCAGAGCTACTGTATGTCTGCTTCCAAAGCTTGCATCTTTCACAAAATTGTAGTGCCCTCTTTCCCACCTCAGCCTGGCTCCAAGCAGTTATTAAATTCTGCCTCTTGATCCCGCGTGACATCGCGCTCCCAGAATTCTCCCAGAATAGCTGAGACCCTTTGGCTGCCTCTGGTTTTCTCTTCCTGAACTCTGTCACGCCTCCTCTTAAGCCACCCAAAGTCTGTCTCTGAAATTGTCTGATAATTATTTTCATCTGTTCATTCTTTTTGAAATGTAGTTCTGCTTTCTTCTTATCTTTTGAAATTATTGTATGCTGCTCATTCTGCCAGCTGTGATACTGCTTGAGTTGCTCTGTTGGCAAGTCTGCTGCCTTGCAGGGTTTGTGCAAAGAGAGGAGCCCAGTGCAGGTGGCCTGTGGATGAGCTGCTGCGACCACGGGGAACAGCTTGATAGGGTGTTCTGGGTGCTAGCATCTGGTGGGAGGCCTGGCGAGGCAAACCCAGGTATTGTTAACTAAAGAATGCTCTGTGTGTGTGTGCATGGGTTTTACACAAAGCACCCTGTGAACATTGAACCTTCGAGACAGTTTCCTGTGTTCCCTTGTTAAAATTGTTTGTCAAGAATTCCTCTTTGAATGCCACTGTCTGTCACAGGGCCCTAAAAGACTGTGCTTCGTATTTTCTATTCTGTCTGGTTTTGAATTATGTGATACTAACATATGCATGTGGAGAGCTCTGTCATGCTATTAGAAGGCACCTGCTTTAGTAGCTGTAGTTGGGTTTCTAAAAGATGTTCAATTTTTATTAAAAAGAATTTCTTTTGGTGTGTGGCTCCATGTAGCTTCCGCACACCTTAAAAAAGTAGATTAAAAGGAAAAAACAGCTTCAAAAAAAACCAGCAATAAAACCACATCCTGACCTTAAAGGTAAGATGCATTGTTGAATGTTCAGGAATGTGTTCAATACACAGGTGCAGAGTGCAGATACAAATGAAAAAACAACCCCTGAACACTGTAATGAAAAAAAAAAAAGGACAATAATATTAAAAAAAAAATAAATTAAAGACAAATGTGCTTGTATAGTATTTACACTACTAAGAAATTATTTTTGATGTCATTCTTCATTCTACACATCTCTTGTGGGACTGTGTGGACTGTACATCAAAATACTTTTGGAAAGCTGAAGTAGTGATAGGCAAGAGGTTTTTGTTATGTCATGGTGGGGCTTTCTGTGAACAGTGCATTACATACAGGGGATCTCTAAAAGAGGCTGCCGAAAACCATTCAGGTTTGTGCTGCTGGCCAAACCGCTGGCTGCCAAAGGGGCGCCCAGAACTGAATGATGCTTTGGCACCACCAAGGAAGTAAAGTAAAGTTTCTTGTACCAAAATAAGGAAAGTCTGCTCTAACCTATGCTTACAAAGTCTTCCTTTTTGCATTTTTTACATAAATGAATACAGTCTCTAGCCACTTCTTTTTTAAGGCTCAGTGGAGAACGGATGTGGTGATACATCACAGTGTTACACCCAGTGACCCGCTGATTTCTCTCCTCCATACTTAGACCGCCCTAGCAAGATGCCTTACAGCCGTGTAATTTCACCTTTTTGAGTCCCATCTGATTTATTTCTGGCACGTGTCTTCCCTCTCCTTTAAATCACAGCATGTTATGTCCAGTACTGTTAAGATTTGATTGGTTTTCCCCTGAAGACTTTGTGAAAAGGCAGGTAGTGTTGTAGCTGGTACAGTATCTCTTGCAACCTTTGGGCACTTGTATGGAAAGCATCAGCCTGGTCATGAACCCAACAGCCAGCAAAGAAAATGTGCCAAAGTGTACCTTGCGGAGCAGCGTGGTCCCTTGCCAGCAGCCTGTCCCCTCAGGCTGTGCCCCACAGGTGCTTCTCCAAATCTTGAAAACCAACCTAAACCAGCATCGGCACATGAACCCAATGTTGCTTACAGACATCTTTCTTTGAGTGGCAGCACCACGATAGCGCTCTGCCTTCTCTCACAACCAGGTAAATGAAGTGTTTCAGTGAACACGGGAGCAAGTCTCCAATATATGTGTGTTATTACTCTCTACCAATGGAGATCAAGTTTGTGTTTAAAAAAAGAAAGGAAAATGTAGGGTAGGGTGGAGGGTGATACCAGTTTTGGTGCAGGTCACAGTCCTGGGAAGACCGGACACTGGAGCACTGCTGGACTCTAAATTACTCCTCTGAGTAATTAGCGCCTTAATGTGTGCTGGTCTGGTGCTGACTGGGATTTCTGAGATGCCAGGTATGCAGAGGCTCCTTTGTTTGCAGAAACAAAGTGTAGGGAGTATTGATCTTCATTCATTGCCGCTTTCCTTTCAGGTGTGAAGGTGGGGCCGCATGGGGCCATCTGTTCACCGGGTCCTGTGCGAACTGCCTGCGTGCGCGCTGCTGCTCCGCGGGATGTTTTTACACCACGCACAGGCTCAGACTAGCATGAGAAATGCATTTGTCTTCTGCTGGCAGAGACAGCAGCCCTGCAGCACTGACATGAAATACGTTTGTTTGTTTGTGGGATAAATAGAAATCTCTCTTCTGCAATCGTTAACCAGTTTCTTTGAACGTCACTTAGTTCTTGCAATTAGCCTTTCATAGAATACCCAATGCGAAACCTTTCTGGCATTTTTCCCCCAAACATAGCTTTCTGGGTTTACCTCAGTGTTCAATAACAATAATAAATATTATTGCCATTCAGGAGCTATCTTTTTAGATGTGTGGCCATAAAAGCTTGGCTCCACCAAAATGTATGGCTGTGTGGCCGTTCCCGTGAGCGGCTGTAGCATTTCCCCCTTGGATGCTCGAGAGATGTTCGTGTCTGCATTTCTTTCGTGTACATTGGCAGGAGCTGCACAGTTTATGGAGCACCCGATGGAGTTACTGGGGAATAATTGGCACTGATGTTCTAAGAGTTCCTGGGTTATATGCAGGTTTTTGGAAGGTAATTTGTTATTTTCAGCCTTTCTCCTTATATTTAGAGGTTAAAATGTTGCAGTTATTGAAATTATACATAAATGAGTTGGGAAGAAAGTGGTTTGGTAGCGTGTGGTGCCTACCCGCTGGTTGTTTGCACCGTGGCTCTAACCAAGGTGTCACTGTGCCAAATGGCTGCTGCAGGGTCAGGGCACTGGCATTTTCACCTGCCAGGAGGGGAAAAGAAGGCCTGAACGCTATCTCCTTGTTGTGGCTCAGTCTGTCTGAGTTGTGGCTGCTGAAGCAGCCTGCAACCCGAGTATGTGTTGCTGGAGGGAATGGAATGGAAGATGGAGGGGGTGTATCAGATAGCTTAGAAATTCTCTCTGACATCTCTTGCATTAAAGTGATGAATTTGGGTGCATTTATTATCCTCCTGGGGACGTGACGCATTGGATGATGGAGCGCTCGGGAGGACATGAGGAAAGGCTGTTATTTTGGTAAATGTTGTGTGAAATACAAGTTTAATGGTGTTGTTGTTATTTCTCTTCTAATTGTTTTCTGGGATGGCAGCATTGTTAGTTTGAGTAATTATTTTTGTAGTTCCTTGGTTTGGTATTACTTGTTTTTTGTCCTAACAGCTTTTATGGTGTTTTCAGCTGTTAAACAGTTGCCTTTTTGCACCTAGCCATGTGTGTAACTATCTGGACCTGTTACTTTTTAACCCCTGTGAATAATTTAATTCTGGTATCGGTATGTCTGTCAGTGGTCACAAATAAATGCCAGTCATTCCTGAGGTTAAAGAAGACAGAAGCAGAACTGACACATACTGCCCTTTCTCTTCTGTGCACCTGGTTAAGTGCTGGGGATTGTTCCTTTTTGTGTATGATGATAAGCTTTAGTTTAGTTTGTTGTTAATGTGACCAAGTTGAGATATCTCTTCCTCCCTATCAGGTTTGTAACTTCAAGAACCTGCTCTGATTATTTGAGGATGAATTTATTTGTGTCCTAACACTGTAAGAAAGGGAAGAACGTGATGCCAAGTAGTTATTTGTTAACTGTATTAGTTTATACGCTAAAGAGTTTTTACTGAATTTTTAGCTAGTGAAAATGTAATTTCTGGATGTCTCATTGTTCGTGATATTAACTGCAAATTTAAATGAATCTCTGTTGTCTTCTATTACATGTAAAATGTATATCAATTTTCTGCAGTTAACAGCAGCGAAATTCCATGATAGCAGTATTCTGCATTGTGACAGACAATTTTATGTGCATATTTTTTTCTGCCATCATTTCTAGTGTCTAAAAACCATTGGTCCATGAAATCAGATCTGCGTGGTTATTCCTTGTGTACTAGCATTACCTCATTTGCTGTGACAAACTTTGGTAATGCAATATGCTGGAGGTTTGTGGTTGCCTTTGTTCAGCTTGGAGTGACCTAAGTTAGGTGGTAGCTTGCCACACTGGTTGGCTTTCTGGCCTGGATGTACAAAGCAACTCTCCTGATGAGGTGACAGTTGCCCGTTTGTCCAGGTGGGCAGGTACAGGCTAACGCAGACCTAGAGAAGGCAGAGCAGCAGTGCGCTGCAAGGAAGCAGGCTGAATCACAAATCTACCTTGTGGCCTTGCAGCTTCCTTTTTGTATAGGTGAATAAAGACATCACGATCAAGGTAAATGAGTTTGTAGTTTGGGTAGCTGACTTGGGGCTCCTAGATTCCTGTGTGTACCAGCCGTGGTGAAGGCGATGCCAGGTGAAGGTGGGGAGCAGAAATGCATGGGAAGAAGGGTCTAGTTCTTGAAGCGTTCTCTGATGTCAGCCCCTTTTGCAGGTCACATCAGCAAGTCTCTGCTTCCCTTTTTGTGACAGCAGCAGGCATGAAGCTACTGTATGGGAGCATGGCTGGGAGCTAAGTTTTGGCTTGGAAACTGCCGTGTGTGAGAAAATGGTGATGAAAATGAGTCTCAGGGTCAGCAGATACAAGGGAACACCAGGTGGGCACATCTTCGCAGCCCTCTGGCAATAATGGGCTTGGAGGAAATTTTGGAACATCCCAAAGCTTTTGGTGTTTGGATCAGTGGTGTTTTAGGCCCATCTCTGTAACTCATCACTTGCTTGGAGTTACAACTCTGCTGAAAACTCTTGGGGCCTTTAGAGAAGTGCAACTATTTTGTTTTCTTCCCTTAAGCTAGAGGACACACCTCCTGTGCTTACTTACTAAGTATATAGTCACCTTTTAAAATAAAAGCAGGATGCTTTTTAAAAGAAAACAAATGATCTGGTCTTAAACATGCAATTAACTGTGTTTTAATCTCATGATATTCAGGTGATGTCAATGTGAGTGTATGCATGGGGAACATTTGCCGTGTGATGCTGATACCTTGTAGTGGAGAAAGAGAAGCTCAGGGTTCAGCAGGAACAGTGAAAATTCATGTTGATTTACCTCTGCATTACATAAATGATGAGCTGTATATTCAGAGAGTGTCAGCAAGGTAGTTTTGAAAGATACTGGAGGCAGAAGGCCTTCAGTGGGTTTGTGTATTTACTGATCAAGAATAATTTCACCTTTAGTAGTACTATGTGCAAAAATAAAATATAGCATGTCAATATGAGTAACTGAGTTAATGCTTTAAGAATTAAAGAGTTTTGTGAACAGCATGTGCACCTCCCTGAAATCCTGCCACGCTGGGGCTAACATTTTTCCAAACAGGTCCAGTTTGGGAGGTACAGAAGTGTAACATTGTGTTGCTGGGAATGGAAAGCTTTTGAAGTTGTTTTTAACATGCATAGTTTAATATGACACTAAACCATATGTCAAAATACAGCTGGAGTGACACTAGAACAAGTACAACAGAAAATAGAACAGAAACAGAGGCTGGAAATCTACAGAGAACAACACGGTGAGCAAGTTCTCACATATCAAGTATATACAGAAGCTTAAGCTTGCCTTCTTTTGAAGGTTATATTGAATTTCTGAGTTGGAAGACAATAATACAGCATCTTAAATAAACTCTAATCTGATCTGTCTCTCTACATCTTGTTGCATCTGTGCATGTTGGTATAACCTCTTTGTTTCTTCCCTAAACTGTTGCAATGGGAAGATTTTTTAGCGTTCTCTACATCCTGGCGAAGGTGGGCATCTGACTTGGTGGAACGTGTTGGTCAGGAGTGGGTTGGGACCCTATTTCCCTAGCCAATGCATCCAGTTCTTCCTTCCCTCCCTCTTTTTTTGGATAAATGTTAGTAGCTTTCTTTATGAAGGTGAGCAAACCACATGCACAGCAACCAGGACATCCCATCCCAAAGGTGAGGCAGCGTAGCAGCATTTCTGTTAAAATGCTGATCGCTGCTTCAGCAAGCTCACACTGAGACGCACTTTCCCTATCTCATATTTTAAAGTATGTTAGTCAGATGTAGATTAGTGCTGTCACTTCTTTTGCTGTGCATTATTAATAATGAAAGGACTGAATAATATGGTGTGGGCTAATGTGTGGCAGTAGAAGCAGTGGCCTGAATTTGACATGCAGTTGGTAAGTGAGATATACTCTGCTTTTTTTCCCGTTATAGTTCTAGTTGAATTGAAAACCATTTTTACTGTTTCCTCTGTTTTCCTCTTCAGCCTGTCAGATGGGATTCTCAAATCAAGCTGCATGAGTTCAGGCTTTTTGTCTGGAAAATACCAATTCAGGAAAATTCATGAATGTCCTGAATTCAAGTGCTAAGCTCTTTTGTTGTGTCCTTATCTCTTTGCTCTTCTTATGCATTGTCAGATCACGTCTTCTATCTAAGGACATTCTGATGGCGTGCCTCAGATTGCCAGGTAGAGTCTGTCCTTTGTCTTCTGGATGGAGAATAGAAGTCAGCCACCGAAGTCCATAACAAAAGTTTCAAATGTGTTCAGACCATGTGTTTTCTCTCATGAAACTTCTCAGCTCTCTCTTTTTCCTTGCTCAGAGGATGCTTATGATATGGGGTTTGAAAAATGGGTGATTACTTTCCTCCAGGCAGAGACAGCTCAGCAATAGGTGGCCTGAAGACTGAATCAGTGTTTTGCATGGGCAACCTGAGTTCGGTTTGGTTATTGAAGTTTTGCAAAGTGATGGGATCTGTAAGCTCAGGTAAAATAAATTGGATGCTGTAAACATCCTACTTCCCCCCTTCCATGCCTTAAAGATGATCTCATTCCCTTATGCAGCAAAATGTAGGATTGTTATAAACAGGAAACGTTATCAAAACAAATTAGCTGCACCCACCCTCCGAGCCTCAATTATATCCAAAGAACTTGCTTGAACAGAGTAGACTACACTTGTGCACAAGCGCAGAACTCTGATTATATCACTATATTAAGAAAAGGGGTTGTAATAGCATGAGAGAAAATCACAATTTTCACAAGAAAAACTGGAAGAGATCCAGATCTAAACTTGGCAGGGTTAGTTATATGTAATTGAAGGTCCGGGAGGTCAATCTGTTCCATGCTACAGTTTAACTTAATTTATATAATTAAAGCTGCTTCCGTCTCCTTCCCCCCAAATAAATTTGGCAACTGCTGTTTTTTTTTCAGTGTGGGGAACAATGAAAGTTACTGACTGTGACTAGGAATTGCCTGGTGAACTCTGCATAAGTGAGGGAGATACTATCCATGGAAGTCTCTTACCTGGATTCATTAGGGCTCATTAAATAACAGTAATACTGCCCGATTATTATTTATAGTGAAGCATGCTTGTGGGTGCATTTCCAGGAGAAACAGAGATAAAGTAAATGAGGGAAAAAAATAATCCTATCCAGTGGCTCTTTAAAAGATAAAATTCATCTAAGTTGTAGGTACAAGTGTATTTTAATTTTTCCTGGCAGCCTGCATGCCTGCACACTGTTCTTACCTGGGTGAGGGGTTCCTGCTGGCTCCATCAAGGGCTGGCCCTTCTGGCTTTTTGGGGGCCACGAGTTCAACTGCAGTCACGGTGCCCAGCGAGTCCTCTTCTGTTTTGTGCCTGTGTGGGCTGCTCCCCCTCTCTGGGCAGAGCAAGCTCTTCTGCCCCATGCCCGTCAGGCTCACCGCAGCTGTGTGGCAGAAAGAAACGTCTCTTCCATATCTTTTTAAAGGTATTTTACTTTTGTTTCCCCCTGCCCTACCAGGTCAGAGTTGCTTCATGGAGCTCGTTGCGTCGCTGTTGGTGTGTGGTGGTGAGCGTGTCTGCCTGTGCTTGCACCGCTTTGCTATGCTGCTGGCCATGCTGGGGATGGTGCCCTTCTGGAAGCTGGGCGAGCCTTTCGGGCAGCGCTGAGTTGCCCAGAAGTTTGGACTGACTTGTTTTTCATCAGCCATTGCAAGTGGGGAAAAAGCAGATTTTTTTCTCTATCTATGAAGTCCAGTGCCTTCGCATCGCACTCTTGACAGTGCTGCTGCAAGCCTTGAGTGTTCTGCAGGTGTCGCTGATGGAGTTGGGGAAGGGCTGTGCTTGTGCACCAGAGAGAAGACAACCCAGTTGGAGCATGTTTGTTCATGTTCCAAGCGTAGCAGAAAGTCTTTCTGGGCCAAAGCCAAGTGCAGCTACTACAAGCACATTGTTTTCAGTTTGGGAGCTGGGCGCTGTCCCAAGCAGGGTCCGGCACGTATGGGTGGAGGTGACGTGGCCGAAGAGGCGTCGAGTCGTGATGAGAGGTGGAGGCCTGCTGACCAGAAGCATGGCCAGGGCCTGCTGCTGGCATCAAAGTTGCCTGGTTTATTTGGTTTGACACTGCTCGTTTGGTACTCGCTGTTGGTAAGCTGCCTGGCTGTTGTGTCTGGAAGCTCTGCTAGTTTGGGTTTTGAAGGATGAACAAGAAGTCTGTAGGTACACCAGTGTTTTGCTGCACTTCTGCATTTTTTTTCCTCTTTGCTCAACCTTGTGCTAAAGAGGCTTCACGCATTACTTAAGGGAAAAGGCAGAGGAGTGGGGTTGATCTGGTGCAGGCAGCGGATGCAGAGGGGTAGCTGGTGGTGAACAAAGCGCTGGAGTGCCTGAGGCCATGCTGCAGGACGCAGCATGGCCCTCCTGCCCATGCTTTTCTCCTCAGCTGTAATTACAGCAGGAGGTGTCTCAGCAGAGGAAGTTGTTTGTAACCCCGCTGCCACATGTCAGTGCTGTTTGGTTGGCCTTTGTTCATCCAGGCTGCTGCTGGGGATCCGGTGCAACAGGGAGCTCAGGAAGTCCCGGGGTCAAGTGCCCTGCAGAGCAGGCATCTGGCCAAACCAGGTGTTTTACATTTCTGTTGCTTCTTTTCAGAATGAGCAATGCTGACATGGTTATTAAAGATATCAAAGGCAATTTCAAAGGCATCATTTTAAAGATATCAAAGGCAATTTAGCACCATTCCTCTTTCTGTCCTGTGTTCTTACTTAGTCATCCCAACCTCTTAACTCTGTACATGCACAGACAAGACTTGACCTGTCATGGGAGTTCGACAGGTGCATAGATGTTAAAAGCGCTGCCTCTTCAGTAATTTTCCTGATGTAGTGATCTGGCCTTTACCAATCGCCCTAGGTTTAAATGGCACAGGATATATATATATATATATATATATATATATATATATATATATTTTAAAGAGCATTAGTTATGCTCCCATGCTTGTTTTAATAATAATCCTAAGAAGGGCCCTTGGGCTTCTGGGGTGGTAGGCTAGCAGAAGTTGTGTTTTGGTGGCCTCCCATGGTGCTTCACTTCTGCAGTGCCTCAGGTCCTGTTCTAAGTGAAAACCTTTGTGGGAAATGTGTGGAGAGGCAGTGGATTTTGCAAATGTTGGGACTTGCCTGCATCAGCCTAGGAGAGCCTGGTGCTGGGTGTCTGCAAAAGGACTGCTGGGCAAGAGCTTTCACTTCATAAAAGGGTGTGTAGAAATTGAGTCTGCTTTTACAGGAGGCATCCCAAAGGACCCGTCTGTGCCTCTTGCCCTGTAGGCAGCAAGAGCTCTGGTGCCAACCTGGCTGCTGGAGGCCAAGGAGGAAGCCTGGGCACCTTAAGCGCTGGCAGAGCTGCTCCTCTCTGCTGGTGGGACATCAGCACCAGCACTCTCTGAAGTAGCCCTCACTGTTTTTTCTGTTCTGGTTGTGGTGCGTTGGGCCAGTGATGCAGTGAAACTCTAATAAACATTTTCCCCTTGAACACTGTATACTATACTATATATGCTGTACTATACTATCCTTCCTGTATAGTGATACAGTAGTCACAGCCAATGATGGGATCCCTAAATCCTCTACTGGATGTTATGATATAGCAAAATCTAGCTGTTACTTTGGGTGCCTGTTGTATGCCTGTACTATGTTTACACAGAAAAGCACGTATATGATTGTATTTTACAACAAGGTGTTTATTAGGGAAAGTTGACTGGAGTTTTCTTTTTTCCAATGCAGTTGAAGTCTCAGAAGAATGCAGGTGGAGGTTTTTTCATATGCCCCAGTTGTTTGACTTGAATTGAGGCCTGAAATCCAGCTCTGAAAATCTTTTCCAAAATATTACTGCAGCATATATGATATATACATTTGTGCGTGTATAGTATATACACGTGTGTGTAAAATATTATAGGTTACTTACAAAGTTTTGTCTCCAAGATACAACAAATTTCTTGACCTAAGGAAGCACAGTGGAAAGATCCCAGTAATTACTGGCAATTTTCAAAACTGCCTCCGTCCAAGTTGAAAGAGAAGATGAATCGTCCACCCCAGCAGAAAGTTACAGGGTAAATGGTGCTTGGTGTAATTTCTTGGTGACTAAACTCATAATTGGCTCCATGTGGGCAGAGGACCTGTCTGTGGTGAGCTGAGACCTGCACAGCAGACACAGAAAATGTGTTGGAGGCAGTAGGTAGAACATGGCATTTGTACGGATGCTGCATGCTCTGGTGTTTTAACCATTGCTCCTCAGAAGCCATGTCCAGTTTGGAGAGGGTTATTTTAATTTATTTTTTTCTCATTGTCTTACTGTGGATATTAAAGGTTACCATTGTTGCTGACAGATGGGTACAAAATCATTTCTTTCCTATATGAATTCATTTGACAGTGAACCCTAAGCAACATCCTGGAGCCTTGGGTAGTTTCAAATGCCTTCAAAATAGTTGGCCAAAGCTGAAATAGAACACCCAAACATAATAAATAAAACAACTCAAAATTTTGCAGTTAAACCTTAGTGATGATTGCCTGATATTATAATTCTTGAGGCTACTTTGTTGTTAATTACTACTTTGATACCATTTTATTTACGTATTTTAGGTTTAGATGCTGCCCTCCTACGCCACCCTTACAGCTATTTGGCTTAAATACAAGAAAATGACAACCAAGTCCTGCCTGTTCCTGTTTAAATGCCAAACAATTCCATTAATGTCGTCATTGTTGTTGTGAGCTATTATTTCAGGACTTATGTGAGCATTTATTCATATTATTAATTATATTGATCCTTTTTTAGTTACAAAAGGGAACAGGCCTGACTTACAGAAGAAAAGTTGACTTTGATATGCATGTTTACTTCCCTTTACCTCTGGAAAATTCAGGCCCTTAACTTGAGACTCAAAGATGTTTTCTGTCTGCGTCAGAAGCTCAGCACTCGCTTCAAGGCATACACGTAATTTATGGACTCGCATTGCCTAGTGAATTGTTAGGACTCCTTGTCTGCTGTGTTGAATTGAATGCACACAGCAGTTCAAGTAGCTCCTCTAATTTTTTTCCATCACAAACAAGGTTTCTTGCTGCAAACAAAACCTGAGCTCTCACCTCTCTCCATCCCTTTCTTTCCTCTTTTCCCACCTCTGCATCAGGCATGATTCTTATTTCTATTTAAAGCCCTGGTGAGTGGGAAAAAAAACACAAGGGTATGTAAGCAGCCATTATAGCGGCAATGGCGTTATTCTTTTATCAGGTAAAACTTCCTCGTCTTCACTGTCTCGGTGGAGGTGCCACGCTGTCCCCGGGGCATGGTGTCGATGCTCCGTGGCTCCTCCTACACTCTGATGGCAGCTGGAGGCCGGAGCTGGCTGCAGCAAAAACGCTAAGCTGTTATCCAGCCTCTCTTCCGTACGTTAACGAAAACCAGTTCAACTGGCGAGGTATTAGATACATAATTCATTTTATAAATAATTCCATCTTCAGCTTAGCAGGCAAGTGCTTATTAGCTAAAAACATTGCCAGAACCTCAGGGAGCAATCTGAGCGAGCAGATTTTAAGGTGCTGGATGAAGCCCTGTTCCCAGTGATGGGCCAAATGAAGCTGCCTGAGGACTGGTGAGGTGAAGGAGGAGGGCTGTAGGGATGTGCTGGTTTCAGTAAGCCAGGAAAGAAACCCTGAGCCCCAGACCTTGTGCCAACAGGCTGGTTGTGAATGCCTTCTGGTCTCAGCTTTACTCTCCTGTGTTTTTGGACTATGGGTAACTGAAACACAGACCACCACCTTGGGATCCCGATGTGGTGGGACCTCAGCAGACCTGCCAGCCTGTTGCTGCTTATGACCTGGCACTGCTTCTCATGCTGGAGGTGTTCAGTGATGGGGGCAGTGCTGAATGTAAATGCATGCATATACTTCCATTGGCCATGGTGAAAGGGGGAGGAAGTGGGTTAAAAAACAGCCCAACAGTATGTTTGCAATGCCTAATTCAAAACATCTATTACGTTAGATAACAGTCCCTTACTTGCAGGGGAATTGCATGCCGTCTCTTCTCACGGTGATGTCTTGGTGAATTGCGGAATTATTTTTGGCCACTGCCACACGGTGGAAAACAGTCTCATCGTTCAGCTCTTCATAGTCCTCTTGGTGACATGCAATTGTCCTTCAGGTCCTCAGTTTCCCTCCGTGTAGAAGGGATGGAGTAAGTGTGTTAGATGGTGTGTGGACAGTGTTCAGAACAGAAACTGGTGGAAACTTTCCATAGCGTTGTGGTGGTTATACTGTGCTAGGCAGCTGGACACCACAACCACTCTCTCACTCCCCCTCCTTAGAAGAGGAGGGGAAGAAGTAAAGGAAAGAACAACTCACGGGTTGAGATAAGGATAATTTAATTAAAGGGAAAAAAAATTATTGAGGAAAGATTATTATTAATTAAACAATTTAACTAAAGGGAAAAAAGGGAAAGGGGAAAAGGGAGGGGGAAAGGGAAAAAAAAACAAAACAAGTAAAGGCTATGTGGAAGTGCAGAGGAAAGAAATTACTGTCTACTTCCCACAAATGAGCGATGCTTGACCACGTCCTTGAAGCAGGGCCTCAACGCACGTAGCTGGTGTTCGGGAGGAGGACAGACGTTTTCACAACGAGAGCCCACCCCTCCCCTCTTCTTCCTTTTCCCACCTTTTATTGCTGAGTGTGACATCATATGGTATGGAATATCCCTTTGGTTGGTTTAGGTCAGCTGCCCTGGAGATGTTTCTTTTTCACTTTTTTGCCCACCCCCTAGGAGGGTTAGAGAGAGTCCTGATGCTGTGCCAGCACTGCTCAGCAGCAGATACAACACTGGTGTGATACCACTGCTGTTTTAGCTACGAGTGCAGAGCACAGCACTGTATGGGCTGCTGCAGGGAAAGTTAACATCCCAGTCTGACCCAGTACAAGTGTGCGGTTTTGTTATGGAAAAGCTTAAGCTTCGTGAAGAATTTTAATGAGCATGGTTATACCGTGACACGTTATTTGTTATTACATTGTGACTTTCCAATTTTGCTAGAACACATTACAAAGCAAGTACAAGGCTGGTTTAAACATTTCATTTGAAATTGCTGCTGGGATGTAAAGCTTGTAAGTGTGCTGGGGCAAGGGGAAAGACCAAAGTACCAACCCAAGCACATTTATCTGCAAAGGCTACCAAGATGTATTCTCTTAAAATATGTTTTTCTAGCTTTGACTTAGAAAAGTGATTAATGCTTATTATTTAACACAGGAATTCAAGCACTTACAAGCTTTAAAGAGTAATGAGTTCTTTTGGTCTTAAGATTTTATCTTGAAAAACGTGAAACACAGATCTGTTATGTGAAGAGTTCACAGAAGACAAGTTCGTAGCTTTGGGATTTCCTTAAAAAATTTAGCCTTTCTCCAGACAGCTTCATACTGTTGAATAGCATCTCCATGTAGGCAGTGATAGTATCAAAGAGGGCTTTATTTTTGCCTTCGTCATGACCTTCAAAGAAAAAAAAAAAAAAAGAACCAGAATTAACCTTTTCATATGTACATGTTTGAAATTGTAAACATAGAAATCCATGAATGTATGTCTGTAAAAATCTCTTCCCAGCTGGGTTCCTGTAGTCTAACTCATTTCACTGTTGTTTTTCAGTAGTGGAAAACACTCTTGCTATTTATGATGCGTTTTTTGACTACTTCCAATTGCTTGCTGTTTATCAGCATGCCTAATGTTTTTTGTGGAGGAAATACCCATGCTTATTTGGCACATATAATCAAGTTAAGCATAGCTTAATTTAATTTTTTGTTGGTTTTTTGTTTGAGACATTTCTTTGGTATGCCAACTCTGCAGAGGGATTTTGCAAGCACTTCTTTTGTATTCCCTGCTTACTGTCTACCAAGCTGGAATTTGCCCTGGCATTACTCAGTTAAAAATTTGAAACTTAACAGCAGCTCTTTTGCTCCTCACATGTGTAAACTGAAAGTGAGATGGAGCTTGAAATTCTTGTATTGTTGCAGTTTCTAAAGAAAAACAGAGCAAAGATATGTAAGAAAGTGGTGCAGTGGTAGGGCTCAATGCATTTAAAAAATTGGTTTAACAAGTTTTCAGGGATAAACTACTTTATCAGTAACATAATCTGTATCCTCAAAATAGTATTTCCAAAATAGCGAGTGTTAACTTCTTTAAAAAACTACTTTATCTGGCAAAACAATGGTAGCTGTTCACCTGTCTGAAGTAGGGCAAAGATTCATACAGCAGCTGTTGGCCACTGTAAAATAAATTGCATGACTCTTTTCTAATTGTAGTTTCTTGATGAACAGGACAGTGTCTCTCATCCTTAAGTATATTACGGTGAGCTAAGTCCTGAGTCAAATAAACTGTTTAGTCAAAGCCTCCTTAGAGCTGTGTGTTTTTTTAATAGGGCATCTACCCTTGCAAAAATTTATTTGGGAAACTCCTTTATACCTTTTCCTGGTCCATTTCTGTAGTTGGGATGGGAAGTAAGTGCTTGTGATTTGGGAAAATATTTGCTAACAACTGTTCCAATGTTAGAAGAAAGCTCTGATCCAAACTTCTGCTCAAGCTGGGCTGAAATACAAGGGCCACTTGTTAAGACTTTAGGACTTAACTTCTTCAAAGTTGATAGTGTCCATGCATGTTTAGGATTTGAACTGCCCAAAAGCAATGCAAGTGTTGCTCTTGTAATATGATACAAAAATCATGATCTTTCTTTTCTCATGTACTACTATAGCATCACTTTTCAGCACTGGATTTTTTTTTGGGGGGTGGAACTACGTAACATGTAGCTTGTAATGGAAATTCCTATCCTCCCCTTATCACCCCCTTGATGTGATGATTTGTCACCTCCCTCCTCCACCCAAGATGTTTTGAAGAAGCCAGTATTTTAAGGCAAACGGATAACTGCAGTAAATGCCACTATATTGCAGCATATCCTTCCTTTTATGCCAGCCAAGCTGTGCTGGCAGGAAGCAATGTTAAGGACTTAGGAAGAAAATCCTTGCTGCTGTAGCACATCTAATTTTGTCCCAGGTTTGAAATTGATTCCTATGAAAAGGGATTCTGTGCTGTCAAGTAAGAAGTGGTGGTGAAACGTAGAAATGAGTGCATCTTTCCTACTGCTGTTTTCAAGCATAAGGAAGTGATGGAGCCACTCCTGAACTTGACTGTGAGCATTGGCATGTTTTGTTTATCTTGAACGCTTTCTTCATGCAGCTGACGTTTACTGAGCAATTGAACTTCTGGAGACCCGTATTCCCCTGGAGACTTGTTGCTTGAATTCTTACCTGACACTAACATATTGCTCCTCCCTGTGTTTTCTTACTGTTTTACAACAGATTTCCAACTCCTCCCTCTTCTATCACCTCAAAAATATCACGAAGTTATCTTGTATTTCAACAAGAACTTTTCTTTCTTTTTAGTTCATTTAAGTGGAAGTAACTGAAACTGCTAACAAGGGTCTGTCTCAATGACTTTTTGTTTTTCTTTCAGAATAATATCCTAGTGAGTTGTTCCTGCACAAAAGTCAGTATGAACTTGAATTGTTGCTTATTTGTTCATGTTATTTTGTAGAGAAAATAGCACATTTTTTTTATTACAAAAAAAAACCAACAACACAACAGGCGATTAAATATTGACTTTTTATATCACCCAGGGAGCTCTCAGCATGAATTAGACTCTTATTGTGTCAGCTCTACTCAAATACAGAATAGACCAGGAGCTTCTCCCATAAGACTTCATCATTCTTGTGTCTTCCAGCAAGTGGACTTGCTTTCTTTTACACAGCATATATGAGAATAACATTGCCTGAAAATCCACCCTCAAACTATTTTTAAAAAGGGGAAAAAAAAATACACACACAAACCAACCAAGTAACAGCAACAAAAAACATGGAAGGGGAGGGTTGCAATGTTTGCCCTTCTAGTTCTGTATTTGTGAAGCTTGTTTTGGAATCTTTGGGTATTTGAGCAGCTGCCCAGCAGGATACACTCCTCTCTTTCTGAGGAAAGGAGCCCACTGTTGGGAAAGGCAGGCAGAGGAAGTGGCTGGGCTGGTAGCCCCCACGCTGTTCTCTGCCATTGGAAGTTCCTTCATCCTCACACAGTTCCCAGTGGCTGCCGTGAGGGAGTGTATGGTGTGAGCACCTGTGACAGCCCTGCTCCTCCATGGCCCCTTGGAGGAAGCGATTAACTTGCATCCAGGCTGGGCTGTGTCCAAGTACACAGTGCCTCTTTCTGTCCCTTGTGGCTGCAATCACACAAGCATCATGCAACTGAAATTGCTGAATGCCAAACATTTTTCCTTTCCCTCTTTCACGTGAAGAAAGCCGATTCATTCACGTGCAGATCTCCACATGGTGGAAGTGTTGTGTGAAGTAAACTGCTGCCTGCAGGTCCACCTGATGGTGAGCTCGGCCTTTAGTTCTGCCAGTATCCCTGCGATGTGCCCTGTCCTGGCCTCTCGCTTTCCCTAACTCTAAAATGGGGGCAAACACCAGGACTTCTGGTGTTCGGAAGTGCTTTACTGCATGGCAATGCTGCAGTTTGGTCTCCGCTTCCCTTCTCCCCATCCGTTGTTTATGCTGCGTCTGAGATGAGTATCTTTTGTTTTTCCTGTAGATAATAATAACTGCCTGTCTCAACCAATACAGGGTCAGGTTCTTCTTTCAGGAAGAATGTGGGAAGAAAAAAATGAATGTGGGTTTTGTAAAGTATGCGTTACAGTAGAGGTTTGAGGGCAGGGGAGCGTTGGTCTGCACTCTAGGTGGGAATGTAAAATGGCTGCCGAGCTGTGGTGTTCACAGAGGACATCTCTTTACCTCAGCCGTGTCTTGCTCATGGGCCACCCAGCAAGATCTCCTCGATGTCAGCTTTTTCCTATCATGAAAAGACAGTGATGCTGCTTAATGGCAGAAAGCCATTATCGTGTTGCTGATAAGCTGTGCCAAATAACAGAAGTGTAGGAGTTGCCATATGGGTTGATAGGTTTCCATTACTGATCTGATCAATCTTTGACCTTCTGTCACATTTCTTTTCAAAATAAGTGTTGTTGCTTCCTTATGCCTGTTCGTATTTTTGTGTCTCTGTCAATATGGAAAATAGATCTGCTTGCTCTGATAGAGGTATCAGCCTGGATTCAGTTTGGGGTCTGGAAGTGAGATGTCTGGTTGGCCAAAGCTGATGAGGCAAATGTTTTCTTTTTGACACAGTGTTTATGGGAATGATAAAATGTCAGTCTATTGCTCTGGATATTATTGGATATTTGTAGGAAAGCAGGCGGGTGGATTTACGGACCAACACCTGTAATGAATTTACAGTCTGCAGAACTGCCAATGTTAATTGGGCTGTGAGGTGGGACAGAGCCCTCTTGCGTTATCCCCCAGCTCTATGCTGAAACATGGCTGCTGAAAGGTAACAGGAACGCGTGTGCAGAGGGGAAACTCCCCACAGGGGACTCTTGTATTTCTGTATTAATTCCACTGCTGCAGGGGGACACACGGCTCGTTCTTTTTTTCTTTTCCCTCTCAGTCATTTATTTATTCACTCACTAGCTTTAGGTAAATCAATCGTGTAGGTCTGATTTTTGTCAGTACAGGCTATATAATTAGACTCTTTGCTGTTTATATGATTCCTATCTGACATGAGTTTTCGTTATCTCATGGCTTTGCCGTACTGCCTACTTCCATGGCTATGAAGAAATGTTGGCTCCATTTTGCCCCAACCTGACTGTGTGACATTTTGGAAGCAAGATCAGAATTTCCTGGAGCCTCCTTTATCTCTTGTTGTTCCATCTCATGGAGAATTCATTCTCTTTTACATTTGTATATACTTTGGCTGTCTTACCCCATGAAACGTGCTGGCATTTAGCTGTAACTTGCAGTTACTCAGATAATTTATTTCCTCCTTGCCTTCAGAGTTTAGTCTTGCTTTAAATGGGACTTACTTGGATGGCAGCCTCTCGCACTGCACCACCCCTCCAAAGCATAGATTGCCAGACCTTGTACTAACCCAAAATATGATTGTGGAGCAAAGTGGATGGGTTGTCACTTAGTACTACTTTCTGCTTTTTGATACGGTTGTGTTCATTGATCTTGTGTTTTCAGCTGCTTTCTCTGATACCTGCTAGCAAAAACCTCTAAGATATCTTTTGCAGTTCCTCTCACTGCACTGGAGGAAGCCCTGTTCTGAGCTGATAGATGCAATTTTTTAACTTGCCGACAATGTGTTAGGGAGAAACTTTGGGCTGGCACAGCAAGAATTGTATGTCACAGCAAGTGTAAATGACAGCAGGAATTTTCTATTGACCAAGTGTAAAAATCAAGGCATTCGTGTTGCTGTCTTCTGCAAGGGACACCCACACAAACAGAAGAATCCTGACTGTGTTGAAATGCAATGACATTGCTGATGATTTTGAGGTGTAGTTTAAGAGCCAGAGTATCTTTTCTTATAACATATTCATGAAGCATAGAAATGTTGTGCTTATAGGCTGAGGTTTACCCTGCTGTTTCTTCAAATGTTGGGTTTCTTGCTGTATATTCGGAAGAGATTGTCTTCTGTTCTCTGAAGAATGCATGAGAGTTAAGTGCTCTGTGTGCCCTCATGCTTTTTCCTTCACATTACATTATTTTTTTGCATTAAATATTTGCATATTTATTTGCAAAAATATTTGCATATTTTTTACATTACATTATTGTTTTCATTATTATTTTTTAACTGTCCAAGAGACTTTGCAGATATTTTGCAATGCCAAAATAAGTAGGCACCAACCATATAAAATCAACAGAAAGTGTTCTTCATGAGTGCAACTTGGAGGTGTGTTAATCCTTGTGACTTGTGAAGTCGAGGCCTGTTGTTTTCCAAACTGTCTGTGTAGGTTTCTGTTTTGGTCCTGACTTTAGAAACATGCTTGCCTGAGTTAGGTTTTGTGCCTTGACTGAAAGGTTATCCGATGCAAGGGATGCTCTTGTCGGCTGGGTTGTAACAGATACCACCTGCCTTTGGTAATATGCTGTTACCTGTTGTTTCATTCTGGTGTCATCTGAGACATTGTGATCATGTGCTTGAAACTGGGGGGAAACCAACCTCTTGGGATCTTTCTTTTAGAGATAATAAGGAAAAGGTGTGGGAGACATTGCTGTTTTAAGATGCGGATACTGTTGCCTAGATGTTGACTATGCCTTTAAGAAAAAAGCTAAGTATTTCTGGCTGGTGCCTATCTGAAATCTTGTTTATCCTACAGTGTTTAGTAAACCTGAGTTAATTTTTCTCCTCGATCTATGTCTCCAGGAGCTGTGCCAGCGGCGCTCTGTGATGACTGGCAGTCTCCCTTGGTGCGGGCTGCAGGCCAGTTTCCCCTTGCTGCGTCGTCGGTGGGCCAGGGCTTCACAGACCAGCAGTGCCCCAGCGATCCTAGAGATATGCTTCTATTTAAAAATAATAATTATTAAGCTTTAATGACTCTCCCTCTCTCTCCTTCTTCCCTCCCGTCTGTTACTCTGAAGGGCTCTTGAAATCAAGTAATTAGCATCACCCTGTCCCATGCTCCCAGCAGTCTGCAAGATGACTGAGGATTGCTCGTTCTTTTCAGTCCTGTGATATTTTTGTCAGGACTGTGCTGGCCAAGGTGAGTGGTGTGAGTCAGGCGGCTGTCGGTGCTGGCTTTCGCATGCTGTTCCTCACAGCCACTGCTGCCAGTCTGTGCTTCTTGTCGCCCCTGCTGTGGGGACAGGGCCTGCTCCTGGTTCACACCAGGAAGCTTGCTTGGTGTGGGTATTCACAAATCTAGTTTGCAGAGAAACTTCTGTACCTGACGCAGTCCTTGGCAAGTCTGGGAGAAGTTTTGTCTGTCTGAGCTGCCCTCAGACATGAGGGTTACCTCCCTGGTTACCAGGATGAGGTTACCAGGATGAGACCCAAGGGGATGTTGGCCTGACGTACCCAGCACCTGTCAGGAGCGGGAAGGTGCTCAGTAAGTGCGTGTGTCTGACAGACATGGAGATGTCTGCACTGATGTAGTTTTTCTGTTGCACGTCTTCAGTATCAGTGGCATTGCTAGGCACAGCCTCTCTGGCTCAGTAATCCCAAGGGGACCTGCGGCCCTGAAAAGCACCGAAATAAAACATGAAAGACTTGAGGACCTGGCAAGTAGGAGAGTTGCTCTCAGCCCAATAGTAAATCACTGGTCTGGGCTACGAAGCCATGAGTTGTTGAGTAGAAATGCTATGTTCCTGGAGAGATAAAAGTGAAGGTTTTTCCAATAGATAAGAACAGCTGGGCCAAGACCATTTCTTTGGGATGGGGCAAACATAGGCAATACATGCATCCACGTATGCATATCAACATCTGAATTATATTTCCATAACATCCTGCTTATACTGGCAGTGTTTGTTAACATGTCAGTGCCAGCCCAAGGGATGTGTATTTTGTTCCTCTTTTTTTTTTTTTTGGCTTCCTAGTATAGACAGAGTTGTACTGGTTGTACCGAATTACACCAGATTTAGTGCTGCTGTATTTTAGTTTGTTCAGTGAACTGCATAGAATAAAATTAAAAATAAAACCCCACAAATAACACAGAAACTTTGAAAACCCTGTCTCCACTAGGAGGTTTTTGTTAGGCAGACACATCAGCAAAACCACAAGTGGAATGTCATCTTCCTTCTCCCCTCAGCTGGCTGGTACATACATATATAAGAGATTATTGTCTTAAGCATCTTACAAAGTTTTAATGTTCAGCAGAGCATTACTCTGAGTAAATAAGAACCGTCTTTTCTGTAGAAAAAAATCATCTTGTTCTATGACTCTCTTCTCGCTGCCTTACTTACTTGTTTCATATTGGAACAATCTGAGTAAATGATCTTACCACCTTAAAAGAATTGCACTAATACATGGCATAATTGCGATTTCTTGAAAATGGGATGGATTCTTTGGAACCATGCCAGGTCTTGGGCTATAACATCATCTAAGCATAAGGTACTTGCTTCTAGTCAAGGGACATGATTTGCATTAGTCCCAGGGAAGCAGAAACAGCACTTTAAGTGTTTTTCATTGACCACATTATGCTTTTCTAAGGAATTAAGCTTCATTTTGGGCTGAATTTTCTATGAAGTGACTTTCTTTTTGCTGGTATGGACACTGATCCAGACCAGCGGGTAAGCCTGATGTGGCAGGCTTGTCTGTCATTGATACAGGCTGGATGCAAGCTGCTGTTTTGGAAGGAAAAAGCTCAGTGTCCTGTTACGTGTCTCCTGTACCTTCCCAGTTACTTTGTGAAAATGAATAGGAAAATTCATTTTAGGTGGTTGATTTTGTCCAGAATCCATGTCTACATGGAGGAGGAAACATCAGCTGATACTCAGGTTTGTCTCTGACTTGGCTCTTCCTTTCATTGTCTTCCATGCAATATACATGCTAGGTATTTTCCCCTTTGGGATTAAGCTTCAAAGCCTGTTGAAGCTGAATTTTAGTGGACTTGTGGCTTTTACTTTCCTGGGATGAAGCACATCATCATGTCACTTGCAGGTACTGCTGCTATGTGGTCTTACAGGCTGCTTGTTTTTTCTTTTATTTGTACCTCTCTTCCCCCAGCCTTTTCCCTTGAACCTTTTTGGTTCTCCCTCAAGAAAATAGAGGGAATTGCTGATGTTGAACAAAATAGGATAATCACAGGAAGAGCAATGTTGTCCCAAAACGCAGACAGCTCTGGGCTAGATCAACAATCATCCTTCAGGCTTTCTCTCCTTGGTGTACTTGAGGAAATCTTTACAAGAAATCTGTATATCGTTTACATGCATATATGGCAATTATTTATTTTTTAGAGCAATCGAAGGAGCGTTTGTTATGAAAGTAGAGGTCTTAAACCTGCTTTCTCTTGGACCCCAGTCCTTGAACATATTTCAGTTTCCTGGCAGAAGTGTATTTCCACTTTTGTGAAGCTAAGCTCTGAATGCATAGTCAGATCACTTCATCTTTGTACTGATTTTTCAAAGCATTAGCAGCACTCCAGCGTGGGGCTCAGCAAGCACTCTGTGCTCTCCAGTTGTTCTCAAACACTAATTTTAACTGGCTTCAATCCTTGCAAGAGAGGATTTTCTAAGTTTATTTATGTTTTGCCCTGTATCAGGGCTCTGATGGACAAGCTCTGGCAGATTCGCTTACAGTGCGAGGAATTCCTTGCTCTCTGCTGAATGTTTTCAGGGCTGTTGTAGTCACCCTGAACATTTTTCTGGTGTTTTTTGTCCCAAGATCAGTGACAGCAGATGTGGCACGTGCCTTGTCCTGGCCCCTCTCCTAGCAGAGGGGTGCAGGGTAGGTGCCTGGGGACACTGGAGGCTGTCACAGCTCACTCGCAGCCCAGGCTTGCCAGAGCCCCAGGACAAAGTGTGTTTTTTGAACTGGAAAACAAAATACCAATACACAGTGGTGGTTCAGATCTCCAGAGCAGAGGCAGTGAATAGGCAGTGCCTAAGTTGCAGGTTTTAGTCTGTTTTTTTTTTTTTTTTTTTTTTTTTTTTTTTTTTTTTAATTAATGGAAGTTAAGGTGACTTGACATCCAGAGCAGCCTCAGTAGTGTGTGTGACTGTCACCTGAAGTTTCCCAAATTTGGACAGTGCTCAATGCACTCCCTGGATGGGAGGATGTTGATGGATGAGGAAAACTTTGCAGGGTTTCCTAAAAAGGAGGCTTGTCTAAAAAATCTGGTAAATGTTACATATTTTCAGACAATTTATGTGGCTGCATCAAGTTTAAATGTCAAAAGATTGACAGTGAACTAAAAAAAAAAGAGCTGAAAAAACCAGCAGTAATTCATGCTTTATGAAACAAGCCAGCTACCTCCTGCCTAGTTTAGAAGGAGACTTCCTCTGTAGATAGGGTTTGATGAACAGCATGTCTTTACATGATTCAGAAAAAAGAGCAGTTAGAAGTTCAGTCTGCTCACAGTAAGCAAGGACACTAACAGAAGACTGATGGTGCCCATTAAAAATGAATAATTTCTGCAGGAAAAAGTGGCCTCACTGGAGACTACAGCAAAGAAAAAGAGATGTGGGAAACAGGGACTGCAAATTCTACACAACTGGGGGAGAGAATGTGTATAACATGGAGCCAGAGCCAGGAAGAAGTACTCTGGAAAGGAAATGCCTAATCCTTTATGCAGCAGGTTCTGGAGTAAGTCTACCTGTTTTCTAGTGGAAACTGAACTGTAACTGAAATGTTTTGTCCATGGCAAGTTTTATTGTGGATACTCATGCAGAAACACAGAAGAAGTGATTCATTGTGGGCACAGACCAAGTGAAGGACGGATAACGATGACAGTAGCATCAACGCTTAGCCCTTGCACAGCATGCAGATGTTGTCAAAAGCGAACATGAGCCCTTCCTCCTGCTCTCGTGAAAGAGGAGGGTTTGGGTGCTGAGGAATTTG
This sequence comes from Cygnus atratus, assembly GCF_013377495.2. Classification (NCBI taxonomy): domain Eukaryota; kingdom Metazoa; phylum Chordata; class Aves; order Anseriformes; family Anatidae; genus Cygnus; species Cygnus atratus. Next base: position 1,512,840 of record NC_066367.1, read on the forward strand.
TCAGGACACATGGGTTGTTACTGGAATAACCAAGCCAGGACTTGCAGTGGCTAACCTGCTGCTGGAGCGATGGACCTGGTGAAGGCTCTGGTACCACAGGGACATGGACTGCTTGCCCTCGCTTCCTAACCATGCGCCAGCAGGAGAAATCTGGGCTGCGTTTTTCACTCTGGGGTTCTTGTCACCAGTATTGTGTGGGTGAAATCGGGAAACATTGACCTTAGAAACTTATATTTTGCTTTCATTGCATCGTATTGAAGAATGGGTCTGTGATAGTCTTTAAAAGACCTTATGGTTTCGTATTCTGGCTGTGAATTTTCACCACTACTTAGCTCACTTTCTCCTTGAGGGCTTATTAGTGGCTTCTTCATTCAGTGGCATCATTGGCCCTTTTAATCAACTTTCTGGAATTCAACTTACAACATTATGTGTAAGGATGAGAATATTATTACTTCATTCTTTTCACTCTAGTAATTTTTATATTACAGTGAACACCCTGATTAAACATTTAGCTGGAAAAGGCCAAGATGAAAAGAAAATATAATTAAATATAGGAACTAAATATTGAACTCCTGACTTGAGGCTGAACTTATAAATGAAATTAAGTTTACACGGGGGATGGGAGGGGGGAAGCGTTGTAAAATTCATCCAGGATTACATTTTAATGCTTTGTTCAACTAGATCTGCAAAGCAAACTGCATGTATCAACTAGAGGAACCAATAATTTCTTGAGGTCTTACTTACAGAACCGACTTCCGTGTCGCATTAATTATGGTTCTTCAAAGAGGTTAATTAACCTTTCTTTTCCTGCAAAGGGACATTATCCCTATGTTCTAGACAGCTACCTGACCGGGCACGGCTGTCAAGGCCCTGCTAAGCAGAACCTGGTGCTTCATTGCTGCTGCTCCCGCCTGGCACACTGCTGTGCACCTGTGGAAAGCAACTGGGCATTAAGCATCTGGGGAAATTAAAATAAATGCATATCTCTTGCCTTCTGCCTTGCGCTTAGCATGAATTGCTGCTCCTCTTCTCTAACTACAGCAGACCCTGTGAGGCGTGTGTGGTGTCGGGATTGCAGGCCTCTGTGCTCAGGTTTGGTTTCTGGATTGGTCCCATGGGTGGAAGGGGTGGGGAAGATGATTTTTTCCCCTAGTGGTGCATAAATTATTCTGCCTTCTGTGAGATTGGGGATGTTGGCTGGATGTTTGGTGTGACACAGGACAGCAATGTGCTAGAAACTGAACAATTACTAACCCAGTTCCTTTCCATGGGGCTAATTAACAACTGTGTATTTTTCATATAACAGCTGGGAGTGAGGATGAACAGTCATGGCAGAGAGTAAGCACTAGAAGGATTTTGAAATTCGGCTTTTGGAATCAGTGGTGGCTATGCAGATGTTAATCCCAACGCAGTGATGCCATGCGGACTTGTGATTGCCCTGTTCTCTGTTTACATAAATTCCTTTTTTGGGTGGCGCTGAGAGTAAAGAGGAAAGCACAAACCATTTTTTTCTAGCTTCTTGTAATTCCATTTGCTCTGATGCCTGGGAGTTCGTTTACAGATCTTATCACCAATTCTTCCATAAATGCCAGTTTACTCAGAAATTTAATAATACTGTCACTCAACAAGAACCACTTGAGAAGTATTTTAAGTGCTTTGCAAATCTTGAAAGCGCAAAACGTGAAAACACTTGAAAGGAGAATTGGTCCTAAAACAACTTTCTGTGGTGTTGCTCTGTGCTGATTTCTTAGCCTGGGAAGCTGGGATCCACCCTTAGAAAGTGCTTTGAGATTGCTGGGTGGAAAAACATGATTGTCTACAAGTGCAAAGAGTGGTGGCTGTGAGCCCCTTGGACTAGTTATACAGCAGGTATTCAAACCTAGTCACTAGTGCTGGCCATTAGCTCTGTAACTGGATGAATGAAACCAGTCTTGGGTCATTTTTGACACTGTTGCTTTTTTTTTTCCCTCCCGTCATGCAAACAGACTTCTTGTTAGCCTATTTATCTAGAGCATCTTAATTACACCTTGCATGTATAATAGTGTTTGAACAGCAATGTTTGAGAGAAATGATAAGGAGAAATGAATGTGAGAAGTGGTTTTCCAACTGTGAAAATAACATTTCTTATCACCTTCTTTTAAAAGTAGTACAAATTAGAGGCTCTGAAATAAACTTTTGGGCATAGATGTGCAAAGACATCTACTTCATGGGGCTCAGGCGTTACTTGAGGACTGTAATTCAGGATGTAATTCTTGACCTTTTAGAATTCTTAGCCATTTTAGTTCTGTGTTTGTTTGATTTTTGGCTAGTGCATTATACAGTGGTCTGAACTGAAGTGATCGTGCTTGGTACCATTGCTAGTTTTCATAAAGCTATCTTGACTGGCGGCTAGCCAATGTGACGCCCATCTATAAGAAGGGCCGGAGGGCAGACCCGGGTAACTATAGGCCTGTCAGTTTGACCTCAGTGCCAGGAAAGCTCATGGAGCAGATTATCTTGAGGGTCATCACGCGGCACTTGCAGGGCGAGCAGGCGATCAGGCCCAGTCAGCATGGGTTTATGAAAGGCAGGTCCTGCTTGACGAACCTGATCTCCTTCTATGACCAAGTGACGTGCTTGGTGGATGAGGGAAGGGCTGTGGATGTGGTTTACCTTGACCTCAGTAAGGCTTTTGACACCGTTCCCCACAACATTCTCCTCAAGAAACTGGCTGCTCGGGGCTTGGACTGGCGTACGCTTCGCTGGGTTAGAAACTGGCTGGATAGCCGGGCCCAGAGAGTTGTGGTGAATGGAGTCAAATCTGGTTGGAGGCTGGTCACAAGTGGTGTCCCCCAGGGCTCGGTACTGGGGCCGGTCCTCTTTAATATCTTTATCGATGATCTGGATGAGGGCGTCCAGTGCACCCTCAGTAAGTTTGCAGATGACACCAAGCTAAGTGCGTGTGTCGATCTGCTCGAGGGCAGGAAGGCTCTGCAGGAGGATCTGGATAGGCTGGAGCGATGGGCTGAGGTCAACTGTATGAAGTTCAACAAGGCCAAGTGCCGGGTCCTGCACCTGGGGCGCAACAACCCCAAGCAGAGCTACAGGCTGGGAGATGAGTGGCTGGAAAGCTGCCTGGCCGAGAAGGACCTGGGAGTATTGGTTGATAGTCGGCTGAATATGAGCCAGCAGTGTGCTCAGGTGGCCAAGAAGGCCAACAGCATCCTGGCCTGTATAAGAAGCAGTGTGGCCAGCAGGTCTAGGGAGGTGATTGTCCCCCTGTACTCGGCTCTGGTGAGGCCACACCTCGAGTACTGTGTTCAGTTTTGGGCCCCTCGCTACAGGAAGGACATGGAGGTGCTCGAGCGAGTCCAGAGAAGGGCGACCAAGCTGGTGAGGGGTCTGGAGAACAAGTCTTACGAGGAGCGGCTGAGGGAGCTGGGCTTGTTCAGCCTGGAGAAGAGGAGGCTCAGGGGCGACCTTATCGCTCTCTACAGTTACCTTAAAGGAAGCTGTAGTGAGGTGGGGGTTGGTCTGTTCTCCCACGTGCCTGGTGACAGGACGAGGGGGAATGGGCGAAAGTTGCGACAGGGGAGTTTTAGGTTGGATGTTAGGAAGTACTTCTTTACCGAAAGGGTTATTAAGCATTGGAACGGGCTGCCCAGGGAGGTGGTTGAGTCGCCATCCCTGGAGGTCTTTAAAAGACGTTTAGATGTAGAGCTTAGTGATATGGTTTAGTGGAGTACTTAGTGTTAGGTCGGAGGTTGGACTCGATGATCTTGAGGTCTCTTCCAACCTAGAAATCTGTGTCTGTGTCTGTGTCTGTGTCTGTGTCTGTATCCTGTACAACTGTAAAAGTTTGCTATCAAGTGATGTGATCTTTAATATATACACTTCTTAATCTCCATTTCATTATGTTCTTTCTAAGTTTCTAGTCAAGGCTTGTGTATTGCACTCATGATAGGCAAACTGCTTTCACTTCAGAACTGTTCTTAAGTTCAGAACTTCAGAACTTTTCTTAAGTTGAGGATTGTGCATTCGTTGTGAATGCACAAAAATTGAGCTGTGGTTCCTGATAACAGCAAGAGGGCTGCTGGGCAGATTAACGCTGGTAATTAACGGGGCCATGTTTGCTAAGCAAGACAGATCTGAGTTTAGTCTGTATGCACAGTAAATCTCCCTTACGCTGTGCTTTTTATGGCTTGGCTTTTAGTGGTAGCCTTAAATTGCACTTTTCTATTTTCGTCTTTTTTTAATGTAATTCTTCATATGTCATTTAAATAAATTAACTTGTTTTAGCAAGTGGTTAGTCTGTCTCTTATTTCTCGTGACAATTCAGTGGTATCAGATACAAAGGACGAATCTTTTTTCAGTTGACGTTGCCATGCAGAGGTGAGTCCCTGTCACTGCCAGTGTAGCCAGGAGGGAAGCTACAGAGAGCGATGAGCAAGCTTGTATTTTTAGGTAACTGGGGGCTTCATCTTCACTCTCATGTTTGGAGCAGATGAGGGAGGGCACAGCATTTTTAACTCTTTGCTCCCCAATATTTGCCTTCTTTTTTGTTAGCAATCACAGTTCTTCCCTGCAAAATCACAGCTCCCCAGGCCTCTTCCTCTCCCCTGCCTGTGTAACCTTCAGGAAGCTTTGTAGGAAGGATGGGTTGGACATCAGCTGGGGAGTGGGAAAGGGAAAGGAGCTGAACTTGGACAGTAAGAAGGGCTTAACTGGTCGTGTGGATGGAACAATGTAGGATTTGCACAGCAGAGACTGTGCTGGTTTGGGATGGAGCATAATTGCATAAATGCAGCCTGCGTCGAGCATGGTGGAGGCTGACGGTGACATCCAGCTGTGACTGACTGCCCCCTTATCTCTGTCAAGCACTGCTTGGCAAACTCAGAGCTTGTAGCGGCCAAGTTTTGCTCTTTCAATACATTAAGCTGAATGAAAGCCGGAGTCACATAGCCCTCCAGTGAAAAACTGCAAAAAGACTGGCACACTATTGGTTGTTACCTCCTACCAGAGCAAGCTGTGCTATGTGGTACTTCTGTTACCTGAAACAGACTGGGCTGGCAGAGCTGGGTGCAGCTGTTTAGAAATGTGATTTGTTTTTTTCTTTCTTCACAGAAACCTGCCTAAAGTATTTCCTGAGGCTTTTCTCAGAATCTGTGTCAGAGCAGCAAGTTAGCTAGTGACAGCTCTGTCAGGGAGAGTAAACATTTAGCACGGTGACACTGTAGTGTCTTCATAAGACTGTCTACATTAGGAATGTCTTGTTCTTGGTTTGTGGAAATCTGTTAAAATATTTGATACGATGCGGAGGGGATTTTTTTTGCCTTTTTTTTTCTTCTTTGTAGAGACAGAAATAAAATTTAAATGAGAAATACTTAAAATGCCTCTAGGACCCAAACAGCTTTGGGGAACAGGAATTTGAGTTAGAATTCATCAGAAATATGCAGTCTCTCCTCCATGGTCTACATGCTGCTTTGGCACAGAAAGGGACAACAGGTTTCCTGTATTTCACTCTGCTGCTTATGGTTGTATGGATTTGACCTACATTTTACAGGATGTCCAGCTTAGGAGCTAGAGGTCTGAATCAGGTCATAAAGGAGACCACCAAAAATCCAGGTTGCCTTCCTCAGAACATGTGGCAGGATGGCCTCCTCCAGCTGAGGTCTGGAGCCGCAGGACCAGTGTGGTGCTGGTTTCAGTCCAGTCGGATGTGAGGTGCAGGCCGCAGAGCTGGCAAGTCCCAGGTAGGAGATCAGCAAAGGGCAGGATGCTGGGGGCTTGTCCCCACCAGGAATACTTTGCTGCTTTTTCCATCCCCTCCTTGTAGTTACTGCCTTGAGATTCTGTCTGTGTTAAAGCTGCATGAAAACAGCAGTACAGGCAATATAACGCTGCCCTCCTCCATCTCAATGAGATGGAGAAGGGTACCACACCTTTTTTTCTTTTCTTTCTTTTCTTTCTTTTGCTAACATCACCATATTCCTGTGGCTTAAAGCTCTCTGTCTCAGCCAGCCACCATTTTAACTGAGTGCAGTGGGATTGAATTCCCCTTGGGCAAGTCCCATTTACAGTGTAGTTTCAGTTGGTTGATGAAACTTTGCAGATAGTGTAGAGAAACTCTCTTCATACCCATGATATCCCAGAGGAGAAGGGAATCTGGAGCCTACGTGAAGTAGCTGCAAGCAGAAGAGTCCTCTACTTCCCTGTGCAAAACTCAGCAAAAGCAGTTTGGCAGACTCCTGTGAACAGGCTACTTCCTTTTTGTGTTTGCTTTTTAAACATTTTTCATAAAATTATTTTTTATTTTTAATTCCTTACAGTAAAGGTGAATGTAGTTAGTAAGATGGCACAGCCTTTCCCACCACCCTGAAACTTTTCCCATCTCTCCAAAAGATCATATAACTTTGTATGTAGAGGGTAGGGATTTTAAAAGCATTGAGCTCTGGTCTCAGTCTCTTGGTGTAGTTTGGAAGTTTTTGCCATCAACTCTCATACATACTGGGATAATTTTGATGAGACTAATACTGGAATGTTGACAAAAGAAGTGGAGCAGAAACAGATTTGTTGTCTTTTGAGACTCATGATATGGATTTGTGTCCCCCCTTTCCTCTATAAAACATCACTGTTAAAAAAATATGTAATTCCTTTCCCCAAACCTTAAATTATTCCCTTCTGTAAGCATTCCCTTTGGCATCAGACTCAAGATGCACGATGGAACAAGGTGGAACAGCAAGTTTTGCACTTTTGAAGTGAAATGGTTCACTAAAAAGAAGTGAGAGGCTGAAGTGTTAAATTACAATAAAAGTCTGAATAAACTCTCTTTCAGCTTTAATAAGTTGCGGCCTCTCTAGCAAAATAAAAAATGGGTTTGGAATTATAAATGTCACCTGCATTTGAGGTTTGAAAGGGTTTTGTAAAGACTACTGGTATTCTGTTTTTTGTTTGCTTGTTTTCTTCTTTTTCTTCTTTCTGGTTTGCCTGAGCACTTTGTTTCATAGAGAATTCGAAGTGCTCTGTGCCCTTTTCCTCTTGCCTTTGCTTGATGTGTTTCAGCAAGGAGCTGTGGCTGTGTCTGGATGCTTCCTTTGAGAAGAAGGAGAAGGAGCAAAATTTGTGTCCTGTTTCCTCAGCAGAGGAGAATGCGTACACTTAGGCTTCTGGCTGATGCTTCTTGTCCAAGAGTATTTTTTCTCCGATATGGAGAGGTATTTAATGCGCTGGATAGTGCTGGAGGGAGGTTCATATTGATTCTCTGAAGCGTGGCAGTAGTCTCAGAGATATCTTGCAGCATTTCCAGAGGGTATGCAGGCAAAGGCATAACTTGTGAGACAGAATTTGGTAACTTGTTGAAAGAAAAGAGTATAGGTGCTCTGTGCAGCTCTCAAGCTCAACTTTCAGTTAATTTGTATCATTTTGGAGCTGCTAGATTTCTCACCATCAGAAGATCCCTGCCTGGCAGATCCAGAACTGGTTTCTGAACTGAAGCCAATTTTAAAACCTTTTTAAATTTCCATTTCACGTCTTTGTTCTGACTACCTGAGGGTGCATTCATCAGCAATGCTGGATTTTATTTTAATTTCTTTTTCCTGTCAGCTTCAGTCTTTTGGTTGATCACGAGTACGAGGATATTATCAGGATATGCTGAATAAAGCTAATCCGTTCCAGATTCAAAATAGAGGTAAAACATCTGCTTTGGTGGTTGAGTGGAGCTCCATGCCAACTATAGCACTCCTAATGCAAAGGAAGAAGTGAAATGTTGTTATGGACTGATTTGCGTGTTCATACATAGTTACTCTGCTATTAATGGAAATAACACTGTCATCGGCCTCAGTACTTAAACATTTTTAATTTGAACTTTGTACTGACTATGCAGAAGGCAAATGCAGGAGATGAAAATCCACAGAGGATTGTATTATTTAGTGAAAATGGTAACAACTGACTACAGTCTTCTTCACAAGCACTGATACTCTGAGAGAAATCAGGAAACATAAGCATTCATGTTTAATTTCTTTAAAGTATATTTGACACCTGCTGCATAGGCAGAAGTTAGCTGAGAGACTTTTGGGGTGTTTCAGGAGTGCGTTTGTGCTGGGCAAGAGAGCAGATGGGTTCTCACACAGACGCCTCAGGGAGAGCTGTGTTGCAGGAGGGTTTGTGCGCGATGTGCAGAGCAAGAGGAGGTTGTTTGAACCTGAGCAAGATCTGCCTGTGATGTAATGGCAAAACCTGGCGAGTCAGATGTTTTGGACTTTGCTCAAGTCCCTAAAATGTCTTGTCCCTCCTTTGTCACCCTTCTGACCCCAGAGGTTTGCTGTTGTCTGGGGCTGGGCTTGGACATTGGTGGGAGTGGGGTCCTGGAAGTGTTGCACATCAATGCAGTGCCAAGAGGAAGATGAGATTCAGGCACATGTGAGATCATGCCTGCAAAATACATCCACCCTGAACAGAAACTCAGCGTGTGAACTCATGGGAAGAAAACCATAGCTGTAATTACCTACTGACATGTGAACCAAACGGGGTCTGAAGTTCTGCTGGAATCATGCCATGTGTTTGTGTGTTTGTCCCCAAGGACACTCGCCTCCCCTTGAACTTTTTGAGGTACATGTATTTTTATTGATTTTGACAGAAATTTCTGTAGTACCATGTGCCACACCATTTAAATAACTGTCCCTTTTATGGTGTAATATCCAGCTGAAATGCTAAATAGTGTGTGTTCCTTGCTTTTTATTGGAACTGCAGTCCCACTGTAGCTTATCATATTTGCATTAAGCTTTGCATTTATGTCAGTGTGGTGTGAACTTCGTTTGGGCTCTTTTGCTTTCATATGTTCAGTCTCTTGCCTACTGAAGCCTGCTAAAAAGGGTCCTTTTGACTTTCAGTCACCATTGGGTTAGATCTATTTTTGAAATGGTCTTCTGCGGTTCACCCACAATAACTCTGAGTTGGTAACCAAAGTCCTGGTTTACACTGATTTTAATCGAGCAGGATGAAACCTCTTTGTGTGTCTTGGATGTGGAAAACAGGTGAGTATTGTAGTATCAACTGTCTACATATTGCATTGAATTATCCCTTTAAAAAGATCCCATAATCCCTTAAATTTTCTTCAGATTCCTTTTAATAAGTTCTCATCTTCCCTTTAAATTTTGTTCTGTGTATGCTGAATGTCTCCAGTTTGCTTGGATTTTCCTTGTAAGTCATGTTTTGCAGCTCTGTTTCGGTCCTGAAGTTCCCTGAAAATGTGTTTCCTGAAACCAAGTGTCTCACTCCAGTTGAAGCCTAACAGCAGTACAGAGCTGCGCAGAAGGCCTGTTTGGGGTTTTGCAAACTGCATCACTATTTTAACGTCTCTTCCTCTTTCATAATCTTGTTCACTTGCATTCAGTTCGCAAGCTGCAGTTTCAAGTTCTGTCTTACACCAAACTGCTGTGTAACTGCTGTGGATTTATTGCTAAAAGGCAGGCTGTGTTCTCTTCCACAGGGAATAGTATCCTCTCCTCCCTCTGGCCCAGTTGTTTGTGTAATTTCTTGAGGTGGTTGTAAATTCTGATCCTGCCTCCAAGGTACTTGCAGTCACTTGTAGTTTAGAAATATCTGAAAATTTATTAAGGCTTTCTCTGTTTCATATTTGTCCTCTTCGTGTGTGCGTTAATATAAAACAGACACGGCTAACCAGCGGAAGTCCTAATCTTTTTGAGTAAGATCTTACAGGCTCAGATGTCACTTTCCATTGCTCTAAATCAGGATTAATTTAGTAAAAATGAAAGGGTTTATATTCAAGTGGATGATGAGTGTCAGGGCGGGCTGAAGCGTGTCAGACCAAGCAGTTAGTTACAGCAGGACGGGTGCTGGAGCACTTTCCTGTAGGCCGCACGCAGGCTGCCTTCGGTGCCCTGGAGGCGGGAGGCCATGAGGTAGTGCCGTGCCCTCCCCGTGGTGGGGAGGCCCCTGCTCGCGCTTACCTCAGCGGGGAGGAGAGGGGTAAGTCATGGTTTCATAACTAATAGGCTGAAAGGAGATAAGCTTGCAACATTTCCGTTTCTCTCCTCTTTTTATTTTTTAGGTTGCCATTGCTACTGATACAGTAGGGCAAAGGCAAGATGTCAGCGGTCTCCAGAGGAGATGTATTAGTTTAGGAGGGCTGCTGCAGCCAGCATGAATCTGGTTGTTCTCCAGAGGATTTCCTCCCTACACTCAGAATTGGTTTTATTTTATTTTTTTCTTAATCTTCTGGCATTCAGAACCTATGCAATTGGTCAAAATTAAAAAAAAAAAAAAAAAAAAAAAGGAAATAATCCTGATGTGCTTGAAACATATTTGAATCGCAGCAGGAAATGAAGCTCTCAGTAGGGCTGATGTTTTGCAAGTGAGCTTCTCCCCTCGCTGCTTCATTTTTCAGTCTCCAGCAAGCAGCAGATCTGTCACCGGGGTTGCCACAGCTCGGCCCTGTGTCAGGTGGTTTTATTTCTCTCCACTTTCCTAACCTCACCTCCTGGGCTGCCCGCAGCCATGCTTATGGCTGGGAGAAAGCAGGGGCTCTTCTGAAAGCTGCTGGCCTCCCAATGGGGCACACAGGCTTGGTGGTGTAATGTGGCGTGGCGCTTCGTGCCTGGCTAAAGCTGGGGTGCACCGACTGAGAGCTCGGCTGGAAGGGTGTCTTGTGAGGGTTCCCACTGCCTGTGCATGTGGGTGGGCGGCCTGTGTGGGATTGGAGATGAGCAGCGAGAGCCAGGTGGTTACCGGCTTCTTCAGGGACATTGGTGCTTCTTCCCTGCTCCTTCCTAGATGATAAATGGATTATAGAAAAAAAAAAAAAGGGGGGGGGGGGAGGGGGAAGAATAGTCATCATTGACACGTATGTTTGACATGATGTTACCCAATAGGCAATTTGTATCAAGACAGAATCATCCCCAGGGCTTTGAAGAAATAAATTCAAGAGGACAAGAAAAATCTAGTATACCATTAGATCGATTATCCTCAGTCTTTGTAGATATTCCAACAAGTCTTATTAAGCTGTCTGCATCAGACTTCTCTCTGCTAAAATGGGTAACAAATGAATGCTGGTGAATGTAATGAATGTTAAGCTGCTATATTTATTTTTGTCTCCTTGAAAAAATGTTTTCTTATTTTCACTAGTCTGCAGCATGCTGAGTCTTTGTCTCCACTTGATTAATGTAACTTCAAGACAGCATTTATTAAATAATTTTCCGATATGATCTGCAGGCCCTTAAAAAAAAAAAAAAAAAAGAAACCACACCACCAAAAATAGAGAAAAAACAAACAAATTCAAATTGAGACCAGTGGACAATCTCCAGTAATGAGAATGGAAGAAAGGCCATTAAGTGAGCTGAATTAAAGTGGCTTAGCTCTCTTCCTTTTTAGAAGTGATCTAAATTTAACATGCCATGAGTTATTTTGGTGCCTTAACTGTTAAGTTTAACAAAACATAGGACACTTGCAGCATATTCTGTGTGCAGAAGAATTTCAGGATTCCAGGAACGGCAGGATGTAACCTTTGTTTCACCTGGAAACATAAGCAATTCTGGGGGCAGCTGATAGGCTTTGTAATGAAAAATGGGAGGCAGCCAAGATCTAGAGCCAAGCTAGCTGCCAGAAATAGATCTGCAGAGAGGCTTGTTTTGCACTGTCCGGACTGGCATATCGAGGACTGTGTGAACAGAAATACTGGGCTCGATGCTGCAGTACACATGCAGAATTAGTCTTGACTCTTTTCCTTTTTCAGTATCGTGAAAGCTTGGCTGAATAAATGTGTTGAAGTTTCAGCTGTCTCAATATGTGGTAGTGTTTTTCCCCATTTTGCTTGTGGTTTCTTTCCTTCTTGCTTGTTTGAAGTGCTTTCTGGACAGTGTGTGTTTGCATTGGAAGGTGTTCAAGTGTGCATCATCCTAAAATCTCCAGCTCCCCTGCTCTAGGGGCACAGACATGGGGCAAGTAGAGAGGCAAAGGTTTAAATGGCTTGGAGAAGGTGCTTAGAGGAGGGGAGAGGGCCAGGCAAAGAGGGGACCAAAATGAAGGGTGCAGGGATTGCAAGGAGGCAGGGGTATGAAGGGTTTTGTTCGTGCTGCTTCACAGGCAGCATGCTCATGGGAAAGCGAACTGAAGTTCCCTCTGGTTTGCACGTCACTTACTAAATGATTAATTGAGGTCATGTTTAATTATAGAAGCAGATCTGTCATCATCTCTGTCTGGCTGGAGACGCCGAGCTGTTTGTGGGGGGTGCGTAGGAGAGTGCCTGGGTCTGGCTGGCTGGCGGCAGAGCACCAAAAGCTGTGGGAGCACAGCTGCATTGCCAGATCCTGGCCCCATGCAGGACATGGTGTGGTGCAGGATGGGGCTGTGCTCCAAGCACTTCGGGTTGCCCTTTTGCAAAGCAAATGCCTTAGTGGAGGGTGTGTTTCAGCTTGTCATCTGATAGTGTGGTGTCAAGCATCTTTGCTGCAACTACTTCATCCGCCTTTTTTCTTTCCCCCTTCCCTTAATGATGTACAATAGCTATAATGAGAGAGAACTTGTAGTTTTGGAAAAAACACTTGTGTGGATAAAGCTAAAGACTGTTTTTTCTGTAATCAAGATGCATAATGGTGTTTTCTCGTGTTTTCTTAGGCCTGTATTTCAAGCCTCTAAACCTGATCAGATTCTACCTGAGGGATGGGAGTGCTCCCAGAAGACAGGTGGCTTCATGGTCTGTGCAAGCAGCCAAGCTGGAGCTGCTCTATTTCTGTTTGATAGCTTGTGGTTAATTGTCATCCCTCTAAAAATGTACACCAATGATTAAACTCTGTTTTCAGAAATGCCACCAGCAATGACAGTACCTGATGATAATTTATAAATCACTGTATTCTAACTATTTGTAAGTATTTCTGGAAATATTCAAGTCTCTGTTCATGAGGCTGCTATGGGAAAGGCTGAGCTCATGCCCCAGTAGGAACTGCCTACAGACTATGCCAGCATAATGTGAATTATTCAGACATTTGTGAACAATTACTTAAAATCCAGAACCACTTAGGCATTACGGAGCATTTAACTGATCACCAGGAAGGGGGAGAAGGCCCTGGGAAACAAACGCAGCATTGTTTGTAACACACTGAGTGCCTTTGCAGACATCCTCTGCTGGTAGCATTAATGCTCCGTGCCCTTCCTTCTGGCTTAGACCACACTGGTGGCTGCAGGTGCTTGCTGTAGTATTGCAGCATTTGGTCATTGAGCATTTCTTCACGTTTTGATGAAGTTGCCATTCACCATTTGCATCAACAGATTGAAGGGACAGACCCTCAGGCACCAGTCACCCTTCTTGCTTTCTCTTCCTTTGCTTGCCCGGCTACCAAATTATTCCACTGACACGTGGTGTCTCCCGAAAAGCTGCCTCCCCTGGGGGAAGGGGAGGACGAGTCCTGCTAGTCTCTTCCTACAATCAGCAAAGACAAAATGTTTCTCTGAGAGGGAGGTTCAGGGCCACTGCCAGCAGCTTTCCCTGGATTCCCCTCCACAGGAGGCTGCCTCTGCCCATGGCGAGGAGATGCTGCGTTGTCTCCCCCCCTACCTCATCCTTCTCTAAAGTTTAGTTATGAAGTTGCTCTTGACGCTGAACGTGCTCTAGTTATGGTTTATGTATACATTTTTTCCTATGCTCTTTGCATAGCAGCAAATTGAACGGTGCCGGGCTCCCCACCACTCCCTAAGCATGTTTCCAATGGTGCCCTGTGCCGGCAACATCCAAGACCTCTCTGTGGTCTGCAAGGTGAACGCAGCCTGAGCTTTTGGAGACGCTAAGTAAAAAGAGGCTGCTATAGTGACATGGAGAGAAATTACTGGAGAGCTACCAAGAGAAAAGCTGACACTTTTTACAAAGAAACATAAATGTCAGCATGTTTCTCTGAGCAGCTTACAGTACAGCGTGGCAGCCAGCTATCAAACAGCTGCTCTGGGGAAAACACCAGAGCCCAGCTCTTTTGCATACTTTAAAAAATAGCTTAAAAGCAATGCAAAGACCTTTTGAAGCTTGGACATCCCACCTACCTTGAGTTTCTCTTACTTTTCAGACTGTTAATTTATGTTTTGTTGAATACTTCTGTTTTGTATCACATCACTTTGTTGGTGCATGAGCACAGAGGAGCAAACTGAACTAAGCAGCAATGTGTAGGCATATACTTTGTCCTTTCCGCAGTGGATTATGCACAACCCTGACAAATAATTGACAAATAATCTGCCTTCCAAAACCAGAACAAACACACTTGAAAACATAAAAGTAAGTTAATTGAATTTTTTTTTCCAGCCATATTTGAAATATTGCAATGTCTAGGGTATTTATTGATCTGGTAAGTATAAATCTCCTGGGTAAGTCTATTTGATCATGGAACAATATTGCCAGTTTGCCATAGTGCTCTCAGATTACCAATATACCATATTTACGGATTTGATCCTCTCTACCAGTCTTTCTGTAGCTTGGACAAATATTTCTTAGGAGTTTCTCAGGAAAAATCTGTAATTGCTCTGAAACACCCCTTAGCAATCATCCAAGCACCTTCTTCTCCAAATACCAGCTCAGTGAAAGGACTTTCATGTCAGAAGGCACTGTATATAGAAATTCCAGTAACAGAAATAGTGTCTTTAAAATAATAACAAATTCAAAGTAAACTTTTCTTTGTTTTTACCTAGTGATTAGTCCCCAAAATGTGCTAGCAGGCTGACTAGTCATGCAAGTGAAACAGGCTACTGGGTCTATTAAAAATGACTGGTGTTGGGTAATTTCTGTATGCAGAATGGATTCTCCATAAAATGTGTACATACTAAGTGACAGGGAAATGTACTCCAAGAATTTAGAGAAATCCAGTTTACAACTTCCCATTTGTAAGACTTACAAGTTAAAGCATTATTTCGGACATTTCCATGTTGTATGCACAGGAGAAAGTTCTAAATGCGAATTCGGAAGAGACATGGGCTTTGTACTGCAACCAGTGGAAGGAAATAGATGTGCATAATGTGACACTGCAGACAGCTTTGTAATCTTGAGTAATGGGAGTACATGCGGGGAAAAAGGGAGGTGTTGGGCAAAACCCTGACAAAATCGGTTGCTTTGAGACAATTGCATGTCTTGCTACGTGGTCTCGCCAGCTGAAGAGAAATGGTTTCATGGACACATCCATGTGTTTAGTCCAGTAAGCTGCTGTAATGCAGTTGGAACAAGTAAATGATCAATATTTTCACTTTTCACTCACAAGACCAAAGAATAGTATCAAACAGGTGTGGAAATCGATCATCCTTCACCTGTCTGCCGCCAGCTCCTGTCAGAATGAAAGGTTGTCTTAAATGAGAAGTCCTTGTTAGTGAGTCGGGATACCTAGAATCAAGGTAAAATATTTAATATATGTCACGGTTACTTGACCAAGTGCTAACTGTTTTGCTGAGCGCTTCAGCAGCCACTTCTGGCAGTAATTAAAATGATACTTGAGACAGTCCACTCAAATGCTTCTTCTGATCTGGGGCTCAGAGCCCCAGGAATGCAGCATGGTGATAGCCTCTGCTTTCCTTTGTGCCGTCTGTCGGGTCTATGGAGGATAATGAAAAGTACATGGCAAGTTTTTTTGGTAGCTGCTGGTGTGTATTTTCAGAAAAAAATGTGAGGACTCCCAGCTGAAACTCTTTAAGAATTTGAACACTCTTGAGAACTGAGCTGATGAAACAGTTGTTTGTCATTCCAACATCTGTACCCCTCTTTATTTCTAGTAATAGTTACACATAAGCTGTGCTACGCTTGCTTTTTGTTTTCTCCTCACTCTGAGTATTTACCAACTTCTGAACTTGAAGGATATTGAAGCTAGATATTTATGCTAATGAAAAAGCTCACTAATTATGCTGTCACAGGTTTTAGCTATCACAGGTTTTAGCTATTATTTGCACAAATATACCGTACTCTGATGACTAGAAAGCTTTGTCACTTGCCCTTCAGGAATAAATAAATAAGTAAAAAAAAAGTTATTTAAAGTTGAAGTCATTCGTGCATAAGCATGGTTACCATAGCAGATCAATAAGGTGGTCTGTTCAGGTCATTGGATATCCGTCACCAACACGCACGTAACTGCACAGGCTCCATTGTTTGCTGGCAGCTGCTGAGCAGAACAGCACCTTTCTCCCTGTGCTGATTAGCAGATGCACGTTCTCGGCTCTCACCCCTAATTGTAGCAACAGTGCTGCAATTTTCTTCTGACATATTTTTCCTAAACAGGTCATTATATGTGACTGAGCATCTCACACACACTGGCAGGTCTTAATGCAATTGGTAGGAAAAATTCCTTAACAGTGAAGTGTTTCTCACTTCAAAACTAGTGCCTTTAAAAGTGAAGCAAACTCATGAACTAGTAAAGTGGAAACATGGCCAATTTGAGAAAGTTGCACAGCAGTGACTCAAGATGGATATTAGCCTCTACTGGTTTTCTCTCTTCTTTCCCATCCCAGGCCCTGATCTCTCTCTGCTACCTGTCTCTTGCTGCTGCAATTAGCAGTGATAGATTCTGTTGTGAGTAACTTGCAGAAAGAGCTTCTCATGGAGAAAAGGCTGAAGGACTAAGGCCTTTGTGGACAGGTGTATGGCAGCTAGCTCATATGTTTCAGCAATGTGAGACTTACAGCCTGCTTCAGAGGTAGACTAAATACTGGGGTTTGATACAGCAAGCTAAATGCAGGATGTTGGATGAAAATTTAGGTGGGGGTCTTATTATGTGTCACAGGTCTACAGAATGCAGCGTTATGCTCAGTCTGCATTGTGTCAAGTAGCTGATGCTAATTCAAGCATTTCCTGTAAAACCAAGAGTCTAATTCAGATTTTTGGCCAAAAATGGGTCAAACTGCCTTGCTTTAGACTTCCCTGTTTTTTTTTCTTTTTTTTTTCTTTTTTCTTTTTTTTTTTTTTTTTTTAAATAGAGCAATACACAGCATTTTAGCTGCCCTGATTGAAAGAAAAACAATACCTGTGACAGTATTCAATCGCTTCTAACAATCCCGTAGACTGTAGGTTGGCTGGATGTTTCTGCTGGTGTCGGGTCCAGGCTGTGGGCTGCACCTGCGAGTGGTGGCAGCGGCTGGTCCAAGGTGCCAGGGGTGGCTGGTGCTTGGCCACCGGGCTGTGCTGCCCTTTGGCTTGCAGCTGAGGAGTTCTCTGCTTTCCTGATTATTTTGTTATTTAAATATTACAATAAATGCATGTGAAAGGGAAATGTTTTGCTGTGACAGTTCTTATTCACTGGTTCTTCCTAGCAGCTAGTGAGAGGTGTACAGTAAATCTAGGAAATACTAATTTCCATTGGCATGCCAGTGGGCATAAGACCAGAAATCACTTGAAACAATTTCTTTTGGTACAAACAATTGCAGGAATGGCAATATCTCACTCTTAGTTAACTTCTGACGTGTTTGAGTTTGGCAGATGAGGGAGGATGGAGCAGATTTGAAGCTTTGGTTTCTGCATGCCCCTGTGGGAAATGTTCTGTGGCTGAGCTGGCACGGGCTGGGAAGGAAGCATGGCAAATGGTTCAAATGAAATGCGTTTTTTTTTTTTCCTTTTTCAAGCATCTGCCGCAATACATAAGACCACACTGTGATGAAACATATCAGGCAGCTGTGGTAAAAGATGCTGCTTTAGACCTTTTTCTGTTGGAGGAGTGGCAAGAGTAAAATTCCAATGTGAATCTTTCTCAAGGACATAAGGGATTAATATGTTTTAAAATAGACACCATTAACTTAGAAATAGATTTTCCAGGTTTGAGTATAATGAATATTGCAGTGGAAAGATTGCAAATAATGATTTTCTTTTCCAGCTTGTTTCTGAATTTTGAGATAACCTGTTTACAAGATAGTTACATTTTGCAGAGTCTGGAGAGATGCTGTGGTCTTATGTGCTCAAGTAGCCATGCGTGCTTTCATTTTGCAGGGTTATTTTAAGTTCTGGTGGTTGCATGGCATCACAAACGTCTTTGCTGTTTGCAGGAGGCAACCTAGAGGTGGGCAGCGAGCCCCCAGGCTGGCAGCAGCTGCCCCAGGTAGGACACTGCCTTCAGGAGGGGCAGCTGGAGCTGGGGCCACATCCTGTTTCTAACATCTTCAGGGGACAAGTATCTTTGTAATTTGTCCCTTTCTTTTTCTGAGTCTTCAGCGGCGAGGGAGGGTTTGGTTTGGTTTTAAATTGAGTAGATTGTGTTCTGCCAGCTTGGTTAGTAACTAGGATACTTGCTGCTGGGGGCCCAGTGCAAAGCCAGGCAGAAGGACAGAGGCTGCCAGCGCTGGACGTGTAGCGCAGCAGCTCCATGTGCGGCAGTGACGCCGGCGCTGCTGAAGGAGTGGAGTAAGCGTGGCACATTCTAACCCCTGTATGCCTGATTATTTATTTATGCATTCCGATCCATAATAGCATAATAACACACTTGAAACAATGCGATAATTATTTCACTTCTTGGGTGGTTAAAATTAACTGTGCTTATTGCATATTTATTCAGTAAAAAGACACAAGACGTTTAGTAATTGCCCAGAAATTCATTATCTGGATAATGTTCTGTTTCTAAATGTGTATTGCATGACCATTAATCTGTGCCAACAGCAAGCACACAGCAATATCTGATGTAATTAGTTTTTCCTGTACATGCCAGAGAGAACATCTGGGCTAATTGTGTGTTGTTGACAAAAGTTGCTATTCTGATGGGGGTCCTTGTTTGTTTGCACATATAATGAGTGTGTGTGCACATACTCGTGATTTTGGATTATCCTCAAGCAAGCTGATAGCTCCTCCTGATGAGATGCTCTTGTTGGCTTGTTACTGGGGTCATGCTCACAGTGTCTGTGGGCAGCTTTAGTAAGTATTAGGAGAAATAATATATTCTCCTTTTAAGCAGAAAGCAAACAAACCTGTAATACTGTTTCTTCTCCTTTGTTTTACCAGCCTCCACTGGTCCAAGCGATTTTCAGTGGTGATCCAGAAGAGATTCGGATGTTGATCTACAAGACTGAGGACGTCAATGCCTTGGTATGTAACTTGGCATATGTTTGTGCCTGGGATATGCAAGCACCATGCCTATAAACTTCTGGAATGATAATATTAATCATGTCCTTAGCAATTAACACATAACAGAATAGAAAATATTTGGAAGTTGGAGATTCAGGGCTTGAATGTAATCCTAATTATTAGTCTGAAATATAATTATCTCCTGCAGGTGATTTTAAATTTTCTAAATGTATGGTAATTATTCCAAATGTGCAGGTTACTCAGGGACATTGTTTTCTTGTGTACTGAGAAAATGAATGAGAACAGCTGAAAGCTGCATATTTTTACGCTCTGTAGAGTTTCCTTTTTTGAAGAGCCTTTACAGATCAGGAGCTTTTATTCAGCATCTGACTGTGCTTGAAATAAAGTTTCACTATAGGTCTCAGCAGTGAGAGTAAGGAAGCAGCATTTTGGCCGTGATTTGCCCACAGAGGAATTTTCATTCTTCAAATTGGCTTGTTCTAGACAGAATGATGGTAAGCAGCTGCAAACATGTAGTAGCTAATTGTTTTAACAGTGAAAAAACTCTCCACTTGAACTTGGTCTTTTTGCAGATTTTTTTTTCTTTTTTTCTTTTTCCCTTGTCTTTTTCTTTGATTTTAGCTTAAATCTGTACTGTTAGAAATGAACCCTGTTAGTCTTGACTGCAGTCTATGGCTTTCGGAAGTGGTGAGAATATCAAGCAGAACCAGAATGGTGGTTTCCAGGTGCTTCCTGGAGTTTTGAATCAACCTTCCTTTTCTTCAAGTCTTTCTCTGCCATAAAGCTGTTGGTTTATTCATAGCTAATTCCAGCAATTTAGCGTCGTGTAGTCTTCGCACTGCAGCTTGTGCAGGCATTGGGGTCCAGACATCTGGTTCAGAGATGTGGAAAGGAACAGAAGTGAGCCCACTCAGATGTCTGTCAAGTGGAAGGAATAATTTGCTGCTGGTTTTCATGGGAAATCTGTTCAGAGAACGAAGACCTTGATATTACTCTTTCCCTGGGATTCATTGCCCCGTTGTTTTCTTGAAATAACTTTTCAAAACTGCTTGCTTAAAGCATCACCTACCTTGATTTTCCCCTGTATTTGTTTTCCCTGATGGTCTTACAAATAATATAAAATAAAAGTATAATAAAAAAAATCTAGATGAACATGATAGTCCTACATTTTCCTCTGTGTTTTGTGTTAGTTTTTCAAAATAGCATTTCCTGTACAAGGCTATTGTAGGTTTCTTAAATGTTTTTCTAGCCTTTGGCTGCAAGTGTGCTAGTGATTGTTGCTAGGGAGATGCTCTCACCTGTCAGGGTGCAATGTTAAATGAGGAATATGTATTTTATAGCTGAGTAGCATAGTACGTAATAGAAAAAATAAATGAACTTGAACAGTTTTGCTCAGAATCATGTTTAAGTTAATAAAAGTCCACCCAAGAATGCTTTGGCTGAACAGCTATTTTGTCAGAAGCAAAAAAGCAAACTGTTCTTTGGAGTAATTAGAAAAATACTGGGCAACACAAATTCTGAAGATTAGTTTTTTAATAGCGATTGCAGAAAAGTGTCAAATGCTTAAACTGTCATTAAAGAAAGATCAAATGATAGTTTGTTCCTTCCTCCTGTACTGTCAGCTGGCAATTTGCACTGCGTGCTTACATTTCTATTTTCAGGGTGTTTTTAATTACTTCCATGTTAGTGTTTCTCTAATGTGAGAGGAAACTCTGACACTGTTTGGCAGTGATTAGTCCTTTGCTGATCATTTTGGTTAGCCGTGTTGGTATTGAAATAGTTCGAATGCAAGTAGGAGAGGGAAATAAAATAGACCTCCTTTTTTGCAGCAAGTTTTGGGGATTTCTGAAGTTTTATAGATGGTATTTTGAAATCTACAGTGAGAGGTATTAGGCAGGCAGAAGTAAAAGCCCATGGAGAAACTGTGGAACATTGGTGAGATATACATATCTGTCCTAAGAGACAATTAACCTCAGAGGAAAGAGCTTAGAGCAAATCAGGGGTTTAGAATGTTACTTTTTTTTTGGGGGGGTCTGGTCAAATAAATAAAATCTTTCCAAGTCCGGAAGCGTATGTTTATGAAAATGGCTGCTTTCTGGATTCTGCTATAATTGTGACTTCTGTTTTGCCACAAAGTGCAAGTCACAACTGTTTGGCTCAGAAGCTGGTTTCAGTTCATTCTGCCACCGCAGCAGTCGCTTTGACCTCCCCGGTTCCCTGCTCTGCCTGGGGGAATGCTATGCTACTTGTGCAGAGTGACGGCGTGGGCAGCTTTACACTTGGCCAGTGGTGAGCGACCCCCTGCCGCTGAGGACTGGCTCCAGGGAAATACCCCTGGGGAACGTGGGCTGCCTGTGGGTAGTGTTCAGCAGCCTGCCTTCCGAAGGCACAAGGGACCTGGGCTGGAACTACCAGATTAGTTTCGGGCAGACATTTAGAGAAATCAGGGAGATTGGGCTGTGTGTGGAGAGGAATTTTGGGGGTGCTTTTTTTCACTGTGGGAGGAGGGTGAGGGAATGATGCAGAGCCTTGAGTTCATCTAGGAATTATTCTGCATCCACTGGTAAGATTGATAGCGCCTGTGCAGCACCCTTTATGTGCAGAGTTCTGATTTCCTACTAAACTTTTCCCTTTCTGTAAGATGTTAATTTTCATCTCAGTCTATCAGTTTCCCTTCAAAAACAAAGTCAAACAAAAAAGGCAAAAAATCTTTCCCATATTTTTACCCGTAACTGATGAGATGTTTGCAAGCCAAACCAGACACTTCTTTCTCTCTGCTTTTCCTCTTTATCACCTAATCCTGTTTTTCCTCTTGGATAAAACCCTAAAAAGAAAGTTTATGCACAATTTTGGTTTCCCCAGAATGGTTTCTGTTGCATTCATATTTCCGGGAAAGTAAATAATACCTCCCTGCCCCCATGCTGAGGCTGTTGCAGGCAACATCTACTTTCCCTTTGTTTAATTGCTTCTGTTTGTGGTCATGGGTGCTGATACTGCCTCCTGGGCTTGCTCCATGCTCAGTGCCCTGCCAGCTGGAGAAGCTGCTCGTCCATGTCAAGAGCTTCTCAGACAAATGCTCCCTCACCCGCTTGGGTCAAAAAGAGATAGGTTAGGAGGATGTAACGAATTAGCTGAATTTGGCTCGTTTTAATTCATCAGAGCTGCAGAGCTAGCAGATGCAGGCGGGCTGCAGTGATTGTTGCTGGGCCAGGTTGGGGCCAGGCTGGAGCCATGTCAAGGTGTACAGGTGCTTGGCATCACCTGCCCGCTTCCAGCTGCAGAGCAGGTCTGCAGGAGGGCACCAGCAGAGGCTACAGGGCCTTACACACAGGGGCATGCATTTAGAGGGAGCTTAGTTACTGATAAGGACAGCAAGAAAGAGGCCCTTATGAAGAGGTCTGGATGACTGCAGTTTATTACTTCTTTTTCTCATCCTACTTTTGCAATTTTGCTAAGCATGCTTTTTGGGATGGTGCGAGTGCTTGAGGGTACAAGCGTGCACACGTTTCAGATTCTGGGCCTGGAAGGCCTTGCGTGCTTCGGGTAGCTGATGTGGAAAACAGCTTGTCGGTTGGTTTGCAGTGACATGCTTGACTTGGGACAAAGGGAGAAAGCCATGTGGTATTTCAGTCATCTTGGGAACCAGATGCTCGTCGCTGCTCGCGTCCAAGGAATGCTGATTTTCTTTTTGGCACTGTGGAGTCTTACAGGAGATAAAGCTATTTTGGAAGTAAGTGATCTTCTTCTGGAAGTGCTTCTGCCATGTTAGAAAGTCTTCTGAAGGAATGAATGTATTCCAGAACTTTGGAAAGCCTCTGTGTTGACACAGTGTGACAGTTCAGTACAAGCTAATGGCTGTGTTTGCAGTGGGTATGTAGCCTCTGTTAGCACTGTTCAATGTGCTCTTAATTTAAGTGGGAAACACTGGAGAATTTTCTTGTTTTCTACAGAAGGAAATTTTGAACAACTTTCAGGAATTTAAGGACATCGAATACTGAATCTGTATTGACATTTGTGATGCAAGAGAATCAGCATGATTTTTATTTACAATAAATACTTTTCTCTAAAAAAATATAGATAGAATTTGTGGTATTTTACAAAATAACATTAGACTTGTGAAAAAGACTCTGATGGATTTTGGTCCATTACCTGCTTTGAGATACAGGCTATGCTGAGGAGAAACTGTTGGCCTGTTTCTTAATGTGCCCAAACGTTTTGTGTATGCTGGTACGATTCATGTGAGCCACTGTTCTGCTAATCTTCATGTGTGCTGGGGCTCTGATCCAATAAAGCACTTAAGGAGTTGCCTAACATTGAGCCTTATCAGTGTCACTGTAATTGCTTCAACAGTTGAAGCATGTGTTGAGTGCTTTTCTTGTTGAGGCCTTCTGTCCTTGATTGCCTATTTGTTAAATTCTTAATTTCCTTGATTTGTAGTTTAAAAAATAAAGAAGTACAGATAATGTTAACATGCAGCATCATCTCTGTGAACTAGTGAAGCCCCTAATACAGTTTTGGGAAGAGAGTATGTATCTCAATTTAGAATAATTTATTTTAGCTATTGTTTAGCTTATCTGCTGTCTCTTACTGACCTTTTGTTCCCTTAAGAACTGCACTTGAAGCAGGTCTGATTATTTGTCTTAGTGCTATTTGTAACCCTGTTATCATTCTTTCCCCCCTACCCCTTTCCTTGCCTTATAATGGATTGTCAGCTTTGTGGGGTACTGGCAGACCTCTTGCTGAAACATCAAACTTCCTTTTTATTCCCTTCTCTGTTTGTAACCGTCAGTCTTTACATCAGTATTAGCTACTTATTTTTGGTGCTTCTTTTACTGCTGTCATGTCAGAATGGCAGCTGTAGTTGGACGTCCCGTAGCGTCTGGAGCAGATGCAATGCCGGTGAGCTCTTTAGATCTTGCTGAAGTGGTTGGTGGCTCTCAGGAGGATGCCAGGAGCGTGGTTTGACGGACAGGCAGGTGCCCTGGTTCCTCTGTGTTTCTCTCAGCCTTGTGCAGAACGTAAACAGGAACTCAAGAGTTTTCCTCTGCTGAGTTGCTCAAGGCTCTGCTGCAGGCGTTGTGTTGGCACTTCTCCCCTCCAAAGTCCAGAAAATGCTGCCTGGGGGGGCCTCATGTTTGTTGCTCATTTTTCCACACCATGCATTGTTTCTTTGTTTGTTTTCTGATAGTTCACATGAGGATGAATTCTGCTTTGTGCCTGGCTCTGATAACTGGAGAAATTTTAGCTTTGTGCCTAAAACTTGGAGAAATTAAGTGTACATGCAATTGCATGATGAAAACCTCTCTTTCTCTGAAGACTTGATTCTCATTTTCTTTGACGTAATTTTGCACTGATTTTAAAAAGTGAAAGCTGAGATTATTTACAGATAGATACTACTTTGGTAGTGGAAGCATTCATTCTTTTGTTGTTTTTTGCAGGTCTTTCAGACCCATTAGTATCCCCCTAAGTTTACAATGCTACATCAAAGCATTTCCGTTTCATGTCCTTTCCTCTCTGGATTATCAAATATCTGTTAGATTTACAGTTTTGTATAAAATATTGCTTATTATCAATAAAGCACTGAATAGCCTAGCTTCTTTGATATAGAAAATTGTTGTTATTGTATTGTTAACATTTAACTTCAAACTGTTAGCTCTGTTGCAAACCTTGGCTGCGTTGCAAGAAGCTGCTGTAAAATTTATCACTGACAGGTACAATAGCTCTTACAAAGGCTACACTGTACTAAGAGAGATCTGTGAATTAAAATGAACAAGCTAAAAATAAATAAAACCAATTCTATACTTGTACAAGTGTTTGGTCAGTCTTAGCATGTTTTGTGTAGTGGATAGCCTTAGGATAGGCGATAAGAAGCAGTATTTATGAAAGTTTATGAAAGTTATCTCATAGTGTGTACTCACGCAGCCCCTAAGAACTAGTCCTTGGTGG
Organism: Cygnus atratus; assembly: GCF_013377495.2. Lineage (NCBI taxonomy): Eukaryota > Metazoa > Chordata > Aves > Anseriformes > Anatidae > Cygnus > Cygnus atratus. Next base: position 1,537,798 of record NC_066367.1, read on the forward strand.
ATTACAGCACAGCAGAGGTCAGTGAGCAAGCAGTGTACAGCCAGATTGGTCAAGGTGAGGCTATAGTTCTTGTTGTCATAATTTGGACATACAAGAAAATCCAATTTGTTATTTCAGTTTCTGGGAGGTCACTCATTGAATGTGGAGTTCTTTGGGGAGTTTGGTCCCATAGAGCATCCACTGCTTCTGGTTGTGAAAGAGAAAAGGGAGAGTTGCTTCATATTGTTTTAATTTACCTGCCATGTGGGGAGGTGAAGTTCTGAGAGATCTTTTCCCTGACCTGTGACAACCAGGGCGTCCACATAATTGGTCTTCAGTGTGTCATGTGCATGTCTAACATGTAAGATCAAAATGTACTGCAACAGAATTTGAGGACTATGTACATCATGTGTGTTTGAAAAAAAAAAAAACAACAACAAAACAAGACACCAAATATACAAATACAAGAAGCAAACATAGTAATAAACAACACTGGTTCCGTGCCTTGCACTTGATGGAAGACAATTTTCAGCATTCACATGACAAATGATTCTGCCACACTGATTTGTTCACATTTATAGCATACTTTGAAGATAGTCCAAAATAGCTTGCAGCTGATGACCTCTTGGGCATGTTAAAAGAGATATTTTACTTGACAGGCTCAGAGAGATGTTTCAGGGAGAAAGTGTAAATACCAGTAGGATTTTTCTGCTGGTATCACTCGCAGTTGTTGAATTTGTTACCAGTTTACAGTATCAAATTATGGTAAGTTGTAATTTAATAAGTTTGATTGATAAGTCTCTTAGAACTTTATGTGTTGGTGGTTAAAAAACATGGCTATAGTGTGATGCACGGTATTAGCCGTGCTTGTGATCTGTTTCCCATATTGTCATGTTTAGCAGTTTTTTTTAAAAGCCCTATGTTCTTGAGTCATCTGAATAAATCAATAAAAGAAAGTGTTTTTTTTTTTTTTTTTAATATATGAACACTGTATTTATATCGTATGAAATTAGGAAAGTCAATCTTGAAAATGTGACTCCCTAAGCCAGAAAATGACAGAAATCAAATAAGAAATATCTGTGTTTTGGAAATTGAATGCATGATAAGGTATAATTCTTAGAAGTTTAAAGATGCAGACCTGGCTGTTAATCTTTTCTTTACTTGTGTTTAAAGGTTGATCTATGTGTACAAGTCCATTTTGGGCTGTTCTAACCAACCAGACTAAGTGGCGTGCAATAACCTTTCTGAAGTACGTTACTGCAATTTTTAGTGGCAAATCTTTCCAAAAGAGACACAAGGGTTATGTTTTTCCTCGTGTACAGATGTGTCCTGGCTTTGCAGGAGGAGCACTGTGATGTGCTGGAGATTTGATTTATATTAGACTTGATTTTATCTACCTGTAGGAAGGATATCAGAGTAAAGATTTCTCTGCAAGGTCTGGTGGAACCCAGTGATAAGGAAGTTGAGGATTATTGGGAGAAAGTGTGTTTTCCAGACCTTGAATTTTGTTCTTTTGCTAGTTGAGACTGTATTTCTAATGATAAACAGAAATACTGGGGGAAAAAAAAAAAAAAAAAACACTGTAAAAATGCATTACTCATTAATACTAATGCTTGCAATTATCAGCCATGTTTTCTAACTGGACCATCTGTGGTTTTGCAGGATGCTGAGAAGCGAACACCTCTTCATGTTGCATCGTTCCTTGGGGATGCAGACATCATTGAGCTTCTCATTTTGTCGGGTAAGTTAGCATCCCTTACTGTCGTTACTGGGTAAATTAGCTAATTTTAATGCGACAAGAAGTAGCCAATAAAGCATGTGGGAGTGAGCTCTGTGTAGTACATATTGCTGAGTTTCACAGAGGTGGTTACAGTTGTTTACAAACTTACAAAATGTATTTAAATGTGGTGGTACAACTATAAAAGATATCCTGACTAAGTGAAATTAACAAACAAAGCAACTAGTTTTTAAAAACTCTGAAAGCATTCAAACTGATAATATTTGTGGATTCAGAAACATGCTGAAGTACATGTTTAAAATGTGGGCTCAAGTCCTGGAGCACAAGCCAAGAATTCTTGTTAGGCAAAAATGATTATAGAATAATAGTAGAAAGTTATGAACGAGTTTGAATAAATAGTAAGTGGTATTTACATTAGAAACATGCTTCTAAAAGTTAGGAAGTTGATTTGGAGAATAGAAACTCTGCAGCAGGATATATCTACACAACAACTTGCAAATCAGTGAGAGAACAACAGTTACCTTTTCCAACAGATTGATACTAACAGATAGGTTTTTGAAAGGCATGAAATTTTTGTGTGTAGTCCTTGAAGAAAAGAGAAACTTGTCAAAAAAAAAATGTCTCTAAACAATAATATGTTCTTAGGATAGACAGGTATGTGTGTGTGTATACATTTGTGTATATATATAATATATATATGCACAGTATATTTTATATTTGTACATTATCTTAAGATACTTTGCTCAAAAACAGAGTATATTAAACATTATCTGTAACTGCTTAGGTCCTCCCTTAAAAAGCATCCCCTTGTTAGGGGATTGCCAAAAAACTCATATGTTGTCATCTAATGTTTTAGAATGACAAATCATGAACAAAAGTAATCTATTTATATCTCTATGTGTGGAGTATGATAGACGTTTGGCTATAGGTGCTCAAAATACCTCTTTCTTATTTATTTTCTTACTTATTTTGTGTGTGTGTGTGTGTGTGGCATAAAGACTGAAGTACAGTCTTAACAGTGCACTAAAAGTCAAGAACACCCCTATTTTAATCTCATGCTGACACTGCTAATTTAATTTGCTCTAGATTTTTTTTTCCGGCTTGTTATGGAATGTAATGCTAACCTACCTTTCCAGAAGCACTGTGAAAAATAATCATAAATATTTCCAAACACTTTCAGTGACACACACGTGCGTGCACGCACACACACGCACACAAAAAAGTCAAAACAAAGTATAGAGGAGATTTCTCTTGATTTCTCTCAAGAAGTACCTTTAATTCATGGTAAACTCCTGTACTTGCTTGCAGATTTCAAAGGCGATGTTTTCCTAAACTGGGGAACTGTAAGGATAAAGCTTATGTTGGTTTAAGAGTGTTGAATTGAAAAGAACCTTATGGTACAAATCTTTAACCCCTTGCAAGCAACCTTACTATATGATTCTTGCTGTGTGATGCTATAATTTGTGGTTTTACAAATTATTAGACTGCCTCTTCAAATGACTTGCATATTCTTTTTAGAAAGTTATTTAAGAAATACCAGTCCTGTGATTTTTAGATACCACCTAATTTCCTTGAATCCGGGAGTAATTCTGGTTGGAAGGGATTTCTGAAGGTTACTTGACATAGCTTGTAAAATGAGGTTTGTAGCCCAGAACAAATAGTTCTGCGATCCATGAACTTGAAGAAAACAAGCTTTCTGCAGATTTGTACCCTACATTTTCTGTTGTCCAACAGGGTAAAAATGCCAACTGAAGCTTTTCCCATGGTTGAGATATTCAAAGCCTTTGATTTTCCTAGGTGCTTTGGTGTCTAGCATGGGTTGCACTACTGATTCAGTCTTTTCTCTAAAGTGCTTATGGTACATATAGTAGATTAACACTAGCTACGTGTATGTCCAAGGGCCTAAGACCAAAAAGACCAAGCTTTTTTGCTCGGCAGTAACATCATAGACAATACAGCTGTATATGTGGCAGTGCCTTGTGCCTGCTGTCCCACTCCTTCGGCAGGCTCTGCTGCTTCCTGGTCTTCAGCTTTGTTGCTCACCTCACCTCCTCTCTCTGCCTATATTGCTTTTCTTTTGTATAGAGCTTCTTGTCTCCTTGTTGAAAAATGTGATGGTGCTTAAAAGTGAATGATGGAGGAACAGATATTCTAATGGGTGCATGCAGACAGTACAAATATGTTCTTCTGGATTACCAGCCTAACCTCAACTGGAGAAGGCAGAAAAAAAAAAGGAGGAGAATTTGGTTTACTATACCCGTGTGTTTTCTCTGCACGTTTTTTGGACTGTTTTGAATGTTCTCATTGTTTAATGAGTATAGCTAGTTTGACATCCATCGTGTATCAGATCCTTCTGCTCTAACCCTGATGGCAGCAAAATGATTTAGATGAGCATTCTTCTGCTGATGGGTTGTGCTTGGATGTTTTTTCAATGTGTTTGATGCAAACAGGCTTTTATTCGCTAGGAGATAAGAGTTGATAAACTTAATCTGTGTATGTGTTCTTGCAGTGTATGTTGTTTGTAACATACTGTTATTCCATTGCTGTCTGCCTGTTTTTCAAGTAGCAGCACAGGCAATAATAGCCACCTAAAGAGAAAAGTGAAGCAGTTCTGCCCATTTCTCCTCTGAATCCCAATAGCATTACACAACATCCTGATGAAGGCAGGGTACATTCTGGATCTTGTTCTCCATTGTGTTCCTAATGGGGAAAAGGGACTTCATCATGTTCTTCTGGACACTTTGTTCCAGCACCTCGCTGCCAAAATGTTATCCACAGGCTGTAGGGTTTCTCTGGTCACAACACAAATGTAGGTGATATATCTTGGCATTTTATGATTAAGTGAATGGAGAAAAACTCATAATGTGGGCTTTTAATAATTTTATTTTGTGTCAGTGGGGAAGTGCTGGAGTTCAATCTGAAGGAACTGTGTGGGGGTCATTCCCAACTAGCTCAGCATGAGTCAAAATTAATCTTGTGTTGTATGTTCTACCTATTGATTGTCCTTTAATCTCTGAACTATCATTACTCGTGGTACACAACAGTACTTGCATCCAAGAGAAGGTTTGGAGGAGCAGGTTTGTGAGTTATTATAAACACCTTTTTGTTACTGGAATCTGGCAGTGAACTAGGCTCCGAAGAGAACAGCAGCATCTTCCCTTTGTTTCACCTCTTCATTCGGAAAACATAGTAAGTGTTTCATAAAAGATTAATCTGTTCATAAAATTAAGTTACATAAGAAGAAAAGCTTTGTTGTTGTACATAAAATAGGAGGGTGTTTTCACAGAGAGAAAGCACAAAAATGCTCGCTGTAAGACTCAAACAATAATATTCTCAGCCTGAGCAGAAGCTGAGAGAGCTAGCAACCCATTGCATTTTGTATAGGGCTCAGGAGAGAAATTAAATGAAACATGCACATCTAAGATTTGTGGCCCATGAACCAGTGGCAGCGCAAATAAATGTGGTGTCTAATGAATAAAGTTTCTACCCAGGTGTTTGGAGTCATACCAGAAATGGCTTTCTAGCCACTGAAATGGAATCTGTTTGGAATTGATACAGGGGACACAGTGCCAGGTCCCTCAACTAGTATAAATCATCCCAGCCCATTAAATGTCAGGGCTAGGTGGGTTTACATCAGCTCAAAGGTCTGATCCATAACCATGTGGTTCAGACTGGAGACGTGCTGTGAGGTTTTGTTTTTCTAGGCTATATGAAAGCTGGCTACATGGAGCTTTGAGATCTTTCACTTCCTTTCTGTCAAGAAGAAGGACCAGAGCAACTGCCTCACATACATGAAGTTCCTTATGATGACACATTCACGGATGCATCAGAACTGTCTGGATAAATCCAAGCTCCATTATCATGCGTGCCTATACCTCTCCCCCTCTTGGGCTTTGAGCTGGTGCTGAGGGCATAATGTTTGAGCTCAGTTCCTTACCTCTTGTTCCCCCTCTCCCACACGAGCTTGTGATCTGGGCAATGTTATCATGCCTCACTATGTCAGAAGGCTCTGAGCTTCTTGGCAAGAAGTTTATGCGCTAGGGATGTGCATGCAATGTTGACATCCATCTCATAAATTGCACGTTAGATGAGGAAAAGGACAAACCCCAGCATGCTTTGGAAAGGTTCCTGGTAAGCCCTGGCATGCAGATTTGGAAGCGAGACTGTCACACACGTGGCAGGTTCTGGGCCATCCTTGGTACATAGGCAGCAGGGGGAAGGCACTGCCCAATTTGAACTCAAATTCATGGCTTTTTCTTTCTGGCAGGCTAAAGAGTAAGAGAGTTGGAATGGCAGATTCTCTCTGCCTTTTCCATGGCTTTGGGATTCCGGTCCCTGGGGAATGAGGAGTGTTCAAGAAAAACCTTGTCTGTTTCTTCTGGGTGAAGGTTTGGAGGATGTCCTAGGACTCTCTCCTGTCTCTTTCCTGAGTGACCCAGTACCCGTGTGCTTTTACCTGCCTTCTTCCTCCTCCTGTCCTGTGACTGCAGTGGCATCTCCAGGCCAATTCCCTAATTAACAAGTGACTTGGACTTAGCTCTGAGGAGATCCTGTCAAACCTCATGTTTCTGTCATGTAGGTGTTCCCCAGCTTTTAGGTTCATTTGTTGACATCTAGCTCTACTGTTTTAAGTTCCAATTTCATCTGCTCTGTTATATATATTTTTGTGCGTGTGTTTATTTTTGGTTTATATTGTGTATCTCTCAGCATGTGGTGGTGGATCACTCCTTTTGTTTTCATGTGCCTGTTGCTGTGTTTCATAGCAGGGGCTGGAAAGGTGCACTTTATTAATGTTGTTAATAGGACAGAGAACAGAGTCTCCTTCATCAGTTGATCCTTCCTAATTTCAAAGATTTAGACTGCAGAATCTAGATTTATTGGAGACCTGTGGATTTGGCAAATGTGCTGTACAGAAAATTATAATTCAGCTAGGATAAAGAGATGTTAACTTTATTCCTGAAAGCCAACATCAGGTTGTTTATTTCTGATCTCAAAAGAACAGAGGCAATTTTAGATTTATTTCCTCTTTTGGCAGAAAAATTTGAGAGTGAAAGATCTCAGAGATTACAACACAGCCATATTAAAGAAGAGTGGATTACAGAAAGTTTCCTCTCTGTTGATTTTATCTGTGACGTTGTGCGTTAGCACGTCTACTTGAGCTTCACAGAACAAATCCAGCAGCCAGGCCTTCCTGTCAGGCCCAGAGGTGTGAGGCCCTACGGGCAGAGGTCTGGGAATGGGGCTGAGAAAGGCTTCTTATCTGGGGGAATGTTTTAAGTGGGGGTTTTGTGGGGGTGCTGTGGCTACCTGGAAGGTGTTAAGGGAAAACTTTAAAGGAGCTTGTCTTTTCAAGGAGGACGATGGGTACTGTGAAGGCCACCATATGCACTGGTTTCAGTGTTACCAGCTGTAGGCCTCTCACATGTATAAAAGGGTATTAATTATCCTAACTTTTTAGGGTGTTGTAGAAGTGCACTGAAACACGGTTAAAGTACATGATCCAGGGTAAAGAATTTCTGGGTGACACTGAGGAAGTGTTATGGGATAGACTTGAAAATTTAAGGTTTTGATTCTTGGACACAGGTGATTTTAGGTACGTTAACAATCTGAGCACTGAGTTTTCAGAGTTGGATTTCTGTGTTGCTCAGGGCTTTCAAAGAGCTGTCCCCCAGGGTGTTGCAGGGCATTCAAGCTTGTGAAGTGTAGAGGACGCCTTTGAAAATGTGAGCATTGCTCCCTGGTGGGTGCCTCCTGTTCTCTCCTTTAAAATGGCAGGTATTTTTTGGCCCCGAAGGTGTGCCTTGGTGCTGGTGAAGCTCTTTGATCATCCTTTAGCTGTTGCCTGCAAGATGCTGCTGGAAAACTAAAAGCCGAATGTTGGTGAAGCAAATAGGCAGTAAAGAGGGAAACATTTTGAAGCATCTCTTCAGAAAATGTGTGCCTTAGTACACAGAGAACAGTGGCTTCTGTAACAGGCAGCAGCTGAATTGTGCAGCTCTTTAAAAACATAAATCACAAATTTATTCAGCTGTCGCGTTGAATTAGGTACGTAAGAGCAATTTCACTTTGTCATATAAAGAGCCCCAAACCACAAAGAGGTAAGGGAATACAGAAAACTGCTGAAGAAGAAAAGGCTGATAACATGCTGTGGATTATTTTATTTATACTGGTAGTGTTTTGCTTTTGTTATTTTCCTTAGCTCTGTTCTTGGCAGCTAACTTCTTCAGCTTCCTGAAGGGTGAGTGGATCAGTGAAAGGCATGAATAACTACTGAAGGAGACACTTCCCTAGGTTTTCTAATCATCTTTGTATTCTCTGATGCTCCTGGAGTTGGTGAATATTGAGGAATGACGTGATTTTGGTCACACTTTGCTACTCTGTACATAAGCCTTTCTGATTTCCTACCATCTGCTTGTGGGACTTGGTGAATGGCCAGAAATAAGCCAAAAGAAAACTTAGTTAAGAAAAAAAAAAGCAAGACAAATGCAAAATAAATTTGTAGACGTAAAAAAGAGGCATTTAGTGGCAATCATTAGAATTCATCTAGGCATTTTGTATCCCCAAAGTCCCTATAGGATCACATCGGTGTAACATGAGGTACCTTGGAGTCATCATAGGTGGAGGAGGTGGTTGCTTTATGCAAATCTGGAGGTGTCTCAGGTAGCTTAGCTTCAGAGTGAGTACCAACATATTTCAATCATAATGGCCTTCTCAAGTAGATAAAAGAAGGTAGCAACTTCCTTGCTTTATATATAGATTCATTAGAAAACACTTTGAAACTATTGCTGTCCTTACTACAGGGTGCTTCTCTAGAAGGCAGGTTGTGCCACTGGGTACAAAGTTCTGAGGTGAGGTATTGCCTCTGATTGTTGCAATAGTTATGAAAGTGGCTTTCTTTTTCTTGGAGCCAAAAAAATTATATCCCAGCTTGTGGTAATCTGAAAGAACTTGTTTCTTCTCTGATTATCTAGCACAATTCCCAATAACCACGGTGATTCAGAGGCGAGTACCTTAATATTCCTGAGAAACAGCTTTCAGAAAGTGCTTCTGATCCAGAGTGTGATTTGTTAATTAAAAGATTTTATATGCACTTAAGTTGTGGTGCACAATGGAGCTTAAGAATCCCTTTGTTCATAAAGTTCAAAGGCACGTCCAGGCTACGTGCATAATGCTTGTGCTTCTTTAAATTTTTTCTTCATGTGCCAGACTTCTCAAACTAGCACTGCTGGCTGTAGGCCTAAGAGGTACAATGTTTTCAGGTTAAGCCCTTTTAAAATTCAAGAGTTTCTCCAGCTCCTTCCACTAGATGTCCTGTTTTGGGGTATCACTTCAATGGATAGTTTAATATTTCTTTCAAACAAATCTGTCTCATTACAGAAATGTACAGGATCCATTTCTTTTTTGTCTGTAGTCAGCCAACACTGCAGTAGTTGTTAAATATTCATCCTTTATCCATTATTCTGGCAAGTGACCTTGAAACCATCCTCTTGCACAGCTCTATTTTGCCAGAGTGCCCATTAGCACTGAATTGTGGATGAGGCAAATGGGTAGCGCCCTTCATCTCCCTTCTGGTGTCTGCTGAGGAGCACCCGCAGATGCAGAGGTGGGGAGGGAGGCAGCTGTTTCCCCCGCAGCCGGCACGCTTCCCCATCATGTTTTATTGGTCACATCAAGATCTGCTCAACAGGGAAACAGCATTTTAACAGACATCCTGTATCTGTTAATCCTATAAATACACACACATAGACGCACAAGTACATACGTACATACATAAACCCCTACTACAAATCCTGCTTCTGTTGTGTCCTATAAACAAGGCTGCTCCTGCTAATATTGAGATTTGATCAGTTCCCTTCTTTCTGAATCGTGCGCCTGCTCCTATCTGCCCAGGAGATGGAACTGTATTTCTAAAGGTAACGGAGTGCCAGAAGAGTTGGCAGAGCCACGAGGAGAGCACTAAATCCGCCTCAGCTCCTGTTACTAGGAAACCAGTTGGGCAATGCTCTTCGTGTCGCACCCAAGGCATGGATGTAACCTCTGCTTGTTTACTTGCAGGCGCTCGTGTTAATGCCAAGGACAACATGTGGCTGACTCCTCTCCACCGAGCAGTTGCTTCAAGGAGTGAAGTGAGTAAGATTTGATTATTCTGCTTTTGCACGTAAACTCCATGCTGGGGAAAAAAGCAGATCATTGAAAGCCACAGTAGGCAGCACAGTGACAAACGGGGAGAACGTTTGCTGTGTGCAGGGCCTTTCGCATTGCAGCCAGAGGCCAACTTTTACCAGTTAATTATAGTTGCTTTTGACCCTTTGATTTTCCCCCTGTGGGATGCTTTGCGTTACTGTAGCAAGTAGTCCTGAGCAACCACCAGCTGGAGTGAGTGACCCTGGCTGGCGTGGAGTAGAATCACCATGGTCTTCAGGGTCATCATCATCAAGTGGTAAAATAAGGAGGAATAAACCCATATGGATGTGTTCATGCTGTGTATGTGCCAGGAGGGAGTGGATGTGTGTGTGTGTAATCCTACATGCATTACTGCACAGTTCATTTTGGTTAATTGCATTTCAAGGCATCTGTTAGCTTTTCTGTTAATTCACTTGATTCATGCATAAAGGAGGTATGCCCATATTTTTCTACTTGACAGCTAGAAATCTTCTGGCATCACATTGTACTCTCTCCAATGCTATTTCAAGAAGCAGCAACAGTAACTAACTGGAATGCAGCTCAGGCATGACTGCGTTTTCAACTGTACCAGTATTTTGGCTGTCCATTTTGGACCTTCTCCTATACTTCTGTCCTCCTAATACTTTGTTAACAGCAAGCCCAACTGCAGGCTGATTTGGCTGCTGGGAGCAAGGGGAGGGGATGCAGGAGAGACAGAGGGTGGCTGTTTTCCAGAGACTGATGGACTTGAATCACCTCTGTAACAGTCCCAGTGCCTGCGAAGCCTGGAGGCAGGAATCCTGGGCTTGCTTCTGAACTCAGGCATTGTTTGGCTACTGGCTGAGCTTCCCAGCTGCTGGCAGCCACCAAAACCCGCTGAAAGGAATATCTGATAGGATATGAATGCTGTAATGAGACAAAATACAAAAAGCCATGTTGGAAAACAAAGATCAGACTTCAGCCTTAAAAAACAACTACACTCCTCCTGATTCAGGAATTGCAGTATTTGGTTCCTTTTTTGGATGTGTCAGAGTACGTGATTTTTATTTTCAATCACAGTTCTAACTGAAAATGCATGTCTTCTTATGGGTTTGTGTCTTTTACTCTTTGGCTGCTGACAGCCAGTTTTAAGATGAGAAGCTCTTCTCCAGTGCTGGCAGTTCTGGTACCCCAGTGAGGCAGCAGGGAAAGGCGTATGGTGTGAAAGAGTTAAGAGATTTCACTCTGATATCATGGGTTAGCTGGAAACACTGAAAACAGAGGCTTATGCTATAGCTGCAGACTGCATGCACATGTAGAAATTATGCTAAGAAAAAGGTCTAGCTCATGCTCTCAAAACCAATAAAATTAAAATTTCCCCATAAAGATTTTAACACTGTTAGTCTGATAGAGCAGCAGATCTGCAGATGTAAACAAAAATGTATACACACTAAAATAAATAAATAAATAAAAGTGTAACTATTATTAGCTTTGACTTTTTAGTCCTTATTGGTTAGTTTAAAAAATTCTCCCATAACTTTTTCCTTCCTTCATTAATAGTCAAATTGCATGATTTTTCCTGATGACTTCATGTCACAGCTGGATAGATCCCCAATGAATTATATTTAAATGATTTTGAAAATAGTGGGCCTGTAGTTTAAAAAAAGAAAATCCTGTTGTGACATGAACAATATATCATTCTTGGTGTTTGAAGAGATGCAAACTGAACTAACTGAACAAATCTGTTAGATGACAGTTGGTGGAGTGGCTGTAGAAAACAAAATTGTAGAAATTGATTGAGAACAATTGAGAACAAAGAACTAAAACTCCCTAGTAATGGGATGTATTGTTGATACAGACTGCAGGCACTCTCTGGGGCATTTCTAGATACAAAAGTGCTTTTTAAATGCACACATGATGTATTTGTTATTTATTAATAAAACGTTGGCTGGACTTGCCAGAAAACTTTTCAGTTTATGGAAAAAGAATAAGGTAGTATGTAGGGCTACAGCTCTGCCACTTCCCAGCTGTGAGTTGTAATTAGCAGACGAGGCTACTTGAATGTTACTGTGTCCCTGTGGTTCCTTTGTATTTTGTTGGTTTGTGGGGGGAAAAAAAGAAGAGAAGCAGCAATGTAATTTAGAGAGAGACTTTTTTAATCTGGTTTGCTTAATGGAAGTTCCATGAGTGGGAGCAGAAAAAGAGCTGATGGTAAATTCTCAAGTGAGACAGTCCCTCAAGAGAGAAGAATACATTTTCTCACAGGGAAATATTCACTTTTAACCAACAAAATGGTTGGTTTAATCTTAAAAGATGTTGTTTGGTCTCAGGCTGATAGAATGGATATTGCAGTGAAGACTCTTGGCCTGTGCTCAGCCCTTGGGGAGGGAAGGAATGCTAATGGCAACTGGGGACATACACCAGTGTCAACCCTTGCCTGTGATTCTCATGTTTTTGTAAAGCTAAAATTTTGTTTTTAGATATATATATATTTTCCTTTTTCCTGTTTATAAATAAAACTTAGAGCGATTTACTGTGATTTCATTGTCCAAAATGACATGCTCTTCATTTTGTAAATATTATGTGTAAGAGGGTGCTCAGATAAGTCCATTTGTTTCTTAAGGTATAGCACAGTTAGGACGACTGAGGTATTGAGGGTTAATCAACCAAACAGGTTGGGCTGTCTGCATAGACGGCTTTGTATGTCATAAAATCTAGTTTGGAAATTTTGATTGCAAGCACAATGCTCTGCATGACAGCGAAGGTGATGCGCAGTCTGGTATTTGAATGAGCAGTACTGTTTCAGTAACCTGAGAGGTTGTTTAGGTGAATGTTGTTCTCTTTCCCTCCTCCTGGCCATGCCTGGGATGCGTAAGTAAAATGCATACATAACATCACTGAGCTGTCAAGAATATGTGCGCTGTATTTATTCAAACTGCTTGTTTATAGCTCTCAAGTGCTCCCGTTGCAGGAAGCAGTGCAAGTACTGATTAAGCACTCAGCTGATGTCAATGCTCGGGACAAGAACTGGCAGACCCCGTTGCACGTGGCTGCTGCAAACAAGGCGGTGAAGTGTGCAGAAGTCATCATTCCCATGCTGAGCAGCGTCAACGTCTCTGACCGAGGTGGGCGGACGGCATTGCACCATGCAGCTCTGAATGGCCACATTGAGGTGAGTTGGTTAATAGCAAAATTGATCTTTGATTACTTATTCGGTTTTTCCTCTTTCAAATGTTTGTCCACTATGGCTGGGTCTGGACTGAGTCCCATATCCCTGACACCTATGATTGCTGTCATTCAGCTGCTTCCCAAACTGTGTGCCAAGTTACCTATCTACAGAAGTAAGAGTGGCAGGAAAGCATGTGTACAGAGCTGGCATGCAAGTGAACTGTGCATGCAAACTTGGGGAGCTGGCTGTGCCACCAGCCCTGGCAATTCAAGTGTGTCCTGGGCTATTTTGTGCTTAACTGCCTGAGAAAATAAGAGAAGAATGGAAAGAAGGAAAAACTGCTGGATTCATTTCATACTGAAGAAATGTTCAGCTGTGTGAGATCCAGTCTGATTTTCTAATTAGTCTTCTAGAAAATGTGCTTCTTTTTTTTGAGATCATCCATGCTGCTTCTCCTTACCTAATACAAGTAAACCCTCCTTCTCTTATTACAGTTTCTATACAAAAAAAATATAGTTTTGTAAATAAAGAACCTTCATAAATGGTTTTGATAGTCTTTAAATCTGTGTGGAAGGATTCTTCCAGCACCTGAAGTTCATCTAGAATAAAATGTCTTCAACTGGAACAGTAGAAATCCGTCAACAAAAGTTGATCAGTTGACACTGTAATTAAAAGAAAGAAAGGGAAGAGTAGTTCCTGTAAAACAATGATAGTGTTTGGCCTTTAAACTCCTGCTTTGGCCTTCTTCTAACTATTAATGGAAAAAGATAGTAATGCTTGAATCTAACAGCCATAATATAAAGTTCCTGATATTTTGGGTAGAGTATATCAGAAATTATAATTGAAATTATGCTGTTTATTAGATGATCTCTGTACTGATGGAAAAGCACTGTACAAGAGAAAAGCAAATATGCAGCTCTGTAATTTATGATTTCAGAATGTTTTGCTGGAGAAGAAACTAGTTGAATGCCATTCGGTTTTCTTTCTTTTTTTTACCTGATTTTTTTTTTTATTTCTAAATATTGGATGACTGATAATAGGGAAAGCAGCTTTTCACTTCTTTTAGCCATACTGCCTAAAATTTCAGTATCTCATGCAAAACAGCCTGATTTTGTGATCCCAACTTTATCACTAGAATGGTTTGTTATAAGCTATTGAGTGTCTGATCCACATGGTTTGCTCTCATTACTACTAGATGGTGAACTTGCTGTTAGCCAAGGGGGCAAACATCAATGCTTTCGACAAAAAGGACAGAAGAGCTCTTCACTGGGCAGCGTATATGGGTAAGGCTCAGGTTGTTGTTCCTTGTTTTAATTTTCTGTTGACAAGCTGTCAGCATGTTTTACAGTGGACAAGACACAGACCTGTCCGTGGAAGGTGAGAGATATATTCACCCTGTTCAGGGAGGAGGTTGGCTGATTTAAATACACAATGCCCACTTAGTTGTGGTTTTTGGTCTTTTAATGACTGGAAAACTAATTCAGTAAAGAGAACTTTGACCCATCTGATGAAGGGGAATGTGTATTGCATGCATTTCTTGACCAGGTCTGGAGCTATAATTAAGAATATTATGAAAATGCTTTTTTTTTTTTCTTTGTAAAACTCTGGGAGCGGTGTGAAACATCAGTGAAAGGGCCAGTGCGTTAGCAAAAAAGCAGTAATTTGTGGGTAGTGAGGCTGGTATACCTGTTGATACTCTGTTGATACCTGTTTTCATTTTTTTGAAGGTCACCTGGAAGTTGTTGCCTTACTGATTAATCATGGTGCAGAGGTGACTTGTAAAGACAAGAAGGGTTACACCCCACTTCATGCAGCTGCATCCAATGGGCAGATTAACGTTGTGAAACACCTCCTTAACCTGGGGGTAGAGGTATGTGGTAATGTGCTCTTTATGACTTCCATATTTGGAGATACCTTTTCCTATTTCTTATGGATGCTGCTACATCAGCAGAATTTCTAAAGAAAATTGTTCCTGTTTTTGGGACCATGAAAAGCACCTAGTGCTTTGTATAGCGTATTGGTTCAAGAGCCAGAAAACATTCTGGAAGAAAAAATGCATGGTATGGACAGTAAATTTCAGGCTACCTTGCTGAAGGGGAAAAAAAAAAAAAAAAGAAATCAGGAAATATATGTTGTTCCTGTAGAGAAAGATGGAGTAATGAAGTCTCCCTTGGCTTGGCATTCCCTTTGATATGATGAAGTTGTTCACAACACATACATGGAGTACTTTACAAAACTGCATTTTAGGCTGTTTAAGTTTCAGGATGTGCATTTCCTCTCTAGCTGATGGAGGGAAGAAAAAGGATCGTTTTCACTCCAGAAAAGGTCTTTATTTCAGGGCACAGACTTCTCTTAGACTAATATTGCCAACTCAGTGATCTAAAGCAACAGTGAAATGACCAGAAGAGTCTGTGCTGGTTGATTAAAGATATCAAATAAAGACATTGCATTTGTCAGCTTTATAGCCAGCTGACTTGACCTACCAAAAAGGTGTCAGAAGTCTGTTTTTACAGGCTGTTGACTGTGAAGTTGAAGAGGAATAGGTGTTTTCCATTATCAGCAATATCATGCTAATAATCACCTTCAACTTCCACATTTTCTGCCACTGGGGATATGAGCTTTGAGATGCCTGTATTTTGTGGAAAGGTATTCACAACATCCCTGAGTCTTTTGTGCAACCTGTCTTGCCATATTTTACAGAACAGTGCTTGAATTCCAAGCCAGTCATCAAGAAGTAACGTAATCTTAATTACATCTTCATAATACTGAGCTGCTGAAAGCAGTTTCTTATTGAATTGTAAATGGCTGTGCAATTTCTCCTCCCCTTCACTATGACACTTTCACTCCCTTCCCAAAAGGAATCTCTGGAAAGAGATCTTAAACCTGATTCTATTCACAAAAACTCAATAGAAGGTGTTTTTGTGTATTTTTTTTTTAAGTTTCTGAGCTTTTTCTTTATCCTACTTTCTCACTTACATATAAAAGCTTTCCAGTTTATTAGGATTTTTATCATCATCATCATTACTGCATAGTCCTGCTATCAGCTTTAAGCTTCAGGCTGGCTTTTAGAAATTGCCAGTAGGATAAGACATTAATGATAATGAAGGTAAAGCATTTTAAATTAAGCTCTCTGGGAGTGTATTTTCATCAATGAAATTTGTTGGTGAGAAATATGCCCTATGATAGTTCACGCCTCCAGCTATTTCCATTTGCAGAATGTGATGCATTATGTAAAACAATAAGCTGATGTCTGTACTTCTAACTGTGTCTCCTTGTCTCATTTTAGATTGATGAAATGAACGTCTATGGAAATACCGCACTTCATATTGCCTGTTACAATGGTCAGGATTCTGTTGTTAATGAGCTGATTGACTATGGTGCTAATGTAAATCAGCCTAATAATAATGGATTCACTCCCTTGCATTTTGCTGCTGCCTCCACTCATGGAGCACTGTGTCTTGAACTGCTAGTGAATAATGGGGCAGATGTTAACATTCAGGTAAAACTTGCATTTCAGCTCTTCAGTTTTGCTTTATCCTGTTTTCCTTATGTTAAGAGGCTGTAAACTGTAGTAACAAGTACAGCAAGGCTTTAAATCATTGATAGAAGTAGAGTGATGCTTAGAATGCTAATCATTAAGCTGTTTGGATGAGGTTAACTTCCAGCAGAGGAGCTCTCAGTGCCTTGATAAATATAATGGCAGCCTTAAACTCTGGGCCAGCCACTCCTCATGAACCACTACTAGAATTTAGTCCCTGGAGCTCTGTGAAGCTGTTGACCGAGGCGATGGTGGTAAGTCCAGGAACTATTCCTTCCTGGTGTTTTCCCTCCACCTGCAATATGGGTTTAATTAAACCTGTTTCTAACAAGTTTCTTTTGACTTTCCTGGGGAAGTAAGACCTTGAGGATGTTTGTTACATATTTTAGAGGCCTGAGTTTACAAAGCCTGATTCTGTTTAGGTTCTCTGAATTCTCTTGATAAAAGAGCAAGTGATACATCTTGGTGAACCTCAAAGGGACTGGCTAGAAAACTGAAATCTCTGAGTTCATATAAGATTATGGCTACTTTAAACTGTGTATTCCAGTTTCTCATCTGTAAAACTGGTCTTCTAGCATTTAACACCTCTGGAAGGTTCCTTGAGATCAGCTGACAGTCAGTGCACTATCTAAACTCATAATTATTGAAATGAAATTAGGGATTGTGCTCAGCAATAAATATGAAACCCCTGTGCCAATAGATGTGAGTAGTGAGGCTGGTACCTTCCCTTGTTATCTTCTCAGCTCCTCAGCTTTCCCAAGCTCATTTTGTTTTCTCTAGATTCCAAAACATTGATCTCAACTCATTGTACCTTTCCTTGAATATGTCTTCCCTGTTTTCTAATTGTATTTTGTAGACATTCTATTTTGGATTAGGTGGAAATTTATTAATTAAAACTTTTTTTTTTAAAAATAGTGGCTTTTTTTCTAGGAGGTATCTGTAAAATGTGAATTGATAAATAGGTTATATTTCTTACATCTCTCAGAGGCTGCTCTTATTTAGCTTTGTGGTTCCTTTGTTTTCTTTATTCCTCTTGTTGCAAGGAGTAGGGAAAATATGACTGAACGGGAAATGTTATTTAATAAACGCATTCAAGAATGGTATGTCATATATTCGTAGGTTTCTACCAGACATTGCATCTAGCCAGGCCTCAGCCCATTTTTGCTTATTGCTGCGGAACTGTTTTACTTATATGCTTATACTTTCTGCATTTATCATCACATACAGATTCAGTCCTATAGTCTTCAGAAGTCAGTGGAGGTTTTATCTGAAGAATAGCTGTAGGATGTTGAGCTGAGAAACTTCAAGTTGTTACCACTACTTTCCATGCTGAATGGTTGTTTTTACATTTTGTTGGTTAGAGTAAGGATGGGAAGAGCCCACTGCACATGACAGCTGTCCATGGGAGGTTCACGCGGTCACAGACGCTCATTCAGAATGGTGAGTTTTGGTGCCTGTTCAATACCTCTCCAGAAGTGTAGGCATTTTAGAGGTTGCAGTTTTCAGTTCTGACCCAGAATGTCAAAGGACTGCTCTGAGAGGTGTTCAACTCTCCGTCAAATTCTGACTTGGAGCTGCTTTGACATCTCTCATTCCACAGTGTCATCACAAGTGAAGATTTTGCTTCTTAACAAAATCCCGTGTTCTTCCAGCTGACAGTGGTCCAGCTGATCTGTTGTGATTCTTAACCTGAAAACAAGAGTTCAAAGCTGTGGCATTCTATCTGATGAGAGAAAGGCACAACAAACTTTCCAAAATGCTTTAAAGAGTAAGAAAAGTAAAAGTTTCTAACTGTCCTCCCCTGGGAGGTGTGGTGTTCATAGAGTTCACACCATTTTTTCTGTCCTAACACTCAGCAGCTCTACTTCCCTCACCTCCTTTAGTTCCCCATCTTGCTGCTGTCTTCACTAAGTGTTGAATAAATATTCTGGAGGGTGGACCAGCGCCACCCTGTTTTTTCTAGCATAGCCAGGAACAGGTTTCAGGATTCCAGATTACCTGTCGAATTCATTAAGTATCTCTTTTGTCCAAGCATATAACAAATATTATTGTTGGAGATCTGGCAGAGACCTGTTTCTGACTGACAGAGGTGGCTAGTACTGATTGTTTACTTATGCTTCCTACCTTTGGCTGTTATACCAGACAGGACAGTCTGGGTTTTTTGTTTCTGTTTTGTTATTGTTTTGCGTTGTTTGTTTTTCAACTACAATCCCAAACTTGGAACCTAATCTAACTGCTGTATCCCTTGGTAGAGCTACTCTCTGTGAGATGTTTAAGAAGTCTGAAAAGTTAGGCTGTAAATGCAGGGGTGCTTACATTTACAGAAGACTGTGTTTTAAACAGAAGTCTTCAGTAGGTCATGCTTCCTTCAGGTTGTCATACAACTTATTGCCATATCTATTCTTGGATAAATAAAATAGTAATAAAAAACGAGTTTGGGCAAGCTGAAAGAAAATGCAGTTAAGTGTAGTTTAGAGTTATTTAGTGAAATATGTTCTCTGACTTAATGGCTGTTGTTTGCTCTGTGTTGGATCTGTGTGTGAAAGGATTGGCAGTTCTTCATCTGTCCTTCAGCCTCTCTACTCTTCTTCAAGTTACTTTGTTTTTGATTTTCCTCCTTTGTTCGTCGCCCCTCTAATTTTAGTGTTGTACACAGGTCTGATTGCAAGTGAATCTATGCCTTGTTGCCATGGGATATTGTGGAAGAGAGAAATGTCAATGATTTAAAGAAACGCAACTTCATCCTGCAGTACTTAGTGAATTCGGTAAAGACATCTCAATTTCTGGCTGCTGTTTCTGAGGAGTTTTGGAGGAAGTTGGCTTACCTTAAAATTAGAAAATTGCAAGTGTGATACCCATCTTTAAAAATGGGCAAAAAGGGAAGCTGGAAAACTTTATATATGTTAGCCAAAAATTCTGAAAGGAATGAATAAACAAACTTTTAAAGTACTTAAGGAGGGCATAGGCAATATCTGCGATAGCTTCCACAAGAGTGAAGTATGCTGAAACATAGTTCTCTTCTACAGGAGGGCAATGGGCTTTGTGAACATAGCACAGTCCTCTGACTTTTCTGTGGGCAGGTAATGATCATGGAGACCTCCCTCTACGGTTGGAGACTCCACCCCAGGGAAGGAATCTGTTATGGCATTTCACTGAACTTTATTTACAATTAGAAAATTTTGTATAGTGCTTTAGTAGAACTTTTCTTCTTTTTTTCTATGGCCTGTTATCACCTGTGCGTGGTGGAAATGCAGTAAATATTACCATATCCTCATTTTAGCAAGACTTTTAAATACTTTCCTGAAGTATTATCACAGCAAACGAGTGGAGTATGGTCTAGATGAAAATATTACTGTGTGGCTGCATAACTGGTAGAAAAACTAAGACATTAATAATAAATGTGAAGTGTAATGAAGAGATTTTTGAATTTCTCTCCACTGTCTAGTACTATTCAGTATTTTCATTATCAGCTTGGATGGTGGAATATAAAATGTGCTTTTAACGTTTGGAGAAAGCATGAAGTTGAGAGACTTTTAGTTTGGCAGAAAGTGGAGTCAGAATTGAAAATGATCCTGTACAGTTGGAGAAAGAAGTTATAATGCAAGTGAAGCAAAGGAGAGATACCGCATACAGGCAGGAATACCAGTTACACAAATACAGAATGGCAGCAGCCAGGTGAGTGGCATTTCCTCAAGAACTGATCTGGGGTTTACAGAGGATCAGAAGCTGAACACAAGTCAAGTCAACAATGTCTTGGTGTTGCCAGCTTAAAAAAAACAGAGACAGAGAGAGTATAAAAAAACCACTACCACCAACACCAAAAAAAACGTACAACATACAGGAGTATATAGGTAGAAGCACAGCCAGCAGGCATGAAGTAATTAATCCTTTTGCTCAGCTCAGAATTGGAATTTGCTCAGCTCAGACATCAACTGTAGTACAGTTTTTGGCTTTTGACATTTTCCTTCCAGAAGGATGTGAGCCAGCTGTCGAAAACTGGGGGAAGGATGAGAATGGTTGGAGTGCAGCAAATCTGATTTGCAAGGAGAGACTGAAAGAACGAGGGTTGCTTGGTCCAAAAAGGAAAACAAGGACTTGCTAGGAATCTTTGCATGGGCCAAAAGCTGCAGCAGAGAAGAGATAAAACACGAGATGACAGGCTTAAACTGCAACAGGAAAAGTTCTGTTTAAGCCCTGTGTAGTAATTTCTGATGATTAAATATAGGGCAAGAAAATGTTGAAACAGGTTGTCTGGAGTTCTGTGGAGTGTCAGTCTGTGGAGGTCTCACAGGTTGGTTAGGCAGATGTTGGTCAGCAAGATCACAAAGAATAACCTGAACTGCTGACTAGACCTCTTGAAGTCCCTTCTTACCCTTTTGTATCCCATGGAGAAATCCGTGAGTTCTTAAACACAACAGGACAAATGCAGCCTTCACCCTCAGGATGGGGGCTGACGTTCTGCTTGGTAGAGCTGAGCAGATGTACCAAGGAAAAGGTGATTGTGTTGTTCCCTGGCAGCTGCTCTCCGCCCCTGTCAAACACAAAGCAGTCTATTTTTGTTGTAAGACACAGAAAAGGCACACAAAACAATTGTAGTTTGCAATGTGCTCCTGTTGGTCTTTTTGAATGATCTGTTTAACATTGGCGCCTTGTAGGTAAGGTTGAGTGGCAATGTGTTAACAAATCATGATGCAATTTCAGCAGTTTATTCTTTTACTTTAATAGAAGGCATGCATTCGTACCTTTTAGATGAGCAGCAAGTCTGAATCATGTTCTTTGCCCCTTGTGTGTCATCCCATGCACCTGTCTGTTCCCTGCCACTGAAGTTAGAGAGGGAGGTGAAAGCACTTCAGGCAGACCACATTCAGTAGCAGTGGCTGCCTGTTGACAGGTGGCGTGTGCCAGTTCTCGTTCTATGAAGTTCAGTCGCCTGGTTATGCTGCATTCACTAGGGAGAAATAACGTTTGTGGTCACTAGTCCACACTTAATCTTTTGGTGTTAAACTGTATGAAAATGTCTTTTGCAGGAGGGGAAATTGACTGTGTCGATAAAGATGGTAACACTCCTCTGCATGTGGCTGCAAGATATGGACATGAGCTTTTGATTAACACCCTCATAACCAGCGGAGCTGATACTGCCAAGTAGGTGGCTGAGACGGAGCTGCTTCTAATGGTCAAGTGTTACGTCCAATGCCAGGAACCACAGTTACTCCTCAGTTCCTGAAGTATGGAGGTTAAAATGGATAAACGTATTTGTACTACACTTCAATGGGTGACATGGGACTGAAGTATGAATGGTGGTGCAGGTGGAAGGGAAGGAAGCCCTGCTAAGCTCTTATTGTGCACAGTTATGTGGTTGCAGGTAGTGCCAGTACTGCTTTTTCCTGAAACTTTGATGTGGCACATGGACATAAAATGTACATGAAGTATGTATGTATAAAGTGTATCTTGATCACAGGTATTCCAGCAGGAATGTAGCAAAGAGTTTGTATAGGAAACATCATTTGGAAAAAAATTTCAAGTGCCTTCAGAGGGAACTGTACGCATATGCCCTAGAATTTAAGTTAGTCTAATAGTGGCCTATCGTACACCATGACTATTCTGTTATTTCATATCTTTCATATGCCATAGAATAATCAATAGAAATGCAGTATTGCAAAGCAGATGTTACTAAGCCTGATCTCAGTATAACTGTAGAGCTTGCCTTGGTTTTGCATGGTTTCTGATAGCCAGATGGCTGAAATAATAAGACTGATTTTATTTGGTTCGTGGGGCTTTGTTGAATAGAGGGGTAATGAGTTGAAATTGGACACAAATTTCTAAATGTTGTTAGTGTTTTCTGCTTTGGTTCAGCTTTTTTCTTCTTTTTTCTTTTTTTTTCTCTTGTACTTGTGTTAAGACTGCACCCACAATAGACAGTTACTATAGTCCCAAACATTGGGAGGTGCTTGATTTTTAAGAGTAGTTGAGTATTCATAATTTATATTCAGGTTCTTATAGTCCATCAAAAAGAAAACAGCAAACCTGAAGGTAAAATAAGGGGTTTAAAAACAGAGTAATATCATGCCATGAGAGATACCTATACTGGATGTTTTTAGCAGATTCTGATTACATAAATATGTTTTCAGCTATTAGCTGCACATCTCCAAAATAAAATTTAGGAGTCTTCCACCTAGAATGCACTGTAGAAATGAATGACTCCTCTTGACTTACCTCGATAGAAAAACCTGATTGCAGATGTAAATGTGCTGGTTTTAGTTTTGAAAATACTTGCAGCTCTTTCTGTTTGTTTGCTTGAGCCTGTTAAAGGAAGTGACACTTTTGCCCATGTTCGTATATCAAATATGACTGTCGCCATGCAATCTCAGAAGGTGGAACAGATCTTCAGTTTTCATGGATAATGAAATTCCACAGGCTTCAGCTAATGTTACTGGATTCTGTTAACATAGCCTATATGAAGATCTTGGTGTCTAAATAGATGTGTATTTTTGCTAGCTCTTTTGACAGTACAGTAAGTCTCAGTCTGCCTCTTTTCTTGAGGCTTCAGGGTAAAATGAGATGCTATGGGATAGCCCCTCTTGGACTCAAGGTTATCCGGTTAGAAATTTCTATTTTGCACTTGGGTGACTTGAATATTGATCAAATAAATTACTTCTACCAGCACCAGAAATAAGTGAAGGGAGATAACCAGAGATACCAGGCAGATCCAAGTGATGCTATTGTGCTTGGCAAGGAGCATTGAAACACTGGGAATGGGCTTTTATATGTATTGCACATGAATAGCTCTAGCTGAGCTCCTCAAACTGGTTTTGAAAGACAGAATTCAACATGTTAGCAACAACTGCAAACAGCTCAGTTAGTCTTTGAGGCAATTGCATTTTAAGGAGAGTGTGTGTAAGTGATGGGAGGAACCCGTGTGATCAGTGCTGTAGAAGTGTGACTGGCTAGCAGATGTGCAGAGTGTATTTTGATGGAAACCAGCCAAAACATGTGCTGGGTGGAAATCTGGACCTAAAAGAAGAAAAATATTGCTCGAGATAGCTAGATGGAGGAGGAGGAGATGGAGGGAAATGGGTGTAGAAGCAATGTGAATACGGAATGTCCAATGTTCGCTTAAATAAATGAGTCCACAGCTAAAAAATGCAACCTGCTTATACAGATGCAGCAGCTTGATGAAGCTTGTGCTGCTTCCTTTTAAAGAGCAGACTGACAGATCATCTTTTAAGAGATTTAATCCATGATGTAGAAAATGATACTGGCAAAAGAATATTTGTGCAGCGCCTAAAGTCACTCTTTAATGTAGTGAAGCAGCAAGGAAGACAAATTTAATGTGAAGACAGAGGAAGGATGGGCCTGTGGATTCTGGAAGGAATGAGGTTGTTAAAAACAACCCCAAATTTGTTAAATACACGTGTATAAAATTTTGGAGAGAACAAGATATCCTTATAAATATCCAACCACTTCTTTGTCTAAAGCATGATAAGCAATTATGATTTATGGTGAATCCTGCAGAGAAAAAAAAAAAAGTTCCTTTGTCTTTGGTCTGGATCTAAAATCCTCTTCCATGAGGTGATCACTCTCGTTCACCTACCAGTTGTCTTACAGAGAGGAATCCATCTGCAGTTGTTCAAGAGTTTGTCATTTTTCAAAAATATTGGCTGGAGCAGTCAGAAGATAATAATCTTGTTGAGATAGTTGGTTACACAGGCTCTGTGTTTATATGCACTTGGAGGACTGCTTAATGGTATTTCTAGAATAACAAGATGCTAATTGCAAATCAATGCTCAACAACAGAAGCCAAGATGTCCAAACCCAGAAGTCTTCTAAGACAGTAGACAGTGGCATGGTTAGGGTCTGAACTGGGATGATTTGCTAATGTTAATAAAAGCTGCTGAGTGTTTGGCTTGTTTAAGAACTATGTGGTTGCCTGATACAGGTTTAGCATAAGGATAGGTGTCTACTTTTTTTTGTTTTGTTTTTGTTTAACCCAGTATGTCTGCTCAGAGGAGTTTATAGTGTAGAAAAGGAGGGTCATGTATTAAAGGGGGGGGGAGTGAAAGAGCATGTGACGACAGTAGCTGGAGCAAGCAGGATTAGATGATTAGTTATTAGTATGTGGGAGGAAAACCCTAAAGGGGTGTCATGGCACCCTAAAGGAAAATGTGAAAAAGAATCATTGGCTACACTAGCCCCAGGGGAGAGGGAAGAAGGGGAGGCTTTGAAAACCCAAGCAAGTGTTACCTAAGGGACATTTACTGCAGTAAAAATGGATTTCAGAAATAATACTAAAAAGCTTTTGGCGTTTACTTTTGCCCCTCAGAATGGCCATTGTGGTATGTTTAGCTGATGCAGAAATATGTGCATCCTATGCTGGGAGATTGATTCTTAGCAGTGTCTGCTCCCTTGCTTTCGCCTTTACCTTAGCTTTCATCTCCCATTTTTAGAAACCTTCCTACCACATTCTGTTCAAAGCATAATGCCAAGATTTTTCTGTATCAGAATATTTTTAACTCATGAGAAGGATGGTAAGGAAATACAGATAAAATTAACAAGGCAGGAAGAATTTTCCTTAAAAAGGATCAAAAATGCTGCCTTCATGGAAGGACCTTTTCATGTGCTGTGTTTATATGCCACCTGTATTGTTACATGACCTCGTCTAATGAGGCTGTTGTGCCTTTCAGGTGTGGGATCCACAACATGTTCCCTCTACACCTAGCAGCCCTGAATGCTCACTCAGATTGCTGCAGGAAATTGTTGTCATCGGGTAAGTAAACCAAGCCAAGCGGCATCAGTAGAGCTCAGTAATGTGTGTCTGTGCTGCTTACAGCCCCTTTATACCCATTGTTGTGAATTGTTCAAATGAAATACTTCCTTTGCTGCTGCCTGGTGTGGTGTACGGAGTGTGCGAGGCTTTCCTAACAGCATGCTGGTAATTCCTTGCATCCTGTATTGTTCATGCCCAAAGCCCTTTTCTCCTGGTAGGCAAAGAGAGTTTATATTAATTCACTGGGAAGAGGGAGAAAATTTAGGATGCTTTTCCAAATTTTAGGCATGCAAGACACAATTTTTTTCCCTCTCCTCAAAGAAGTAATTGACAAAATTATCTCCTTGAAGCCCATACTTGCACAGGTATTTGCATCTTGTTGGCATGCTGTATCTTAATTACAGCTAAAGTATGTTTCTGAATTTGGCCAGAGTAAAGGCTGGCCAAAGTTCTGCATGCGCAAGAGGGAAATTAGTGAAGGTATAGTCTATGGAGAGCGGTCCCAGGATCCTTACCAGAGCCCAAAGCAAAGCAGCAGGAGTCTGCTGACACAACCATTTCAAAAGAGGCAGTAATAAGCCAAATCCTAAATATTTTTTTTCTAGGCAAGAGTTTGTGTGAGTTTAAGAAACAAACAAAAACCCAATCGGAAAAAAAAAAAGAAACAAAAACCAAACAAGAAACACACAAAAAAAACTAACAAGGCAGATCAATTTTTTCCTAGAAAAGTATTTCATTACTCAACACACAAAATCTTCTACAACTACTTTTTTCCATAAGCTTGAGTCATCTAAGTGATAAAAAAGTGTGAAAAATGATAATTCCCTACCACATTACAGTAAACCTAGGTATGTGTTGGTCTTGATCATCAGATCAGGAAAGGAAAGAAAGCTCTGGGTGACCACTGACAGACTTATAGTTTGGCCTTGTGCATTTTCATGACTATCCCTGCATGTTCCTGCAAGCCTCTTTCAAAAAACTAAACCTAAACCCACACACAATAGAAACTACCCTATTTCATGCTCAGGCTGACTCTGTAGTTTTTCTCATCTCTTCATGTTTTCTGTCTCCATGTCCTGCTGTCATAGTTATCTCAATAAGTATCTAACTCCTGAATGCCTGTCATGTGGTTTTAAATAGGGATGTGGTGCAGAGCTGGATGCGGAACTAAATTCTTGTTGACTTCACAGCTCTTTTTATAGAGCTGCCAAAGTGGAGCAGCCGCTCACTGTTTCCGTGACAACCTCTTTCTGACTGTAGTTGCTTGCGTTCTGTTTTTTCTAACTAACTGATTTTTCTGTCTCTGCAATGTTTCTTGTGGTTTAACTAGGACAAAAGTATAGCATAGTGTCCTTGTTTAGTAATGAGCACGTGCTGTCTGCAGGCTTTGAAATAGACACCCCTGATAGTTTTGGAAGGACATGCCTCCACGCTGCTGCTGCAGGAGGGTGAGTAGTTGTGATTGTAGCTGTTACAAGTTATTTTTTGCTTTCATCGCAGATTTGGTGCAAGCCAGTTTGTCTGTGCCATCCACAGATGTCAAATTCTGGTCACTTGAGGTTGTATTTTGCCACTGCTCTCATACACACATTGCTTGCAAAGCAAAGGAGGTGGTCTGAAAGGACTCCTCTAAAACAGACAGCTGGGTTGTGATTGAAGCATGAGTTTCAGACGTAGGGTAAAGCTTCCTTTTTGTGCCCATGTGAAGACTGCTTCAGCTTTGGGTTGGAGTGCTGTGTACTCACCCAGATCGGTTTATTGCCATAAGAGTTGCTGAGGACCAGTAGTGAGCAGAAAAGTGTCAGCTCCTAAAGCAAAGCAGAGTAAGGAGAAGGAGCTGTGGCTCCTGGGATGCTGCTGCCAGGGCAGTTATTCCCAGCCTCCTCCGTTGGTCTGTATTCTTGCCTCAAAACACAACAGTGTCCTTGAGGCAGCAACCCTGGAGTCCAAATGCAGCTCTCCCTCCCAATTTTCAGGTACAAGTTTAAAAGTTCTTAAAACAACAACACAAAGATCACCAAATCAGAAAGCCAAAGACTTACCCTTTCAGAACGATATATTCCTGATGAGTGCTGGGAGCATCTTTCAGGAAGTTGCTTTTCTTCTTGGTGAATCAAAATAGATGTATCACAAAATTTTCGTAATTCCAGACACCTAATGAAATTGATCTGAATTCTGTTTTTATTATTCTTACGGTATTTTTCTTGTTGATACTTGTCTCCTGTTATTAATAGAGGAGGTATGATTGTTGCTTGGATTGAAATTATTATAGTACACTTCAGATGCTACCTCTTCAATAAGGCTGCACTCAAAAGGAATAATAAAAACAACCTGTCCAAACCAAGTCCAAAAGAGACCAACCAACCAAGTCCAAAAGAGAACGAAAGAGAGGCTTCATAAGAAGCAAAAGTAGTTTATGAAAACGTCATATTTTTCCAGTGGTTTACTACAATTGTCATCACTAACAAATATTTTTATTTTTAGTATGTTGTGGTGAGTGTTTTGAAGTTATTTTATGCAATAGCAGTTTAGAGTAGGGATGAACACATGCCAACATACCGCATCCTGCCATTTTTTTCCTGGAGCTGGAGCTATGCAAAAAGCATTTATTTATTTTTTTCCCCTGACACATGCCTGTTTCTCTCATTACATTAATGGGAGTTGTATGGGTATGTAGAAAACAACATACTTCAAAGGTCTGCTCATCTGGTTGTGAACAGAAATGATTTATTGCCCCTGTTAATGAAAAAGAAGTCTTGGAAAGTGCTATGCTTCGTCACGTCACTTTCTGGCTTGGGGTCATACATTTATTCTCCTAAATTACAAAACGTATTAAAATTTAGCTGCTATATTTTCCATTAAAAATCACCTGGCTTTAAATGACACAAAGAAGCTGTGTTGAATTCTTTGGACAGGTAAAAAAAAACAATGGAGCCTAACTCAGCCACTTATATAAATGCAACTTAAATATGACAATCATTTTAAATACTTATGCCCCTTATTCAGCAATGCATTTAAAGACATGCTTAAATCTATCATGCATCAACAAATTATATGAAAATGAACCTAAAAGTAAGTCTTGTAATTGAATCTCACTAAAGTAAGCAGGATTTTAGCACAGTGCTTACTGTTGAATGCTTTTCTAGAAGGGGGTGGATTTTGTTAAATGTCACCTCTTCATTATTAGACTGACATTTTATAAGCTAGCAACAACTTTAAAAGCGCTCTCATAAAATAGCATTTCAGTGTGGGAAGCATTAGAGTACAACTCCCTTTGAAAATCTCCAAACACACTGAGTTCAAATCATATTTACTGCTTTTTCTTTGGAAAAAATATTTATTTTTCTTCTGCAGAAGAGAAGTCTGAGGTTTTGTAGAAACAAAGGAAATTGACTTTTAAACTGTCACTTTCTGTTTATTGTGATTGAATTTCAGGTTGTAGTTGGCTATACCCTGATATTGCACTGCAAATAGTACAATAGTAGAGTAACTTTTTCCCATTTGGGGATGGGGAGGCAATCAAGATGTAAGCTTCTGCTTTGTTCATGCTTTATTATTATTTTTTACTTCTCTTTTCAGTAATGTTGAATGTATAAAACTCTTGCAAAGCAGTGGAGCAGATTTTAATAAGAAGGACAAATGTGGGAGGTAAGTAAATTATGAGGTTAATTTAAAAAAAAAGGAGAAACTAGCAGTCAAGGAAGAAAGACCACCTCAGTCTGGAAATTTTGTGTTCCAGGCAAAATGACAGGAAAATAAAGTAGGAGTTTGGCTTTCCCTACAGAACTGCTGCTACAGTTATATGCCAGACAGGTGCAGACTTAATTGTATACATAAAAGCCATCCCACCCTCTCAAGTTTTATGTTTTAAAAATATCACAGGTGTATTATTTTTTTTCCCTTATTGCTTTTCTTATTGCCTGAATTCTTGTGCTGATGTGCCCAAGACAGCACCCTTGTTATGATGGGAAGGATTGCTATTTGACATGCTTCTTAAGTTTTTTTCCCTTCCGTATGAAGTGTTGCTATGAGTGTTGCTATGCCAGGAATGGATGCAGCGATTTCACTCTTTGATTGCTGCAGAATCTCTCAAGCATTTTGTCATGTGTTTTTTCAACAAGGCAGATGTTTTCCAGAGCAGGTTCCCTAAAACATAGGGGTGGAATTAGAGCAGGGGAAGAGCAGTAGCCAAGCTAATAGCACCATTTGGTTTGGTACATAGTGTTTTGTGTGATAGCAGATTGTGCCATTACACATTTATATATCACTGCTGTGGCCATACAGCCCTGTAATGGTTACATTATCATCCACCCTCAGCTGTGGCAGCGAGGTGCCTAAGCACTGAGCCTGGGTTTCCTGCTTCTTTGAAGCTGTAAATCATGAGATATGCATGCATTTGCAGTTGCTTTATATCAGTGAGGAAGGGGAATTCAAGTTAACTGTTTGACGGTAACTGCGTTTGAACTCAAGACGCTGCAGAAATTCTCTGTAAATACTGCTGGGGTACCTGTTTTTCAGGCAGAATGTAGTAAAAGCCTTGTCATTATACTAATGTAAATGAATTACAGCTGAAAGGTTCCAGCATGGCTCGGGCACTGTGGATGGTACTTCCTGGTAGAGGGACAGCAGTGATTATTATTCATATCCTTTCAATATACCCAGTAGAAGTGTCAGATATGTAAATAGAAATTAAGATATTCTTCTGTCCCATTTAAATGAACTAGGTTCAAAAATGAACTATACTCTGACTGTTTCTGTTTTTTTTTTTTTTTTTTTTTTTTTTTAAACAACTTCCACCAAATTGAAAGTATGATTTTAGGGGATGAATGAATTTAAATTAGTCAAGGATTTTTGTGTAGCAGAGGGAGACTTTGCGAGTTTCAGCCCTGCTGGAAATTGTTCTGACAATGTGAGCTCCCTCTGAATGACATTCAGGCTTTGAAGTGGGTGTGCTGAGCATGTGGCATGCTGAATTTTCCCGCACAATGAATCTTTTCTTGGGCTTTGGAATTTGTCAGTGTGATGGGATGCCCCCACATCTCTGTCTCTGTCGCAGTCCACCTCTGGTGCTGCTGAGCCTGCCTATGCCAAGACGATTTTGGAGCTGTGTACAAACTGTAGTTTCATTGTCTGGAGCGGGGTTGCCTCTGTGGGGTAATTCTGAGCAGCTGAAGCTAGTCAAAGTGAACAACTGGAGCTGAGCCTTGGCAGAGGCACGTTTGACTACTGATACATGTCCCCAGTCATGTTGAGCAGTGCTGCACAGCAGGTGGATTATCAGGCTGCAGAGAAACCAAACTTAATTCCGTCCAATGGACAAAGAAGCTTTTAAAGTGTTGACTGTGCATAATAAAAAATATAAAAGGATAATAATGCTATGCAAAGTCAGCCTTAAAAAGAGTTTATATGTGTATTATTATATAAACAGGAAAAAAAAGAAGGCAACTGTAAGGGAGGGGATAATAAAGCCTGGGTCGGTTGCTCTGTTCAGTTGGTACAGCCCTGTCTGTTGTAAAGTGTGTGTCAGATCCATTTCCAATTGTTTTTTTCCTAAAAAGTATATTTTAAGTACCTTGAGTTAGAAAAAGCTTAGTCTGCTCCCATGTGGGAATATTTTTGAGACAGGAGAAACACATTGTGTGTCTCCAGACCATGGGTTTTGTTTTCTTCTTTGGGGGATATTAGGAGAGGGATTTACTTTGGAGTTATAAAGTGGTGAGAACTATAGCTGTGCTTTATGTATGCTTTATATATATATATACACTTATATATATATTTCTCTCATCATGGGCAGTCATCCCCACTAAATATGATGCTGCGAGGGATGTCCTCCTCTTCTCTGCCTCCCAGCTGGAGGCACATAGTGGTGTACGCAGAGCAGCAGCAGCAGATCTCACTGGGAACAGGTTGTTTGCAAGATGCAGATTTTGGATCTCTTTGCCACTAGGCTTGGTAGGAGCACCAAAACTTCCTAATAACACAGTAATTTGTTCAATTTGCATAACTTTGCATTTCATTAGAGGAACATAAGGTGCTGGTATTGACTTGCTGGAAATCTGTAGGAATACAGCAGTTAAGATTTATTGTTATCCCTGGCAGTGCATGCTGGAATATGAGGTAACAAATTGTCGCTTGTGTTTCAGGACACCTTTGCACTATGCAGCTGCAAATTGTCATTTCCACTGTATTGAGACACTGGTGACAACCGGAGCCAATATTAACGAAACAGATGACTGGGGGCGCACCCCTTTGCACTATGCTGCTGCTTCTGACATGGACCGAAAGTAAGAGAACCTATTTTTATTCTTTATTTAAAGTGTTTTGCCAAATCAGTGTCATTCTGCTCTCCTCGTGATGCTATGCCATTTGAACCAAAAAACGGATTTTGTTAGCAAAGGAATTTCTCTCAGATGTATGCGTAACTCCACAGTGAATTGCTCTGACTATAAGCCAGATCCCTAGATGATGTGAAATCTCAGCTCTACAGTTTACCTTTCATGTAACACACAGTTTTGCAGCCTCTCTGTCCTAATGAACTATTTTACAAACATTCGGTCTTCTGTTTTCCTCTGTGTAGTTGCCTCACTAAAGGAAGCTCAGAAGAGTTTTCCATATCTGCTTTGCAAGGCCGTCAAAAAGGGTGGGAGAAGAGGCAGCAGGAGGAGAGGTTTTCCCAGAGGGACTGCAGTGACAAACATCTGGCCATTCTGACATACTTTTTGGCAAAGATGGGATAGATCCTACCGATCTGCCTCTCCACTGTCAGAGCTGATAAAAACACACCCCCTCTCCAAATAGGCTGCTCTTTAGAGACTAAGAGGAGAGAGGCCTGGGGAATATCCTTCGGCAGAATGCAAAGCTGTTCTTTTGAGAAAAGTTTGGAAGGCGGAAAACAGCTGCAAAACTTAAAAATCCTGTAGTTACTGACTGCAGTTTCTGATTCCCAGTTAGTTGCATGTTTTCATAATCTCTTCCCTATAACATACTGTATAAAACAGGCCCAATTATTCTGTTAGAGCTCTCTTAAAATTGTTAGTGACCTGTATTTATTTTAGGTTATCCCATGCTTATCTTCCTCTTTACTTCAGACTCTAAGGAACTATTTTTTGGTTGCTAATATGCAGAGGTCTGAATTAAAGGGGGAAAAAAAAGTGTGGCACATTCACAATAGAATACCACCTCAGAGCCACTTCAGACTTCTCCTTAACCTTGTGGTAGAGGTTTCGATACCATATTTGAACATCAATAGCTTCCTCGTCATTTGTTTCATTTGCCATGATAATACTGATATCAAAAATGTCTTCCCTATCAACCTCAAACCTGAACAGTGCTGGGAAGAAGGCAGCAGGCTCTTCAAAGGACCGTTCTTGGCATTACAAGCAGAGTAGTCTTACATGAAGGCTTTCAGCACTGACTGTTCTAAATCTGTCTTGCCAGGGTGAGGTCTTACTCAGGACTTTGAGAATTGCAATTCAGTGTACGTTTTTCTGCTTCTGACTTTTTATAGGTGATGCTCCTGCATGTAAACAAGCTCTTGGTTAACTTAAGGATGTAGCTAATTCTATTGGTAATGGAAAAAATAAAATAAAAATTTAACCATATTCTGAACATTGGCCTGAATATGTGACCTTTATTTGCCCCCATAATCCAAACATAAATTGATTCTGATGTGGTGATGTTGTCTTATTAAATTTTCCAGTTTGAGATGTTGTAGAAGTCGTCTTGTTGCATAGATGAAATGTTATTTGCAGTCCATGATTTTATAGGACAGCTTTTTTTTTTTTTTCTTCTGAATGACAAAGATCTCCCAAGATCAGACAGTGTTAGTCCAAAGAATATTCAAAATCATTTAACTTTGGGCATGGGCAGTTAATGAGCAGATAGAAGTCTTGGTGCAGCAAGGTAGTTGTACTGTTTCAGCTATTCTGGTAACTCTTTTTACTTATGGACTTCAAAAAAATACCCCTTCTGCAGTGGAAATTGCAAAAGCATTTTCCTTAAACAGATTATTCAAGTTTCTGAATATGTGTTTTTTTTCCAGATCATGGCTTATTCTGTTCAGGGAATCCTATATTGGGATCTCACTGATTTTTAGTTAACAGAAAGCAGATGCATATAGGGCTTTCATTTGTTATATGAGATATTCGAAATCCTGGTCAGTACACAGGTGTCTTCTATGGCTTTTCTGAGCTTTGACCAACTATCTTGATTCAACATAACACAC
Organism: Cygnus atratus; assembly: GCF_013377495.2. Lineage (NCBI taxonomy): Eukaryota > Metazoa > Chordata > Aves > Anseriformes > Anatidae > Cygnus > Cygnus atratus. The sequence goes on from NC_066367.1 coordinate 1,571,352, forward strand.
AAGGACTATCCATGAGCTTACAGTGTTAACATTCAGGGGGAGGTTTTTTTTTTTTTTTTTAATTGATAAATAAGTTTCCCTTATGAGTCAGTGCCCATCAGACAGACCCTGGATTTGTGGAACAATCCATTACTGTTGGCACCCACAGGAAGAATATAAAATCTCAATAATAGAAATGGAAAATAGCATGATAAGGAAAGAATGTACTGTTCTGCATTGTGCGGAATCAAATTTGGAATATGCGTGTTATATATGGATTGAAGTCAGCAAACAGTCCTCCTTACAGGCCTTTCAAGGTACTGATCTGTCCTGTTCATTGAAGTTTGGAAGCATGTGTTGGTCTTGGTGGCCAAGCAAGTTCATAATCACAGTCTGACTGTAAGGTCACAAATCACAATCTTCATCCATTTGGCTGGGGAGCAGAGATGCCACAAATGATCCAGGTGTGCAGGAGTGTGAAGACATGCTGAGCTCTTAGAAGAATCTAAAGAATCTGACCAGGCATTTGAGAATCTGAGGCAACATCTCACAGTGTTGCCAAGATATGTCACAGAAAGTGAGGAGAGTCAGCAACACAGCTAAAGCATATTCAAGATAGGTACTAATACTGAAGTAGTCTAAAGTTTCCCAGTGCTCTGAATCTTTAATGTTACTAGCAAGTCATTGTAGGAAGCAGCAAGCTGTGGTAATCCTGAATTCCTCTCTGCAATGGGAACAGAACAGAACACACAACATTGCTGTAGGAGAGATGGAAGGATTCTGGAAAGTAATGAGCAAACTGTTTCTGATAGAAACCAGAATTTTCTTTCCCTTTTTTTTTTTTTTTTTTTTTTGGCATTGACTGGCAGGATGATAAACTGCCATGTTGTAGTTGTCTCCATTGCTTGCTGCAGACCCACGTAGTACGCTCATTAAATTTACGTAAACTTATTTTTTTTTTTACTGTTGGCTGAAGGAGGTCAACTCCTTGCAGAGGAGATTGGGGATGGGTGGCAGACTGCATCAAAATCATTCATATTTTGAAAATAAGCTGCATTTTTCTGTTGTTTATGCTAAGAAGAAAGAATATTTTAGGTAACTCCCATGAAAATGCTGAAGAACTTGAAAGAGCCAGTGAGATGAAGGAAAAAGAAGCTGCATTGTAAGTTTGGTATCAATAAAGAAGTTAAACTTCGTTTCTGGAGAAAGATGCTGCTTTGCACTGCAGTTTACACTCTGCTTTTGCTCTTTCATTGCTCTGCTAAACACAGTGCTTGGCTTTAATGAGGGCTAACCTAAAGAAAAAAGCTCTATGCTTTCCTCTGTGTGCATATTCCCTAATATTTCTGCTTCTGTGCTTGTTGCTCTTTTTTAATTGAAAATACACTGCTTCAGTAATTTAATAATTCTTTAGTACCATGCACTGCCTTATTTTAATGCTTTGCACTGAGTGTCTATGTTGCAAAGAGAAGTCAGTCAATGGCTTCTTCAATTTATTTGCTTGGATTAACATTTTCATCTAGATGCATATTGATTATTATTTTTTGTTTTAAAAATACCCTTTTTCATATGGCAGCCATATATTCACTATGAATTACAAGGTATTGAAGAAAGTAATAGTAACAAAATGATAATATCTTGATGGAATAAGAAAAAATGTTAACAGCTATGGAGAACATATGGGATGCTTTGAAAAATACGATTTAAAAATGCAAACAAAGAGGAAAATACATTAATATACATACATACCAGGAAATTAACTCAGTGAAGTCCAATTTTTCAGCTTGCCATAGTATATAGCTGCAAGCCAATGCTGTGGTCTGTGAGTTTTTGCATAAAATAGCAGCAGTTCTAGCTCTTTCAACTTAGTTGTTTACATTATGGTACAGGGTTGTGACTTTCAGGCTTTGTAATAGAAGACCAATTTGGAATCTGAAATAGCAGCAAAGGTTGGGTTTAAGATGGTTTTTAATGAATTGTTTTTGATTGTTTTTAATCCACACTCAAAAATGAGTGGGGATTTTCTGGTTAAAAAAATGGTGAATGTGATGAAGAGGAGGGCAACCTGTAAATGATTTGAGGTGCAGTTTAAAACACAGAATTAACTGCCTGACTGCCTGTCTGCAGTGCCACTCCTAGTTGCAGTGAGGACTAAATCTGTTAAATAGAGTGAGTTAAACTCATGAATTGTTCACAGGTGTCTGGAGTTCCTTCTACAGAATGATGCCAATCCATCCATCCAAGACAAAGAGGGGTACAACACTGTGCATTACGCTGCTGCATATGGGCACCGGCAGTGTTTGGAACTGGTGAGTGCTCACACAGTTCAGAGGTCTCTATCTGCTGATATGTATGTATACACGTGTGTGTGTGGCTGTCTATATGCTAGTATTGTGAACAGCCCCAAAGGTTACAATTTGAGTTCGTTAGATATTTATAATGCTGTGAAAACCTGCAATAAACTCAGGAAGGTGCAATAAACTCAAATATATGCAACCAGGTGCATCTTAAAAACATGATCATCTTGATAATCCAATCTTTGTTCAACAAGCTGGTGCTTAAATGTTGAGCTCAAATTACTTTTAACTGTGGTCAAAATTTTCCTAGTGTATGTGCCATAAATAAGGGATAGTTCCCACTGCATGATGGTGTGTGTCCTCTGTAGCTGCCACATTATCAGACTTGCAGACTGCAGAGAGTAAATAGCTTTTGTTAGCTGCATACCTGCAATGCCTTTTAACCTGTAAAGAAATAATAGCAGCATTGTTAAAGTAACCGTCATCAACCTTGTATGCCATGTGTCTGCTTTTTAGTTGTTGTATTTTCATTGTTGTTGCATCAATCAGAAATTGCATCTCATAAGAAGCCAAAAATTTGGGAGATTTATAGTGTGGATTTATAGTAGTTTGGGAGTTGTAAATAAATAGAAGTGTCATGAAAATGGATCTTAACTGAACTGCCTGATATACAGGGTGATCCAATTCTAATTGCTTTTTTTTTTTTTTTTAAAAAAAAGAAGCTATAATTAGAAAATCATACAGAGATCTAGGCCTTAGTAAGACCACTGTGTGCTATTTAGTGTTTTATGTTGTTTGGTTCGTTCTTTCTTTGTTAAACTTTCTTTGTTAAATAGCCAAAGTACTTAATTATTGAGAAGGATTTCTGCACGACACGTGCTGCTTTCGTACCACATGCATCGGTGCTGTCAGTTACTGCCACCGTTGGGGAAATCCTGCAGCTGTCCTACCCCAGGGTCACCAGAGCTAGGAACAGCTGCCCTGTAATTAGGGCAGCCCTGGGTCACAATTGCAGGTGGGGCGCTAAGCCTTTTTAGCTCCCACCTGCGTGCACAAATATATTTAGGACACTTAGGGTATCACTGCTCCTTTTTCACTTGTGGCAGCCATTTGGCCTTTCCTTGTTTAGACCCATCTCCTCTCACGTGATTCTGCCCGTGGGGACGGAGCAATACTCTGCTGTGCCTGCTGCGGATTTGGAACAAAAGCAAATGCTTTTGGCATTTGAAGGGCGTATATATAGTCTTCTCTGTGCAGTGTGCAAGCCTATGCTTGTATGCCCACAGCAATGTGTATCACAGCCTTACCCGTGTCTTATCACCAGATTCTTGCATGACTTGTGTGAGCAGAGCTCTCTCTAACAGCATCTTTCAGCCTTCAGATCGTAGTCCCTGTGTGCTGCTGGGTGCAGAGCAGGCACAGAGCAAGGTCTCCTCTTTTCTTATGCTTGCCGCTGGGCATGTTTTCTCACAACATATCAGTTATAGACAGTAACCTGCTATCAAGTCCCAGTGTTACTTAGGCATGCTAGACAAAAGGAAGAACTGGGAGTGCAGCATGTGTCAGAGGTGTTGGTTTTTCTTTAATTTTGAAGGGTGACATGCAAACTGTGGGTGAGACAGCAATGCAGCAAGCGTTCTATATTTGGACAGAGAAATTCAGTGTTTTTCCATGTTAATCCTCCCATATTTGAGACTATAGCTGCAGTATTAAAAATGAAAGCCAAGCATCATTTGCAGAGCTAGAGCCATACAGCTGTTTTGTGTTTCTCAATGAAAGAACATTGCTAGGGATTTTAGCTTTTTGTCTGCAAAGGACCACTTTGTGTACTAGGTTGTATACCTGAGGACCATGGGGTCCATGGGGACCATGATTTTGCCATTGGTATTTAGGGTTTGATAGGCAGCTCATTGTCTCTCTGGAATACAAAAGCTAGGTGTATCAAAAAGCATTTGTGCTTGATCAGCAGCAGGACCAAGACTCATCTTTGCACCCACTGTCAGAGTAGCTGACTCTGTTTTTGTTCAATGAGCATTTGTCCCTTAGATCTAGGGAGTTACCAAGTCCCAGGTTTAGTATTTTTTTATATTTGGTAACAGTGACTAACTAATTGATACAGGCATCGCATTTACATTGATTTTTTTTTCTTCCCCTTATTGCTTTTATCCACAATGGCAAAAAAGCTGGGACCAGCCTCAAAAGGTAATTTTGCTTTGAGCATATTTTTAGTTGTTCTTGCTCAAGGAACAGTGGTAGCCCAGCAACACTAATTCCAGTGTAAATATGTCTGTAGACAGGCAGACATTTTTTGTTTTGGCTTCACACATGCAGTAACCCATAAATTGGTGTCCAAGTGCTAACTTTGAACCACTAATCTGTATCACAGGAACTCTGTCATATGGAATACGCCTTTTGAAATATTTCCAGTCTCTTCTATCCTGAAGAAGAGATTTTTCATGCAGGATTACTGAAATAAAAACATGTTTTTAAGTGTCAAATGAACTTATTTTACTGTTTTATCACTTGGATAAATATTTTTTAATTTATTATTGGCAACTTATAGTCAAAAATATCTAATAATTATTTTACCTTGTTCCACAAGATGGTTCTTTGTGGGCATAAAACTGTTACAGGAAGAAGAGCATTTCAAATATGGAGCTTTAATTCTGATCAAAACTAAGGCAAAGTGGATGCAACACTGAGTTTGATTTTTATGAGTAATGGTTACTAGTACTTCTGTGTATGCACAGTATCGAACTACAGCAAAATGTTAATGAATTTTTCAGTGTTCTAGGACATGTCAAATGTATCAAAGAGCTGGTAAGACTAATTTTTTTCTTTCTCCTGCCCTTCTGGTTTTTATAACGGGTACCTAAATTAACTTAAATAAATGGTCACATAAAAAAAAAATCTGAAGAAGTCTCTAGTGGAGTTTCCTTAGCTAAGGGTCTGATCTGTGCTTTAAGCACCATAACTTCTTAGCATGACAAAATATTTACACCTTTGAGTACAGTTTGGGAAATGCTGGCTTATCTACAGAAATATGTTTTCATTTTTTGGCTTTTGTGGTTCCTGTGAGACCAATACTCTGGGAGGAATTTAGGTAAATTTCTTTGTGGGGAGAGCAGAGGTATTAGGAGAAATAAGGATTAAGAGTGAAAAGGCCATATCCTTTGACCCAAAGAAATAAGGTTTGTGTTTGTGTGTTCAACCACAGAGCCCAGTGCCAGAAGCTGTTTTCTGGAGGACCTTTGGGTTATCTGGGATGTTAGTGTGGCAGATGCTCTGCAATGAATGACCTGATGTTGCTAAAAAGAGAAGAATGGAAGAAGATTCTTGAATTCTTTCTCCATCTGTAACGAGCCATTCCTAAAGGCTGAGTGGTGGGCATGTGTGCTTGTGAGCAAGTAAAACTCAGTCTCTCTCATCTGCTTTCATACTTCTAAAATATAACCTCATGTTTCTTTAGATTGGGACTGACTTCTTGGGTGCTCGGTAGTCAGGGATATTGGTCAAGGTTGCTATCTGGTATGTTAGAGTTGATCACATCACCAGACTGCAGTAGTTTGCGGGGGAGTGTATTTTTCATTGAAACAATCTCTTATCACAGAATCCTTGTCAGTGTGGAAAGAGTGAAATTTAAATTGTAATTTCACATTAAACTGCAATCTGGAGGGCCAGTCAGGCACTTCACGCTGGTAAAAATATGTTCCTGTGCAATGTCAGGGCAAACAGAATTAAATGTCTTTCTTCTGTAGTGAAATCTCTTCTCTGACTGTAAGAATTGATGGTTATTTTTCTTTTAATCTGCTCTTCTTTTTATCCCATTAGCAAATGAAATTGACTTTTTGCCTAACAGAAATCAAATTGGCACAGGGGCTAATTCACTTGAGAATGGGAGGAGAGCATGGTTTAACGGAAAATCATGTCTGAAAGGCAAATTTCAGTCTGTGTCTGACTGAAGTAGGTAACCTGAAGATCTGTGTGCACCAGGAAGATTTCCTGGTAACAGGCCCTCACAACTGTGCTGTGAAGTTTGAAGAGCAAGAAGACACCTTTTATTAGATCAGCTGTTACCAGTGGGGAAAAAAAGCAATCTGTGCCTTCAGATGCTTGCTCCTTAACCTGTGAAGTTGAAATCTCAGACCCCTTAGGTATTTCATGTAGCTACTACTGACTACATGTGTCTCTTATCAACAAGAATTTGTTCATTTATCCATATGAGAGCAGGACGCTGGTAATTAGTGGCGAGTGAATCACAAGTGTGGTTGGGATAGGCATTAAATAGCCTTTTGCCACATGAGGATCTGGCTCAGACACTTGTGCAGCCGCAGCCCCTGGGCCACTTCATGGCCTGAATCTCTTCATTTAGGGGCTATGTTCTGGTTTTCTCCTTTGTGAATATCTCAGTCTCCTTGACTCCATCCTTCTGAAAGGGCAGCATTTTGTCTGAAAGCAGCAGTGATTGCATTTCGTGTGGTGAATGACTGCATAACGAACTCTGTGATGGCTTTTCCTGCATGTCAGCTCTGAATATCTGAGCTGTTATTTCATGTACAGCACAGAAGCTTCTTTTCTCTCAAGTTAGTTGGTACAGTTAGGAATTCAGATGCTTATTTTCATAAAGAAAGCACCAGTAAAACTCCGAAAATACACAGAACAAGTATTTAAATAAATAGACTCCACATGCACAGAATTCTGAAAACCATATACATATATTTGGACACTCCTTTAAGGAATGAGCCTTTATCAGCACCAGTTGGAGCTGACTGGAGCTGCTGGCATTTGAGGCTTGGTGGTTGTGCATGCAGCTCTCAGTGCACCAGAACCAGAGACCCTTTCTATCAAACCCACTGGCTGTAGACACCCATCCTTAAGTTTTTTTTCTTAGCAGAGGAAGCTCAAGGTCATTAACTCTAGTGGTTCTAAAAGGAGAATGCAAAAGAAGAAAAGAACTTAAGAACATAATCCTTTGAAAATAACCTTAACAAACCTTCTAATTTCTCTCTCAGTCCTAGAATCCCCAGATCATGGTAGATTGATTTAATTACTTAAGTTTTGATTTCAGCATTAGTTCAATATGTACCCACTAATTAAACTATCAATAGGAGTAAATATATGCTAGATATGCTGATATATGTTAGCTTATTGGCTTTTTTTTTTTTATTGTGCATTTAGGCTTGTTTTTTTCAAAACTATATAATTTTGATCCTAAAAAGGGTTTCTAGGATGCTAATGCTGCTTGTGAACTCTGTGGGAGTACAGGAATTCACCATTTGCTTTGGCACCCTGCTGGCACTTTGGCTTGTAGGATAAGAGTATTGCCTAGCATGTCTGAGGGCTTTTCTGTCTCTGACAGATTTGGTCATTTTTTTAGTTGTTGTTGTGTTTCAATTTTTCTTTCCCAGCGGGGAGAAGCAAAGCACTAACATCTGCTGTCTTTTGACAGAGAGTAACGAGGCCAGTGCAGAACTGCAGGGGACAGTTTCCCTTCAGTTTGGAAAGGAGTTGTGGACTTGTGCTGTTCCTCAAGTACCTGTCTGTGAGCGTGTATGTGTGCGTGGTTTTTACATGTAAACGTGTGCAGAATATGATTCTTTCTAATTTACTGAATCCAATGAAAAGGGCATATGGCATTGCATTAGACTGTAGCTCAGGAAGAGCTGTGGGTGCTGGGGTTTTCGGAGTGTAATCAGTCTCTTTTATTCAGTGGAAGATGTTTGCCTGCATGAGCAGACTTTCAAGAAGAAACTGGCACTGGTTTATTGGTATTTGTAGGCTTAAAAAGCAAACTAACTTCATTAAGCAAAGGCTCCCACAGTGTGTATTTTGGATCTCTGTTTTGTCAATTGAATATATCGGTTGTAAACATTCTCGCTGAATATTATTTTCCTCTTTCCCTTCTTCCCATATGAAGTAATGCAACTGGTAGCTATTCACAGGGGCAGTTGTCTCATAGCGTCAGGAGTATTTCAACCATAGGTAGACAGAGTAGAGATGGGTGCATAAAGGATCAGGTCCTGGTTTAGTATTCTGTTTGTGCAATGCTTGCAATGCAATTTATTCCAAAGAAAGAGGAAAACAAGCAAACAGACCCCACAAACACTTGCAGATTGCTATCATAGTTGAGTATGTCATTAATTGTTCTAATTGACGTTTTTAATCAGATTGGAAGCAAAACTCCATTGGATATAGTGAGTAATTGAAAAACAATTGCATGTTGTATATTTGGTTTTTATTTAAACTTCTTACTATTTTGCAAGTGCTTGTATTCACTCTTATAAAGCCTGAAGAAGAAGAATCACTACTCCTAACTGGCATGCCATGTACTTCAAGCAACTGCATGTATGCTGCTTTGGTTTAAGTAGATTTCCTCATTGTTGTTGCTTACAGGCTCAAGCTTTGCTAGAAGTCTGTTGCTTTTCCTCAGTCTTAGGAGCTATGAGTCAAGTGCACGTACTGAGTGGCATGACACTTTTCTGGATGTTAAAGTAGCTTTGCTTCTGGTAATGTGAAATGGAACCAACATTGTCTGTTTTCTGGAACTGTGTGACCACTTTCAAAGTGATTTAAAGAAGAAACTTGAATTATGCATCTTTATGTGAGTCTGACTTTAAAACGCACTTGTGTGTATTTCACAATGGAGACATTAATGAGAAGAAAATAGCAAAACATACATTTGAAAAGCACGTTTTCAAAATTGACTGCTAATACGTTTAACCAAAGCTCAAATTTTTCAGCTACAGAGGATTTTTTTTTTTCTTTAAGGAATAACTTGTCTGAACAAAAACTTTCCTTATACATTTTACAGAAATGTATGTAATTTTGCAAAACTTTCACTGGGGAAGAGGGTCCTAAACCAAAGTATGAGGCTTTATAGAACCTCTGAGGTAGAATCAATTTCTGTTCAGAAAAAAACACAACGTATGTGATTCAAGAGTGGAAGATGCAGGCTCAGATCTCTGCTCTCATTAACAAAGAATTTGAATTTCTACATCTCAGTAAGCGACGTGTTGGCTGGTACTGGATAGTATCTCTCACTCTTGTTTGGAGCTGTCCTGCTTCATACAAATATTTGCTGGGTGAGAATCTGCTGTATGGCACTGTATGGCATTGATATGGCACTCACATGACTTAATATGAAGTGATTTAGTGTTAAGTGGAAGAGCTGCAACAAAAGATTAGGGTCTGGAGGTCTGCTTGAATTTTGTGGTTTAGATATACTTAAGGGTTTGAACTTTGTTCCCCTAAATGCCAGGTAAGTTCTGTCTGCCTGGTGGTGATTGTTCTGGTAGGGTACTGGATATTTAAGCGTTGTGCTGAAAAAGGTGCATGCAATGACTAATAAATTTCTTCAGACTCAATCTATTTAAACTCTTGCAAAACTTCTATGTACTTATGTTAACTTCACCCATAATCTGTGCACATGAGCGAAATTGATGTAAACACTGGTTAGATGGATTTTTAATGTCTGATTTCTGGAAAAACATATCAGGCTATGTTAAGGAAGTATATTGGTTTTAATATGATCAAGTTAAAATAATTGGATCATTTATCTTTACAAATATGGAGAGAGCTTAGAGTTGCTTGTCTCCCATGAGGATATGGTTGTACCATTTCCCCTTTGAATTACACAATCAAAAAAAATCTGAGGTTTAAAAAAGTGCTTCCCCGGTATAAAATGGTATAGAGGTTAATTTTAATACTGTTTTCTATTTAATTGGAAGCAACTGATGACAGTCTTCGATTTTGAGCTTGGTACTTGCTGGAAAAAAAACTTTATTCAAAAGAAGCTGCAGCTGTTATGTTTTCCCTGGGAACAGACAATTATCTATTGCAATTGATCAGAAAAGATAAGATTCAAAATGACATCCTAGACAACATATTTTTATTCAGTTCTGAAAGTGACATTAAAAGTTGTTACTAATTGATGTTTTGCCATTTTACAGTTAGTATTAATAGCACCTAACTATGGTGCTCTGAAGAAGTTAGTTAACAGTGCTGGAAGTATATGTGCTGAAATGTGGAAGTAGCCATACTAAAGTAGTAAAACCCTCAGTGCAAAGTCGCTTTAATGTCAATGATGGTTAGATCAAACCTTTGACACAACTACCAGTGGTGCACACAGATGGTTGTGCCTGGAGGTGAAGGTGCATGTTGTTTTGTGCAGAATCACATTCTTGTTCTTTTTCGGGTTTAAAATAGCACCTGTCATTACAGTATCAGGTTTCTAGTATCTGGTTTGAAGTAGCTTCTGACATCTTCCTTTTAAAAATGTAACTTAAATTTTTTATGCGTGATGAAAGTATTATCTCCTTTTCTGCCTAATACCAATTCTAAATTAGAGATGTGCCATGAAGCTATTTTTTCAGAGATGAACTTCAGAATATATTATAGTCTATAAGGACAATTACGTAAACTATCCTGTGTCAGTAACTGGCAAGTTTGAGTAAAAAAAAAATAATAAAAAAATAGAGGAAGCAAAAAACCCTACACCATATTCTCCCATATAATCCTTCATTATAACCACAAAATAAAATCAAGCAGTAAATCCTCTTATGTCTGTAAATGTCCTTACTGTACAAATAAAATAAATTTGTGAGAACTAAATGTTATTAATCTTCACATGGAGCTGGGGGAGAGAAGACAGTTGATAATAGCAGTCTTGTAGTGCTCTTAGCTTGTAACAATAGAACTGAATAATTGACATGTTTTATCTTGCTTTGTCTGCATCTTACTCCCAAAGCATCAAGTTCCTGAATGTGAAGAAGACTTCCCAAGATAATTACATGCAGCATTAAATAGTGCTGTTATGGAAAGTACCAGGGTAGTACTGGGAATTGCCAAAGGGCAAAAAGAGAGTAAGGGTATCCTTACTTTTTAAAAAGTTAGAACCTAACCAGAGAGGACAGTGTCCACCGCTTTGGATTGCAGCATCTGAACAATTCTGCCAGTGCTGACATCTGCTTAAAATCTGCAGCCAATTAAGACGTAGAAATGTGATCAGCTAAAAGAAATAATATTAATGGCACAAGAAATGAGACATGAGATGTGCTGTACTTTCTCCAGTCAGCCACAACCATGACCTGATAGTAAAGCACCCATACTTGTATGTCTTGAGAGAAGTGCATCGGCCAACTTGCAGCAGGCAGGTATTGCACCGCAGCAGGCTCACTGGAGTTGTTCTGCAGGGTCTGGGGATTTAAATTGCCAGGACTGTCAGGGAAAATGGTTTTGAGTGTTAAATTCACTTTCTTTAATAACAGATGCAACTGTGGGTAGTTTCTTACAAGCGTGCCCTAAGCTGGAGGCATTATGAGCCCTAAGGATCACTTTATGTGCTCTTATAACAAGTATAGGAAATTTATTGTGAATGTGTTCTTGGAAACACTGGTGAAGCTGGAGGATTTGCCAGGTAACTTGCACGTGATGTGATGTGTATCCATCAGATGACTTAGTTTTAATTGTGAGCAGTGCCTGACAAGACATATTGAAAATTATTAGTCATGTGTCCATAATCTTCATGTGTTTGTTCTCCCTTATAATAGGCTGCCCAGGGAAGTGGTTGAGTCACCATCCCTGAAGGTCTTTAAAAGACATTTAGATGTTGAGCTTAGTGATATGGTTTAGTGGAGGACTTGTTAGTGTTAGGTCAGAGGTCGGACTAGGTGATCTTGGAGGTCTCTTCCAACCTAGATGATTCTGTGATTCTGTGATCTTTTCTCACGCTGTCAGGCTATGTATGTGGGAGCTACTAAGTCTACTATCAAGCTTCTGTTTGTGCTTGACTTTATGATGGAGACACGCAGCCTTGTGAGTAATAAGCTCATTAAGCTTAGTCTGCATCAGTCTAAGCTGCTTTAACTCTAAGCCATTGATATGCCTTTTGTGAGGGGCTCTCCAATCCTGCAATTTGTTCCTCTACGGCCTTAATTTTGTCATTTTTTTTTTCTTTTCTTCGTTTTTCATCTACTCGAAGGGCAGTTATCTGCCTTGTTCCAGAGAGGGAATTATTAAGTTTTTGATCCTGGAATTTCAACAGATGATGATCAATGTAATTACAAGTGATTAAATTAGTCTTCTGTGCTGACCTTATAGACTCAGAATAAAGGCCAGTATGGAACAGACAGGGAAACAGGCTTAGTGCTTGGGTTTGGTTGGATTTTTTTTTAAGTTTGTTTACTTACTGGAGAAAATCAGACTTAAAATTATTACCTCTTTAGAGCATGTTTGTGATAACTGAGAATTCATGACCATGTGTTCAGAGTTACTGCTTCATCCTATTTCCATCTAAAATATAAGAGAAGAACAGTGTTTTAAACTGCATGTGGTTTCATGTGAAAATACCAAATGTGTTTCCCTAACCTTGCCCCAAATCTACTGCAAAAGTGGTGTGGGACTTTTTTTTTCTTCCTTAGCTGTAAGATTGTGTTAAAATTAGTATTACCTGTTAAAAATTGCACCCAGTTGCTTATGAGCAGTATTTGCATTAACACACTTTTCTTTCCTATTCCTGACATATCACTAGGCTCAAAATATACAAATAAACAAAATTACTGCTTAAATTTCTGTTTTGTTCCTCTCCCCTCCCAATTCCGATTAATGTCCTTGTTTAACGTGAGATTTGTGATACTTTGGATCAATTTATTTTTGATGTAGGTCTGGTAAGGACTGACTTGTTACACCAAAAGTTTAGGTATGTATGAGTTCATTATATACCGTCATCTTGCAGCGTAGGGTTGATAATTTCTGTGCCAACTATAGGCTTTCGTTGGTCTCTTTAGAGTTTTCCATGTTGGCATACTGTAGAATCGTCCAGATTGGCACCAGAACTCCCGGTCCCCTTTTTCAGTCTTTTAGTTAATTCTTTACCCTATTAAAAAAACACTGTGAAAACCTGACTTGTAACCTTAGAAACATTACAAGTTGCTTGTAGTTACCTGTCATGCTTTTCTTTGCTTTTTACAGTTTCTGGCTACTACATTTTTTTTTTTTTTGTAAAACATTAGTTTTCAGTTACAAAAGATTTTGGAGACTAGCTGTTTGAGTACTTATCAATAAAATGTCTTGCACGCCAGCAGTGCTACTAAAAGGTGTTGAATTCCCCATATTTTGTCAATATTGTGTATCGTTTTCTTTGCAACCTCAGCTAGGTAAGTTGCCAGGGTTTGTATGCTGTTGTAGCATGTGGTGTTGGTCAGAGTAAATCCATAGTTCCACCTTATGATTGGGCAGAAATGTTCTATTTGTAAGCCTTAAGATGCTTTGGGATCCCTTTACATGAAGAGAATCAGAAAAATGTGTTGCATTTTATTAGATGTTAACCCTTTTAGGAGTTCAAGGTGTTCAAATGTGTTGCGTTTTGGAAGTCTGTCATTGTAGAAGCAGGTTCTACTTTGATAAATTATAAAAATGACTGTGAAATGACTAACAGCTCAGCTATAATTGTTCCCAGCCCTAATTATGTGTCAGAATTATCCAGACCACCATTATCAGAAATGGCCTGCATGTGCATTAAATGTGTATTCATGCAACATCCCTTTTTCCAACACAAATTGTCTTAGGGCTCTACTCCACAAATTCTTCCTTTTGCCTGTTCTGTTCTCACGCAAGCAGTCTCTATGATTTCAGGGAAACTCATTAATAGGGATGAGGATGTTCATGACAAGCTTTCAAATTAGTTTTATAACTTGACCGCATAGGGAAAACAGACTTGAGAATACATAACGGAAATGCTGTGACATATTTATTTCTCACTGTCCTTCAATATTCACTGCAGACATCTGAGAAAAAAAAAGTTTATCTTTGTCTACTGATTTATAGTTCATAAGACCTTATCCTAAGTTTTGCAAAGATGTTTTAAGACTTTTTTTTTTCCTATTTTCAGCTTCTGGAAAAAACCAACAATATGTTTGAGGAATCAGATTCTGCAGCTACGAAAAGTCCTTTACATTTAGCTGTAAGTATGAGATGTGTAACATGTTTGATCATCATCTCCTAGAATAACTCCTTAACCTCTGTCTTTGAAGCAGGTTTAATCATAGACTTGATATTGAAACAGCTGTAAAGAGATATGTAGGCCTAGATGTAACGAAACCAGTTTCTGGGCTGGAATTGTTAATTACGTTTCTGGCAGTTGAGGCTCTTTGCTTTTATTGACTGTAATACTCAGGTAGACTGTAGAAGAAGAAACAGAAACTGTAAAGAAATTAAATGCCAAGTCAAAACTTTTATTTATAACTAGTTTATCAATTTGAAGCTGGAGCTTGAGCCCATGGCTTTGACGATGGAATGGGATACTCTTGATAATCCTGGAGACATGCAGAGTGTAAAAACTGTCTGGTGCACAGCCAGGTGTGATAACACATGCTTAAACCCCAGAAGTGCCCAGGGAGTATGCAGTGGTCACTGTGCTGACAAAAGGGGATCCAGCACCTGTGGGTCAGAGATCGCAATAGCTCCCTTTTCCCAAGAGCCTGAGATTCAAGATTCATCAGCCCTCTTCCCAGAGTCGTCTTTCACAGAATCACAGAATAGTGTAGGTCAGCTGGGACCTCGGAAAATCATCTACTCAGTGGTCAGAGCAGGTTCAGTTAGAGGTGGTTTTCTCAAGGGCCATGCCCCATCACATTTTGAAAATCTTCAAGCACAAACAGTTCATGGCTTCTGCAGGCAATCTTTTCCAGTGCTTGACCATCCCCACAATAAAAATGTTTTTTCTTGCATTTAAATGGTATTTTCAGTGTTTAAATTTGTGCCCATTGCCTCTTGTCCTGTCACTGGGCACCACTGAGAAGAATTTGTTTCTGTCTTTTTTGCTCCCCCCCTTGAGTCTTTATACACATCACTAAGACCTTTCTGAACCTTTTCTTTTTGAAGCTGAACAGTCCCAGCTCTCTCAGCCTGTCCTCACATGTCTTACACAAACTGGCATTTCACTGAATATCCAACCTCACCATGAAGCTGCTGTGTAGAAAATAGGATCAAATTTTAGTTCTATAGTGATCATATCTCTGTTTCCCAGTCAGTCATAACAGCTCCAACCTGGCATTTGAATTATCCACACATAATCTGAGGGAACTAGAGCTGGAACAGTTTGGTTAAAAGGACCGAGTTTGCCACTGAACAATTCTCACCCTCAGTTCTTTTCCTCTGCAATTTGACTACTTTGGGAAGAAGATTGTCCCAAGATAAAATAGGGGTTACAACCTGTACTGTCATCAACACAAATTCCTGTGCAGGGAAAGGACTTGACCTGCAGCTGGCCAGACAGCAAAATCATTTCCTCTCTGGTCCTTCTTGGAAAGAATCCTTGCATGGAAACTGCCAGTGTCTCTCCCTGTTGTATCGGTTGCTGTTTAACAGTAGTTCATTCACCTGAGATGCCCCAAAACCACAATAAATTAAAAAAGAAAAAAGCTTACATAAAACATCACAATTTCTCACACTTTAACTGCAGGTATCCAGAAGTATCTTCGACATTTGTTTCAAGCCCTCCCATTTACTGGGGTGCCTGTGGCTATCCTTCCACAATATGTCAGTGTCTCTGAATGTCTCCACCCGGCGGTCCAGAAAGCTATGAACTTACACCAAAACACAGAGACCTGTTAAACAGCTGATACGGAGCAGTGGCCATGGCCTCTGCTTCCAGATATTTGACAATAGAATAGAAATAGTTAAGAATTAGAAACAAAGGGGTGAACTAGCAGCTAATGAAATACTGATCTGCCATTCTCTGAGGCTGTAGTGCCTGGTTAGGGTCATGGCTAAGTAAGTGACAGTGTCAGGCAAACCAAAAGGAAACAAACAAACAAATCAACTTTATCCTTTCAAGGAGAGGATGGGGGTATACTGTCTGCTTGGCACCTTCAAGATAGGTACTCATATTGTGTGGAAGTTCAGGTTATTGCTGGTTGTTTTCTAAGTAAAACTGTAATAGAGAAGAAAATCTAACTGCATCAGAGTGTTTTCTGGGATATGAGTTCTCCGTGCCCTCACCTTCCTCTGCTTTTTCTGCCTTTGCCTTTTTACTTTTATTAAGTAGTTTTCTTGGTCTAACAGGGAAACAACTGTTTGCTTCCTACTCTGTTCTGTTCTTTTAAACTTTTGAGAATGGTCACTAGGAGCAAGCTAGTACCACCAATACTTAACCTTGAAGTTTGGTGGCTGGTTGTTAATTTTGTGTTAGTATTGCTCTTCTGTTTTCATTAACTGCTTCAACTCTAATAACACTAGTTCTATGTTCATGTGTAAATAAAAAGGATGTTCTGTGTGAGCCTAACAGCCAGTAGAGGAGGGCAGTCCCTACAAGGTTAAATTAAATTTAGTCTGTACTGAATTGATGAATTATTGCCTGAAATTCCTCACCTTGGGTTGTATTAGAAGGTCAGAGCAAATCAATAATCAAAATTTCGCTCCATGAAAACCAGGAATTTTTGAGTGTCGTAGCTACTTGTATCATCCACAATGTAATTTGGAAAAGTCCTTTCAAGCTGAAGAGTCATAAAGAGTCAAGAAAACTGTCATTTCTACTGTGTTTGGGAGGCCAGCAAGGGCACATCTTCTTCGTGTTTTATGTGACTCTTTGAGAGGCGAGAGTTGTGTTCTTTACATGACTCATTTCATATTTCTAGGCCTATAATGGTCATCACCAAGCCTTGGAGGTACTCCTCCAGTCTCTGGTAGATCTGGATATCAAGGATGAGAAGGGACGCACTGCTTTGGACCTGGCTGCATTTAAAGGGCATGCAGAGTGCGTGGAAGCTCTCATCAGCCAGGGTGCTTCTGTCACTGTAAAAGACAACGTCACCAAAAGGACCCCACTGCATGCTTCAGGTGAGTGTGCGCTTATGTTACGCTTGTGGTATGAATCCTGTAACATATGTGGTTAACTTTACCCACCTACTATTTCCTATGCATATTTCTTCTAAGAAGAATGAGATTTTGACGTATATTGAGGACTGCTTCTTGTTTGCCACGGCCCAGCAGTTAACTCTTCACCTGTCTTTTCCTTGGTTTTTCTCCTCTGTCCCCATGGATCAGTCCTCCTTCACAGAATACCATATTTTTCCATGCTACTACTGCTCAGCCCTTACCTGCTTACCTCTGCTTTTCCATACCTCTCTATTACCACCTACTCTTTACAATGTATGATGTTTCCTCTACAACATCTTCACTTAATGGTTCTTCAGCCAAAAAAAAGCAGGGGAAGAGATAATGATTGCTTCACTGCTTCTCCTAAGGAAGAAAGGTTGCAAATACAGTTAGGCTTCTGGTGGCAATTAAATTGTCCTGTTTTCAAAACCTTCAGCCTTTCGCAGTGGCAGCTCTGCAGAAATTCACCCTCTTTTAGATGTTATTCTCCTAAACCAGCTTGTGAATTTGCTGTTGCTAGGAGTTGCTCCATTCACCATGTGTTGAGTACTACACATTGCATAATTAACTGGACACTGGAAATGTAGATTTTGCCATTTATTTAAAGGTTATTATTTAATATGTACCTGTTGGTTAAATACATGGCAGCACCAAAGGGAATATTGCTCCTCTGACTGTTTGTTGAGGAACTCAGTACAACATAGTAGTGACCTCTAGTGGGAAGTAGAATTAATAATTTATTGGACATTTTTTTAGTTAACAATGTTAATTGTCTTTCTGTGTATTTTTTCATCTTGCTTAGAATAAAATGCATGCACATCCTGTAATACCATCTTCTTCTGTGATCACGTTTGTGCAACCTGGAAGCATAAAGTCAAATTGACCTATATCAATTTTGCCTGCAGTATTGAAGAGATTTCTGCAATAAGTCTTCATAGCATACTAAAAAGTCTTCTGCCACCTTAGACTTCGCATAAAACCGAATGCATTGCTACCCACAATAAAGTAATCATATAGAGATGTTGTGCCACAGTGCACAAATCAGAAGTTTGAGACCAGAATTCAGTGTAGGGGGAGTTCAGTTGTTTGCAATAAAACCACAAAATACTAAATCCAGAGGATCCCACCCTATTAAAACTGTTGGTTTAATTAGTTAAAGTCAAGAACAGTGCTGCCACAGAAGTGCAGCTGTGTTGGTCAAAAGCTTTTCTATAGCCACTTCAAACCTAGCTGGGGTCTCATGAACAAGCTGTGACTTTGTCTGGCATGTCATCACTGCTAGCAATGATTTTGCATTTATTTAAAATTTTGGTTATAGTTGCATAGATTTCTTGTCACAGCTGAACTGTGAGTATTCTGCATTACTGAAAAAGATAAATGCTCACAAAGCCATATTCTTGTTAGCAGCTCCTACTCAAAATATGGATTTGTTGACTAGGTTTGTTAAATAGTGTTGAGTAGGTTTGTTGAACAGAAGGTGTTATTTTAAGTAGGCACGTTTCTTACCTTCATACAAATTCTGATTGTATTTTTATTTCTATTTTAGTTCCTTTTTTAATTGCCCTCATCACTGTAATGTGAGTGCCTTCCACGTAGAACCAGTAGGAAGATCAATTGTAGACTTCTCTAGTCTGTGACTTTGTTGTTGTTGTTGTTTCACAAAATAAAAAAATATATATTTCAGGGATTCGAGCAGAATTTTCTTTAAATCTTCAGTAAAACATATAAGCTTTTTTTATATTAAAAAAAAAAAAGAGAGAAAAGGCAAGAAGCAGGAAAACCCTACCCATAGGAATAATAGAGTGAAGAAATGGAGAACGTGTACCCTAAGCAGAAAGGAAAATACTGCACAGGAAAATTGAGTATTTGAAGTCTTAGAAAATAAGGTTTATCACTGTCATGAATTTGGAGGCTTTTGAATGCAAACTAAGTGCATTTTGGGTAAATATCCAATCAAATACTGTTTATGACCTTGCACTCAACAGCTATGCAGAATTCTATGGCAATCCTGAAGGAGTAAAGCTTCCATCTCCAACTATTACAAAAAGCTACTTAAGTCTGACAATTTTTGTTATGCTGTTTCGTAACATTTTGTTTAGGGGTGTTTTAGCAAAGAATGATGCCACCTATCGGAAACCCTGCATGATTCCAATGCACTATTCAACATTTTTTATTTGCAATGCAAGCATAAGAGGAAAATTGGCATATTTTGAGAAATCTGACAGAATTATTGCTGAATTAATCCTTTGAGTGACAGGATGCATTTGCATGCATAAAAATGAATACTTGCATGCATTTACTGTGCAGTGGAACAAACAAGAAGGCATATGTGCCCATCCCCTTAAACGTGTGTGTCTTCATTCCTTCTGATTGCACAAGCAGAATTGCTGAACAGAGCAGTTAAGGAGACTTGAACTGGTGGATTGGATTACAGGATTCTGCAGAGCTCTGTTCAGTAAAGGGATTTGTAACTTTAGTAGAGAAATAATTCACCTAATGAAGTATTTATTTTTTTTTGTCTGTTCCCCTCAGGGAACATGCTTTCTTTGACCTCATAACATGGAGAATTTCCTTAGCCTAAATTATATGTTCCCTATATAATTTTATTACCGCCAATCTTTCCTCTGTCTGGCTTGGGGAATCCATTGGAAGTGTTTCCCTAGGGTAGCATTGTAGCTCTGTTGGCAAAGCTCACATTCCCTGCAGGGTCTGTAATGTTTAGCAATCACTGGGTCAGCTCTGAATACTTTCTGGGAGTATCTATTCTAAAACTGATTTACCAGAATCCTTTTCAGACATCAATGTGAACAAGTTAGGATTTCTCTTCCTTCTGCTGGCAGAAAGAACTGTGTTTTGTTTTTTTTTTCTTTTTTCCCCACAAGTCATTGACTCATCAGCCCTGCAGGAGTGTTTACATGCTATGTATATGTCATTACTTAGTGGTAAATAACTAAAAGCGTCTTTTATTTTTTCTGGGTAAAGCAACTGAGATTATTCTTGGATGAGTGATTTAAATGTGATGATGTGCACCCATTTCTCTGCCAGGATGGTGTGACACAGGTGGTGCCCAAGGTTTCTGCCTCAGCCCACAGGGTGTGGGCAGTGTGAATGCATGACTTGCTGTAATAAGAACACAATCTCTATCTACTGAGTATAGGGATTATTGTTATTTATTTATTTATTTATTTATTTTAAGTAAGAAATTTCTGTTCCTCCCGTGAGTGAAGCCTTTAAGCCAGCTGACACACAGATTGGTTTCCAGCATCTGGCCCTGCGAAATAGAGTACTTTGGAGCTGTTTTCCAACAGCAGTGGGTTACATTTTAAAGAGCAAACCCTGTTTTTGAGAAGTACCCATGGCTTCTAACGTTAAACTAGAAAAACTGGAATAACCCCAAGAGAATTTTTGTCTCTGGGCCTCTGCATAGCCATGTAAGGAGCTAAGATGATGGTGTGCTGTCACCTCCGTGCTGACTGAATTGAAGAATGTCTCATCACGGCTCTCTTAACTAAGGAAGATCCCAGTCAAGGCTTTGAGGGGGAAAAATAAGCAGATTGAGACAAAACAGTCTTTTGGTTAAAGAATGTCAGCAGTAGTGGTGACTTTGTATACTTCAGCTTGGACTCAATCACCTTGAGCGTGCCCAGCTGCCAAAGTTCAGCTCTCACCAGCAAACAAGGCTGGTGTGAAGCCGTCAGGATTGACTTGGAGACTAGAGAGATCCTGGCCAATGCCCAGGGGACTGGGAGGACATGGCTGACGGGCTTGAGTAGGAACAAGCATTTCCTGAGAAGTTTGAGTCTGAGAGAACAAGTGGAGATGCAGTACCTGCTGGCTGCATCATAGAGGCATTGCTGTAAGGCTGTGATGACGCTCTCCTCACGGCTTCCCGACTGCCTGCTGTGGGGCTCAGCACAGCTGAGTCAGCCTGGAGGTCACTGGAGTGCAAAATGTCAAAGTAACATGGTGCTTCCTGGAATACAAAATGTGTAACATTGGTCTTTCTTTGCAGATGTTTCTTTTTTCACAACAGCACTGAACAATTTGCTTGTACAGCCTATGTAATATTAACGAGCTTTGCTGCTGTACTGCTTAATGTGTTCCACCACTGATCATAGAAAACCTTGTCTGCCTGCTTGCTCTGAGGGATTTTGAAATGCTGACCCGTTTAGCAAAGATCTTTTCGGTAGTGAAAATCACAATTTCTGTTTTACTCATTTGGGATTTTTGAATGAAAGAAAAATAATCCTTGTTTTACTGAAGTCAGGGAAAAAAGAGCTCATATTTCATTGTCAGGAGTAAATTGAAAATTTTAGGAATACTAATTTATTATATCGCGAAGTATTTTAATTGTTTATCAATAAATTTCTTATCCATGAACATTCTAATGGAAAAGTATCTGAAATTAAGCCTATTTTAACTTAACACACTTTTTTTCTTTGTAGTCATTAATGGTCATACACCCTGTTTACGGTTGTTGCTAGAAGTTGCAGACAACCCTGATGTGACAGACGCCAAAGGACAGTAAGTTTTCTTTGTGATGGTTTTCTTTCAGTTCTGTGATTCAAATAGCATCTCAGATTTCATACAGAAAAAGCATTTATTTGAAATACTGTACTTCCTGTACTTCTCCTTTTAGAATTTGGCAGAAACTACAAAGTATACATTCTAAGCCATGTGGAAAAGATTATTCATTAATCGTAGCCTCTGCTTCATATTTTAAACAATTCTTCATAGATGCTTAGAGCCAGATTCAATGTAAACTAACAAGCTTCTGAGATGTTTCTATAGACTTTTACTTTCTAAAATGCTGATATTTCAGGGTTTACTTGGTATACTAAGCTGGCAAAGTGAGACTGAATTTGAGGTGAGCCCTAGATCTGAGATGTTCCTACAAAAGTTTTGTTTCATTAAATGGCAGCTATAGAGGCAATATAAAGTATGCTTTAGAAGTTGAAAGCATGAATGCTTTAAAAAACTTATTTGGGGTACCTGGAATATATCTGACTATACGTATAACTTTGAATGGTATTAGTCTTATCTAAGAATAGAAGAATAGATCGCTTTAAGGAAAAAAAAAAAAAAAGAGGAAGATATGTTAGTCCAAATGTTGGCTTTAATAGAGTTTCCTCATGTTCCTTACTCCACTTTAAACAATTGTGCAGCATTTTCAAAACAAATGCTTTGAGTTGTCATCTAGGTAACTATCGGGCATTCATTCACAACAGTTGGGTACTGTAAAGCTCACGTGTTGCTGGAGGTGACGATAATTGTAGATTGTTAAGAGAACAGATTGTCCTGAATGATGTTGCTCTGTAAACTGCTTGCAAATGAATCATACTAGTTGGCTGATAACATTTTAAGAATAATTTCATACAAAATATTTTCACCTGGGTATTATATAGAAGAGTACAGTGAAAGGAATAAATTTCTGAGTAGGAATGGAGAGAAATGCAGGGCTTCCTGACTTCTCTAGTCCAGTAAGTTAGCAGTGCCAAGTAGCATGCCATTTTATAGCTGTGACTGTTCTGTTTGTTTGTTTTTCTTCTAGAACCCCCCTAATGCTTGCAGTGGCATATGGGCACATTGATGCTGTTTCCTTATTACTTGAAAAAGAAGCATCTGTAGATGCAGCTGATCTCGTGGGATGCACAGCTTTACATCGAGGGGTGACTTAGTTTTAATAATTCTAACTATTTGTTTTACTGTGAATACAATTCATTTATAAATACAGGGATATTGAATATGTAGGGGATATGGTTAGTGATTGAAAACATGACTAAAAACAGTCAATGAGGTAAAAATCAGGACAAATCTGCTCAGCTTTTGACTTTATTTCACATTCACTTTAATTAGATAAAGTATTGATTAGATTGATTTTTCTCTTGGCTCTAGACACTCTACTATAGCAATCATTATTGTTATAAGCACTTTATGAATTTTGAAAATAATTTATTTAAAAGAACTGCCCAGCAGTTGCTATCCTTTTTCTTGGGGAGGATGTTGTAAATAAGTAAGCCTTAAGTATTGATCTGGAGGCAGTGAAATTCAAGGCAGATCTAACCTTTTTTAGGAGACACCTTCTTACCCAATGTGCAGTTGATGCAAGAGATCATGTTTATCACGTTTATTCAGAACTCCGTAATAACTGTAGTGAGCAATTCAGCTTAGAGTCCAACACCTGTCTGTAACAAAGCTATGATAAAACATTTTTGTTCTGTGTTAACAGCAGTGTATGAACATGACCAAGATACTAAAGCTAATCTATGTATGACATGGAGGTCACTGATAATACCTGGCCAGCTGTTAAAACACCTTTTCATGTTTCTGATAATATTGTTCCTTTTTTTTCCTCAACTCTCCTCTCACATTTGTACATGGTTTTGAGAAGCCAGACTCAGGTTTTCTGGACCTCAACCTTTGCTTATCTGTTTCATTAATCTTAAACTCCTCCTTGGTTTTGAGCCTTTAGTGGGGTTTCTTCCACAAACTATTAATCAATGCCTTTGAAAGATAATAGCAAATATATTTCAGTGTAGTGGTTATCATAGGATACCCATGGGATCAAAGGAGCTTTCATCTCTGTCATCTGAATCCCATTCAGGCTGTTTCATGTTCACAGGCATCAATCATAGCACGTGTTTCCTGGGCATGAGTCTGTGTTTATGTCAACCTCTTTACTCATTTCTTTGTTATCAGATTATGACTGGGCATGAAGAGTGTGTTCAGATGCTGTTAGAGAAAGACGTATCTATTTTATGTAAAGATGCCAGAGGCAGAACACCTCTGCACTTTGCAGCAGCTCGGGGTCATGCCACTTGGCTGAGTGAATTACTGCAGGTAGCACTTTCAGAGGAAGACTGCAGTTTAAAAGATAATCAAGGTTATACACCACTGCACTGGGCTTGTTACAATGGTAAGTTTGTCCCTGTGGATTTTTACCAAATTCAAATGTGGCTTCAGTTTTAGGAAAGCATGATAACAAAGTTTAACCCTTTGAGAAACTTAAAATGAAGAGTCAAATTATTTCCGCTCTTACTTACTGTCTGTAGTTTGCATTTTCTGTGTTTACACTTCAGTTCAAAATCCAAGGAAATTCCAGCAATAGCTTTCAATGGCTTTGCAACTTATAGAGAAATATCTCAGTCATTGTGTTCATTTGTTCCCATCACAGAAGGCCAGGGTGAAATTCTGGATTTTGTAAAGTAAATGATGAAATTCTCATTGATTAGTATGGGGCCAGAAATGCTTCTCTGAGGTGTCACCTTTTTATTTATTAAAGCAAAAAGTGACATGATTAGATGGATAGCCTGAACTGATTATGCTTCTTGCTTAATAAAAGGATAAAACCTCCTAGTACCATCGTTTAAGACCATCTTTGGAGATATATGAGGCCATGTATGTAATATCACTTAAAAAGGAGACTATTTTTCCTTTCCTTTTATTTTTGAGAAGGGTTAATATCAGCCTGGATCTACTATGTTGCTTATATATATATATATATATATATATATATATATGTATATATGTATATATGTATATATAAAAGTAAAATGATTTTTGTTTATAATTTTATCACAGAAAAGCTTATGTACACAATGTGTTCAATCTTAAATCTAAAGTGTTAAATTATAATCCTTATAAACCTAGTATGCAATGAGTGAATTACTGGCTTTGTGTAACACTGCAAACCGTCTGATTTCTTATAGGTCATGAAAACTGCATAGAGGTACTATTGGAACAAAAATTTTTCCGCAAATTCTATGGTAATAGCTTCTCTCCATTGCACTGTGCCGTGTAAGTAGAAATTTCCAGTAACAAATGCAGATATGTTGCTTTATGATATATCTGGAAAGTAGCAGCATGTGAAGAAAACTATTTTTATTTGAGATTATTTGCACAAGCAAATAATTTTAAAGCTGGTCATAAAATTGTGCTTATCTTTCTGTTGAAAAAAAAGTGGTACAATAAAGAGTATTTTTGCATAAATATACATTTATGCTATTTGTTGAAATACTGACTTGTAATTAAATAGGTGCATTTCTGCTTCCTTCTAGTTTCTTCTCCCTTGCTTACCTGTATAGACCTACGTGTTTTCTTCACACAGGGTGTAATTTCATAGCTGTTCCATTCTTTGGCCATGACCTAGGCTATAGTGCCTTGGTCCATGTAAGTTTGACCTTTTGAGGTTCTTTTGAAACCCATTGGCTGAAAATTAATAAACTTGTCAGAATCAAGATGATTCTTTTTTTTTTTTTTTTTTTTAAGCAATTGGAACAAGGCAGTAATGGAAAAGGGACTTTGAAACAACAATCTATACCATGCTAGAACAGTGCTCTGTGTGGGCCGTATTTTTTCCAAGATATTCTCAGCTGAGTATTTTCCAGACTGATTTCCCTGCATGGTCTTTTTTTCTTCCAACATAATTTCTATCTGGAAGCTTTGGTACTAGCCAAAGGGATTGATTGGCCATAGAGGCAGACTCTGTATCCAAAGTTCTCTTTATTCCTTATGAACAACAAAAAGTTGGTGGCTATTATGAGCTTCTAATCTTCTTCCATGCACGTATCTTAGACACATTCTTTATTCAAATAAAGTAGTGCATTTTCATACAGGAAGGATTTTAATACGGCAAAGTCATAACTTTTCATTACATAATTGCAAATGTATTTTTACAAAAAATGCAAGATTACTTTGGTATGTACGACCTAACATGCTTATCAGGACATATAAACCATCAGAAGAGTAAGGAATTAAGCTCTGTAAAAACAAATGCAAAACTTCCTAATTCTTACCAATAATTAGAATGGCAGAATTATGAATTCTGTCTTCTATTGGAAGAATTAATGTGTTCCAGAATTAATGATAGGAGTTACTATTCTGTAGGCTTTCTTTCTACACTTGACATCATTGGAAAGTAGAAAAGTAATTTATTATATATCAAACCTTGTAATTATCAAAACAATATATTAGAGAAATAAGCATATTTATAAAGAATTTTTTTTACTCTGCTTAAAATAAACCAAATATTGGTCGTCTTTTAAATTGGTATGTAATTCTTAAACTCACCTAAAAACATGTGCATGTTAAAAACGCATGCAACTTTAAAAGAACTGTTGCTAAGACAGCATGGTCTTCTAGCTATATTAGAGATATAATATATGGCTAATACTGTTACTAAAAACTGTTCATAATGGGATAAGACAAATTACCAATAACCAGGAACAGTACCTTCATGAAGGAAAAGTATTAGAAGCATGAGTTGGAAGATGTGAGTTTTGATACCTTAAACGTTAGAATAAAGCTTTCTCTATGTAAGTGTATATGACCAAGTACTCTCCAGTGTTTGACACTTAGATTAAAGGATTTTAAGGTATTAAGGTTTTAATCCTAGGTTGCTAGTGTACTTTCAGTTAACTTTGTGCATAGTGAATTGCAGGATCAGCTTTGCTTTAGGTGCTGAAATCCATAGTAGCAGATGCAATCTTTTTACATTTTTTAAAAATGTCTTGTCTTTTGGCAGAATCAATGATCATGAAAACTGTGCATCACTGCTCATTGGAGCCATCGATGCCAACATTGTCAATTGCAAAGATGACAAAGGAAGGTAATAGCTTCTTAAATTGCCTTTCATCATCGTGAATCCATCTCATATTTTTCGTAATTCTGTCTGAACCTCTGTAACTAATCTTTATCATATATAGCTGAGCCAAGACTTGTCATGCTGACTCTGTCAGATAGCAGCTTACACTGCAACAAACTTAAGTGGTGGCTGACTTTGAAGTAAGAATACTATAAAGTATTCAATTTGGCTGTCAAAAAAGAATATAGTGTTTTGTTTGTTTAAAAAGCGTACCGCTCCAGGCTGTTTCTCTGAATCTGTTTTCTTTCTGTTAAACATATAAACACATTTATTTGATAAATGGTGTGATACTGTGTACAAATAGGAAAGTATTTCATTAAAAGTTATGTTAGCATTCTCAGAACAAATGATTGAAAACTTCTGTACAGCAAAATAATTCATACCAGTACAGCAAGAGATATTCATTCAGTCAAATCTTCAGTCACGTTGATAATCTCACTGCATGTATATACATACTTAAGATTGCTAAAATTCTAAAAATTTAATACTTATTGTTTCTCTTAATTAAAACAAATACAAAACGTTCAGTAATGGTGATTCCTTACTCCTGTAAGGGTGAGAGCACCTCATCCTTACTGATAAGCAAAAACTGAAGTAACACGATTGTGTGGGTTACATACCAACTGTCCTTCATCTCAATTAGTTGTACTTCAGACCCAAAAGGCCACAGGGAGAAAGGACGACTTCTAGTGTCTTTCAGTCTTGTGGAAACTGATAACTTTCAAAGTGGACAGAATTCTTTCTGTCTTTCGTAGTAACGCTGTTGTCATAGCCAGTTGATGTAGTGTCTTTGACTATAGCTTGAAATACTTCAGTTTATTTAAGTACTGAATCTGTTGTTTTCTCGTAGTTTTCCCATTTCAAGTTTGCCTAAGAAAAATAAAAATCACATGCATAAGGATTGTACTGCTTTCCATTTTACAGAGTATATTCCATTAAAATAAATATGCTGCTAGTACAAGATTATACACAATACCATATCCACCCTCTGATTCCCTTTTTTAAAAGTTTATATTGCACCAGGACAGAGACTGTAAATATTGTTTGATTATTTTTGGATGTTGCTACTATGGCTTTCCTCTTGTGATAACTTTTAAGTTTCATAGGAAAAAATATGCAAACCATCTTGTGCTTTCAGGTTCTTGAGAAGGCAAGTAAATAGGAATATTGTAATTATTCAGCAACAGCTGTGGTCATGTTAATTTTCCCCACAGAACGCCCCTTCACGCAGCAGCCTTTGCGGATCATGTGGAATGCCTCCAGCTCCTCCTGAGTCACAGTGCCCAAGTGAATGCTGCGGATCATGCAGGGAAAACACCTCTCATGATGGCAGCTCAAAACGGTCACATAGGTGCTGTAGGTGAGTAAATCCTTGCCACTTTTGAGTGCAACTGCAGTTGCTGATCCCAAATAAGTGATCATGTTTTCCTGGGAAAACTAAGGAAGACAAATTTTGTGCATGCCTGTAAGAAGCTACCTTTACATCTTTATTTTTTTTTTCTTCTCAGTCATTGTTTCTCAGCAGTCTTTGTGACTCCTTGCAATAGCAAACTTGAGTCTTATTTCCTCCAAAGTGCATTGTAAAGAGCATGAGGGGAATAGTATTTCTTTTCTCTATTACTTTCTTGTTTTTATGGGGCAGTAGAACTGCTTGTGTAAAAAAGTTTTAAGTGTAACCTCTTTTTCTGTTACATTATAGGAAATACTACTCTTGAAATGGCAGCTATCCACAGCTGTTTTGTTCCAGGCTAGACTACATGATATAGACATACAGATTACAGATATATTGACTTAAAACTCCCTTTTCTTTAGTTATGACAGCACAGACTGCACCCTGAATTCATTATATCCATTTAGTCCACTCAGAGCAGGATTCAGAGTCGTTCTCAGGAAGTGATTTAGGCAGAATTTGCAAATCTGCAAATGGGGAAGTTGATACATAGATTAATCTATGTTCAACAGTTTGAGGCAAAATGAATGAGGTATTAGCTCTCCATTTGGCTGCTGATTAACTACACAAGATTAGTCTGTTCTCATTATTTTCACTTCATGCTTGTAAAGTTTACGTTGCATCAAGGCTTAATTGGTTAGCATGTATGCACACGTATATTGAAATAGATTTTTTTTCCCTCTGTTTTTACATATTTGTCTGCCCATCGGATTTGTTCATTGATTTCTACTAAACTTCAGACTTCTTGGTGAACATTGCTAAGGCAGACCTGACATTAAAAGATAAGGACTTGAATACATCTTTGCACTTGGCTAGCAGTAAAGTAAGTTGAAGATAACTGTGTGCTTCTATAATCTCTACTGTCTGTGTATGTTTGTGTTTGTTAAAGCTCCAACAAATATTTCTGCAATAGATATGTGATGGTCAGACGTGTAGTGAGAACACTGTACCAAGCTTTTTTTCAAGTCTATTTCAGGGTTTAGTAAATTGAGAAATAAGGATGACAGCTGAAATAATATTTATTGTTCTCCAGATTATGTGGAAGGAACCCAAAATTTTATCTTGCACTCTATAGCAGTAAAAGCAGGGGTATTGATTAGATTGGTGGTGGTGGGTTTCCCAACTTTTTTTCCCATTAATTCCAATTGTTGCCTGTTTTTGAAAAATAAAATTAAAAAAAAGTCCATGGGATTCCCTCTCCTGGGACTTTTCTTTTACTCCTGTTTATTAATTTTTATTAGTTTATTAATAATACAGAAGGCATTTAAAGACCTAGGAAATACAGTATTAGTTTTTGAGATTAAGCCCTCTCATTCTCTGTTATTGTGTAGTCCTTGTAAATCATCAGTTGAATGTGCTCTCAAAAGAAATATCAGTCTTCCCTGAAAGCTGAGAAGGTGAATTCATATATGAGTGGAGGGTTGAAACACAGGTGAATGTCTAAAATTGTAAATGTGCTAAAGCATCCTAGTATTGACAGTTTGTAAATGGTGTTTTAAGGCTTTTACAATTCACTCATTACAGTTCCTTAGAAACTGAGTAGCATATTCCATATTTTAAATTGAGTTTTTACATTTTGCTTTTATATGTAACGTTTCTTTTGCCTCAGTTTTACATTCCTCGGCAAGTTAATACAGTTTTTTGTTTTCAACTACAGGGTCATGAAAAATGTGCCTTGTTAATACTTGACAAGATACAAGAACAGAGCCTTATTAATGCAAAAAATAATGCATTGCAGACGTAAGTATAACCTGATCCTCTCAAGTTCAGTTGACTTACCCAGAGATTCTGATTTAGCTTATCAAGTTCATGTCTTGGATTTTTTCATAGAAAAAGGAAGTTAAATTTCTGAGGTTTTTTTTAAGGCGCTTGCCCTTGAAAACACTAGATTTATATTGCATTTTCACTTTTAATTTTGACTTCTTTGATGCTAATTCTGTGTGTGGTTTGTTGGAAAAATAATGTGAAGTCATTTATT
Organism: Cygnus atratus; assembly: GCF_013377495.2. Taxonomy (NCBI): domain Eukaryota; kingdom Metazoa; phylum Chordata; class Aves; order Anseriformes; family Anatidae; genus Cygnus; species Cygnus atratus. Next base: position 1,601,573 of record NC_066367.1, read on the forward strand.
TGAAGACTGTATCAAAATGTCTTTCAATCATGTGAATGTATACTGGCATTTCCTACCTTTTCAAGCTTCACTTTAAATCTAAATAATTTATTTAGATTAAGGTACTACATTTAATTTTAAAGTTTTTTGAGATCAAAGTTTATGTACAACTCCCTTCCATAGTGCTCATTATCAGCAGGATTGTAACCATCAATATTCTTACTCCAGCTGCAAGTGCTTGACTGGAAAGGAGGAATGCCCCAGTAGAAGATTGAACCACAGGTCCAGGCTGTAGATCTAGAGCTTACAGATGAATCCATTCCACCTAAGCCCTTTTTCCTCCCTTCAATGTGAAATTGTTTCTCCTGTTCCATTAGCTGCCGTAAACAGGAGGATGGTGTGCTAGCCCAGGAAGGGAGCAAAACTGCAGGAACAGAAATTATCAGTGGAATATTCAAGAGAAGAAAAGTGATACAATGATTTTGAACAGTCTGTAGTAGCCAGAATTAAGGATAGAACAAAGGCATTTCTTCAGTCTTAGATACATTTTCCTTTTAAATGTCCATTGTGTGCTGCAAACAGTGGAAAACTGACAGGTTTTTAAAGAAATCCTTGAGACTGGCAAGTGTTAAGCAATCTTTGCATGTATAAAGGTAATTGCTTATATTTATTTTCCACATATTTTGTAGGTATGGTACACCAGAATTATTTTAAAGGTTGTAATGTAATTTAATGTCTAGATTATAATTGTTATGATCCTCAGGAGGAAACATTCTGATGCTGGATATGTTGTAAGTGCTGCCTAACTTTTTTTAGAAGGACTATTTTAAACTAAACTTTAATTTTTATGTTTTGTTTTGTAGACCTCTCCATATTGCTGCACGTAATGGCTTGAAGATGGTGGTTGAAGAGTTGCTAACCAAAGGGGCATGTGTCCTAGCAGTAGATGAAAATGGTAAGTAAATAATACACTTTGGTAAACTTCAGTAGTACCTAACAGGTAATTTTACAACAGACTGACGCAATAGACTTAAAAGCTGGTAGACATCATTGATACTTATATTCTTCCAAGAACAGACAATGAGCTGTGTGAGTATCTATATTAAAAAGGACGCTTTTCTTTTTATTTTTTTTAATATAGAAATGTATTCTGAACGTCACAGTGGTCCCTTTTACTGTTCATTTTGCATGTACTGTCAACAGCTAGTCTTTTTTAATGCTTGAGTGCAGTGGTAACTTGAATTTCCTAAACATGCAAGTGGCACCGGATAATTCTGACGCCTTGCAGAAGAATTAAGGATTATGCATTCAATCAGCGCATGTTTTAATGGGTAGGAAGAAAACCATCACCATATGTTTGATTGTGTCCTAGTTCATTCTGAGATCAAAACTTGTGCTTTCCAATTGCCTGACCTATCCTAAGATGCAAGTAAATTTGGGTTATATTACCTCATAAAATACATGATTAGTTAATAAATGTGATAATTTTGTTTCAGATCTCAGTGAAGTCCTTCCTTAAACATTATAAAGCGCATAGGGAGCTGTGCTTCTATAATTAATATTTTCAAAAATCTCTTCCTGAAATAAGCTGGTTTCTCTCACAATACTGACTTTGTGGCATTAATATAATAATTTGGTACCTCCATCTCCCCATATCTGTAAAGTAACAATAATAAAACTTAGCCATCATTGCAAGAGATTTGATATCTATGGATGCAAAGAACTGAGTGGTGAGTATTTATTATTAAGCAATTGCTATTAGGTAAACTTGCATGAATGAGTCCCACTGAAGTCATCTGGCCCTAATGTCAATTTAGAGATAGGGGACAGAAAAATGAACCAGACTAGCTTCTAACCACCATTTTGTTTTGGTTGTTAAAATTGTACATACAGATCTAGCTAATTTGCGTGTATGTCATGAGTGGAAAATTAAGTTCAAATTTGATGCATGTTTAATTTTTATAGGAGCAACTGCGCACACGGTTTAAAAGAGAGAAATTTAAGTACAATAAGTACAATTCTAAAGAATACTTGAACTTGGAACTCGGTAGAAGAAGGAATTCTATTTAGGGGATGCATTCACTGCAATTGGTGCTTAAGTGTGAGTAGCTTGCTACAAAACTACTCACATTTGTCCACTAAACTCATCTACGCTGCAGGTGTTTTCAGCTTACTTGAGGCAGTAAGATAGAAGTAATGCCTCAGATTACTTTTGCTGCAACATTTAAGATTTAGCCATCTGCAAAAGAATTTGTATGCTCTTAGCATAAAGGAGGAGTTCTTGGAAAGTGCAGAGCACAGTGCACTTTCACAGTACTGCACAGCAGCCTGAAAAATTGATAGATAGCAAGTGTTATTAGCATACTCATTTCAAAGATTTGTTTACATGAGGAGCTACTTTGTGGCAGTCCTTGAACAGGAGCCAGGTTCTGTCTCTTTCACTGCAGTGAAGACAAATTTCTGATAGCTCCCCAGTTCTTTGTTTTACTGACATATTATAACATGACTTTATATTTAAAACCTATGCCATGCTTTCTGAATACAGTTATTATTCCTCTAACATAATGCAAATTTTGGATAACTGAACATCCACATAGTCACATTTGCTATACATGTACCACATGCGCTGGTCTAATTCTTTTCTCTTACAATTTCATTCCTAAATGAACTGCTTTCTGAGTTGAGTATATGCTCAACTGATCAGTCTTGGAAATTTTGCTTATTATTCCAAAATATGTTAAAACTAATATCTTTTATGTTCTAATTAAAGTCGTTGTTCTCAGAATGAGACTTGTTCATATGTACAGAAACTGAAGCCAGTTTCTGTCCCTGTTGCTGTACACCCTATGTTCTGTATTCATCATATTGTTTGTGCTGTAGAACTGTGTTTAACAAGTGCTTTTATTCATATTGTGAAGTCTGTTTGCTGCCTGATTTTAAAAAAATAGTGCTTGGTGTGGTCACAGTGATTTAAATGCTCCATAAAGTGTGTATTTTCCCAGCATGTCTAATTTAAAATAAGTAACACCCCCCTGTTGCCTGGCATGATTGTAACTGAACATACATCTCCTGCTTACGAAGTCGTCTAGAGATGTATATGAGGAATGCTCAGTGCCATTCTCAGTACCCGTAGTACTAACCATTGCCTTGTCTGCATTTGTGCCCAGGTCATACGCCAGCCCTGGCTTGCGCTCCTAACAAAGACGTGGCTGACTGCCTGGCACTCATTTTGGCTACCATGATGCCTTTTTCTCCTTCCAGTTCAATGACGGCTTTCAACTTCGCTTGTTTTAAAAAAGAGAGTTTGGGCAGGACACATCTCTGCGATGGCTCCAGTATGGGTAGCATTAACTCTTGTAATAAGCCCTTGAGTAATAACATAGGAACAGAGGATGGGTACAATGAAAATGATTCTGATTCTGAAACATTTTGACTTTTTGGTATGCAAAACTTTTTCTTTCCTTATTGTTTCCTTTCAGCTTTTTGTTTTGGTCTTTTTAAACAGCTCAAATCCCAATGCTATATTCTTAACTATTACTCTTGACAAGTAGGTATTGAAAGATATGTAGTGTTGATGAGAATTAAGCCTTTAAATAACAAAGGGAGACTAACTGGAATATTATTCCCATTAATGTTCTGCAGCTTTTCAGCTTCCTCATGTTTTCTTTAGGCCCTAAGTGCCCCTGTGGAAAGTCTCTACCTCTTATTTTAAGTAAAAAAGAGAAAATGCCTTTTTTCTTTTTGACAGCACAAATAAACAGGGAACTGTTTATAAAAAGTACTTACATATTTTAGCTGTACTGTTAGTACACAAACATATTTTCAATGTAGCCTTCATAGATTTCAAGCATCGCTCCTTTCCTCTGTTTGTCTGTTTACTAATTCTAGGGCCTCTGATAATTAGATAACTTCTTTTACACAAACCAAAGGTGAAGTTGTAAATCCTAAAATTGCCTGTATTACTTTTCTACAGGAAAAAAAACATTTTACATTCTGCACGTATTAAGCACTTAAACGTACAGAAAGCACTTTTTACAGTTATTAGTTGCAGCACGCAATTAGAAAAATATAGTTATAAACTCTTAAGGCCAAATTCTACTTGTCTCACCATGTTTTCCCACTGACATTAGTGGAACCACTTGTGAAAAATTAAAATCACTTGCTCCCCCCCTTTTTTTTTTTCCAATTCAGCACAAGCGTGTACAGTTTATTTGCACTACAGAATTAGGGCCATTAGAAGTTTCTGTCACCTGAGCCATTAACCGTGAATCTAGTATCAGAAAAAGAAATAAGGTGTAGACAAAGGTGTACGTAAACATTTATGATGACATGCCAACTTCAATAGATTTTAAAAATTATTTTCTATGCTTAAATAACCAATTTTTACTGTAAACAATATCGATTTTTAACATACTTCTGCCAGTGCTTGGATTAACAGAGTAGAGGTGACGTAGTGAAAGCATAACACCAAAAGTTGAAATACCAAACACGAGAAAACAAATATATACCATGCACCATGCAGGGGATTGGAGATGTATGCTAAAAGAGCCTATTGTCACCAGCTTTGAAAGCAATGTCAGCTTGTGAATATGTTTACTCCTTCTGCCAAAGTTTCTAGGTCAAACGGACCCCGACCCTCATCTGCAACAGAAGTACAAAAGGAAGAATGAGACTTTATAAAAAAAAAACAAAACAAACAAATGCCTATCACGAACTAACCAGCCATACCAAGAGGACCAAAACGCTTCAGTGATTAAATGGAAGACTTTATTACTTTTATTTTTTTCTTCAAATATGAGTGACATAATGAAGTAGTTTTTCTAAATCATAAAACTATAAACTTTTGAGGTAATGAGTACTCGAGTGAATTTTACATTTTATGATGCAGGTTTCAAGTTGACATTTGTAACTAATTATGTGTTGACCACAGTTTGTTTTTTTCCAGACTAATGAAAATGTTCATATGCTTTTAATGTAAATGTGTTTATATTTATTTGAAGTGAAACAAATACCCAGGAAAAATAACTATGGCTTTTTCTCCTTGTTAGTAGTTGTGCATATTATTTTGTGTAATGCAAAATAAAATGTGAATCTAGGCAAGACTGATGGCCTGAGTGGAAAAAGGAAGGACTGATGCACTTCAGAAGTGTGCCCATCTTAATCTGTGGAATGCAAAGATGAAGTCCACAGGCTGTACTGGTAAAAAGCAGAGAGCAAAACACTTTTCATCATCATTTGAAAGTGTAAGAAAGGGATCCAACACCTTGCTAGACAGGTGAGAGAACACTGTACAACTACAGTAAAGTTATAGAAAAGGTAATGTAGCATGGAGTTAAGGTGTTACAAGTTCCAGTGATTCACACTCAGGATATCTGCAGGCCTAAATCTGTGCTGGGAGGATGAGAAGAGCTTCTTCCTGAGTGCATGCTTTCATCAGGGTAAATAAAAAGTAAGGATTTCTATTTTAGTTGTGGTTTTTAGCCATGTTCCGCTGAATTGTTTAAAAATAATAATAATAATCTGTCAGCAGATTTCCAGTTCTTCAATTGGAAAAAAACACACATTGTTTATTTTGCCGTGCTAAAATTAAACATTGTTTACTTGAACATTAACAAATTTCCAAAATTTGCAATGAATTTCCTAAGGGATAGTGTCTATGAAGGCAAAGATACGTTTTTCCTCAATCCTATCTTTTCAGCAGTAGAATGACAGAGCACCTGAAACCCTGGTTTTCTCCTCAGAAGTAGCACAGGAAACATTTTTATGACTGACTTTGAGAAAAGTTTTTCATTAAAACCTGCTGAATAGCAATAACCACCTTATTGTAAGCACTGAAAATAAGAGGAGAGACCAGTTGTTAGTTTTCAGTCATGTGTTTAGAAATGAATGGAAATCCCAAGTTTTAGTTTGTTTGTTTCTGTGTACAATGAGGGCATTTAAAACAAACAAACAAATGGGAAATAGTTGCCACCTGCTCTAACAGCAGGAACAGCATTTTAATTTTATTTCAACTAGAGATTAAATATGTCTAACCCTCAAATAAATTTACGCTATCCTACATGAAGTTGTTTCACTAGGAGAAAACCAGTGATCTTTACAAGGAGAGTATTGTATTATTTCAAGCAGCCATTTTAAACAAATCAGTATTTTACTTGCTACCGTACAGAGTTACTGAAAATATTTTGTAAATTTGCAATACCTTGTAACTCTGGTAACTGTGTAGTACAACTGCTGCCTTTTATGATGTATACAACGTTATAGAAGTGTAGGTGATTATCAAATAACTTTGCTCCTTCTAGGAATCAAATTTAAACTTTACCGATTAAACTTCTCTATAAACTAGCAATGTTGTAAGTATGCAGTATTCCAGAAATCTTAGAAAAATATGATTTGTTAGCATCTTATGGGCATTGGGAAAGCCACGTTTTGAGTATGGTGTTCTTAGGAAAACCATCACAAGCAAGACCTTTGGAAGTACTCAGTATCAGCCTGTCCCCAGATCTCACCAGAATCCCTTTTCCTGTATGCTAGTACATTAACCTGTAATATAATTTGTCACTTGTAAAAATAAATTTGTTATTTAGGACAGGTATTTAAGCATGGGAATAATCTTACTCATGTAAATAATCACCATGCCTTTGTGTGGACTTTTTACAAGGGTAGATTTAATCATACAGAATTGTTGCACTTAACCCTGGATCCTGCAATTTACTGTACATGGACTACTTCTGTATTTGCACCAAACAGTGGGTATTTTGTGAGGGGCAGCAGTCTGCCCAGTTTTATTAGCAGGATAGTTTTCATCCTGTATTTTAACCACAGTTGCAGGTGGAATCCATAGCAGGATTGGGTCCCATGTCTCTCTCATAAATACTGAGTAAAAACCTCCGGACTGCCTGAAATTGCTGTGAAATAGCTCAGGGGATTTCTGTTCATCGCTACTAAAAGGGCACCATAATGTGTTTGGTACTTTTATGCAGTCAACAACTGCCAGATTATTAAATTAGAACAAACACATGAAATGAATTGTTTGTCCATTGTACTGTTGAGAAACTTGGTTATGTATCTTGAGGATGACTTCAAAAAAAATTGTGATTTTTATTCTTAGTCGTGTAAGAAATATTAGAGTGCCTTTTTATATTTGTGTATTATGGAAATGTTTTGTGAAAGTTGTCTCTTTTTTTTTTCCATTTGAGTGTTATAAAAGCAATATATTACCAGTAAATTTTCATTTCAACTCTTCTTTGAATGTATAAAGTGTTTCTTCTTTTCATATGTTCTACCTGTATTGAAATGAAAATTAATATGCTAAATTTCTATAGGAATAATGTATAATTTTTGCAGTGCTGAAAATGCTTTCTTATTACACAAAAAGTAAACCTCTGATCAGTGTTATAGGAAAGGGCGTTCTAAACTAGTGACAATCTGAGTGTGTGTATAAAATGTAATTTTATGCGTTTCTTATGCAGTGATCTACATATTAAAGCCAATATCTTACGTTTTGTAGGTTTTGTCTTTTATGCTTTAGCATGTGCAATATATCTTTACAAACCATGGTGATATGAATCTGGTGCCAGTGTTATATTTTGCATAACATTTGTAATAAACAATATGAAATATTGTTTGATGGTTTCAGTGGGGTTTTGTTGGTCTTGTTTTATTTTGTAAATTGAAGTTTAAAGACTTGGTAAATGTCATGTATAAAATGAGGAAAAAGACTTACTTCAGTGAATGACTTGGAATTCAGCCTGAATCTTCTCAAGCACAGTCTAGTAACTTTTTTTCAACTACTGAATGCTGTATTAATGTAATGAAAAACCCTAACTGTAAACTACTATTGAGATGCATTCGGATGGTTATTTTTACAAATAAAAATGGTACAAATACTGTTGGAAAACTGAGTAAATTTTATTTATTTTAAATGACGGGAAAACGTTTAAGTACTGAGCGCAGTGAAGATGCTGAAAACGTATTTTTACTTCCTCTTTCCCTCAGATGCAGCTACCCCCTTGTCTGAGAGGAGTCCCCTCAGCGCGCCCTGACCTCCCCATCATGGCGGGTACGCAGCCGGCGGGTGCGTCTCTGCCATCCCCGACATGGCGGGCAGGCGGCGCGCCGAGCGCCGACCTCCCCAACATGGCGGCCGCACCTCTCCCGCTCCCGTTGGCGGCCAGGTTGTGGCGCCCGGCCCGTCCCTCCCCGCCCAGTCCCTCCCCACCGTGCCCGCGGCCGCGGGGCGAGGCCGCTCCGCACCTCAGCGCGATGGGGCGGGCGAGCGGGAGGCTGCCCGCGGCGGCGCCGCTCTTCTACGGGGCGTTGGCGGCGCTGACGCTGCTGGGGGTGCGCGACGTGCTGTTCCTCTACGAGGAGAACCGCTGCAGCATGACCTACATGTTCGAGTACCCCGAGTACCTGGTGAGCGAGGGGGGCGAAGGGGCGCGGCGGGGCCGCTGAGGGAGTGGGGCGGGCGGCGCCGCCGCAACAGGTGGGAGGGAGCCAGCCGGCAGCCAGCGCCGCTGGTGGGCGGAGGGGCGGCGGCCTCGCCGGTAGCCGTGAGGGGAGGAAGGGTTCGGGGGCGCGATGGGCGAGACGGGTCTGCCGCGGTACCTCAGGGGGCACCTCGGGGTGCCCGCCTGGAGGAGTCAAAGCCGCCCGCTTGTAGCAAATGAAATAAAAACCTTCGCGCTTTCCTCCCGCCAGTAGTTGCCGGGTGCGGTACATGTAGCCCTGGCGAAACCGGCCGGAGGCTCTCGGAGCTGCTGAGGGAAGAGGAGGCTGGGCCAGGTCTGACGGTGCTGGCACGGGGCCGGTGGTGCCCGGCGGGTCGAGTCCCGTCCTTGTTTCTCGGCCCTCTGTGTGGCTCTGTGAAGCGACTGACCTGCCGAAGAAGGGAGCGGCTGAGGTCCCAGTGTAAGCCATTTTCCCAAGTCAGTGAGCGCCCGGTGGGTGGCAAGGAACTCGCATACCTGCCCGCAGCTTCTCGCTTTGCTGACAAAACCTCTTAGAGACCTTCTGAAAGACCTCCCTGGAAATCTTGAATCAGTTTGAGGGAGACAGCTGCTGAGGGAATTGTTGTTCTCCAGACACCGTGTACATGTTACATTATACTGTGGGGATGTCAACATGTGAACTGAGGTAGCGTTGCTGCTATTACCGCATTCACTTGTTTAAAAACAGTTTTTTAACAGAGTTCTTACTGCAGGATTTTCGTTTCTGTTAAAAGCATCACAAAGCATGTTCTGTCAGTTCTTAAACGGTCATTTAGCATCATCTCTTTTGGAAAAAAACATAATCAAATATTCTGCATCATAATCTGCTGTTCTCAAGTAGGTTTCGAGCTGGGCCTGCATAGTAAGGAAGATCTTGCAGCAAAAACTTGGTTCCTAAATTCATAATGAAGCAGCAAGTTAATTTTAGGATCCGTTAACTGCACGTGATTATTTCAACGCAGTCAAGTTCTGTGCGTGTTAGCATGCAAAAGACAGCCTTGGGATAGCTGCAGAACTGTTGTTCTGTCAGTGCTGTAGAGTAAAATTGTTTAAGCAACTATAAATACTTACACAGTACGCAGCAAATTTTCAGCTCTCCTAGTAGCCGAAACCTACTTCAGTTTCAGTTCAAAGCCAACCAACTGAAAGTTCCCGGCATAATCTGTTTGATGTTATTGGACGTTCTCTGAAATTGTCATTTACCAGCACAACTTTGGTATTTACTCACCGTGCCAGTGCTTCAGTTCTAAGTTCTGTGCTGTAAGAGATGCACTGCTTCAGGATGGGCACAGGGACAGGGCAGGAGTTCCACGCAGCAGTGATGCAAGTTGCGTCTCACTGCGGTGCCTTTCCAAACTCCTAATCCGTAAGCAGTCACTTTTACTGCATGCAGAACAGTACTTTGGGGGAAAAATATGTCCGTGTTTGAGTTTGTTAAGCCATTAGACTTCTCAACTACATTTTTATTGCTGAAGAGGTTGGTTGTTTCATTTTTAATGTATTTGTAATGCTGGTGTTGGTGCGAAACTACAAGGTAAAGATTTCAGATGAATGGTACCTGTTCTCCCTGCCAGACTGTGTATTGCATTACAAAACAAATAGTTCTTTGAGCAGGGAAACATAAAAAGTTTGATTTCCTGGAGTCCGTTTTTTGGTGTGCCTAATAGTGTGGTATAGCTCACAGTTGAGCTAATACCAAGAAAGGAATTGGTATTGGATTTTTTTTTTTAAATTATTTATTTTGTAGGTTGTTTTTGTTTTGTTTTGTTTTGTTTTTTGAGTTGCAGAATTGCAGTATTTGAACTTGGCCAATTCTTGTCCTGGCTAAACTTGTTATGAGATTCAGAAGTTATTAATGAGGGCTTTTTCACACAAGCCTAATTTTCTTAGAAGCACAGTGAAAACTGAAGCCTATGTTGACATTGTAAAAACTTGCCATAGCTCATTACAGCCAATCATGTAACCAGGGTCTTGGGAAATCAAAATTTAAAACCTCTGTCATGGAACAGGGACTTCTGTTTCCCTTGGGAGATGTGTGTTACCATTTTGTTGTAGTATAGGAGTACCATACTTTGCAGAAAAAAGTAGGCAACTCGTTGATTTTTATTGTCTGTAAAAGATTTTGAAAAGATGGTGAACCAGAATGATATTGTGGAAGAATAGTTGAATAGTATTATTATTTGATTAGTCAGGCAGTATGCTTAATTTACTAATGAAAACTGACTATAATTAAATAGATTTTGTGTGTGTCCCCCCTGAAATTTGAACACCTTTGAAAAAGGAGCAATAGAAAGGAATAAGAAAGGGACAGTGAGGTAAGCGAAGTTGATGAGGCGCAGTGATGGAAAGGTGAAGGGAAAGGAAATTGTAAGAAAGATTAGAAAATAGTAAGCCCTGAACAAAGCTTAACATTTTTGTTCAAAGTGAAGGAATTATAACTGTTTGTGTGTATATATAACTTGTTATGTATATATCTTTGATATATATGTATGTATATAGCAACCTTTTATTCTCTATATATGTATGTATACATATCAAAGACACTAAGGACAGGTTGCAAACAACCAATATGGCAAACAAGTTGAAGACTAAGGGAAAGGAAATAGTCTGTAGTCAAGGAGGGACAGAGGCGAAAAGGGGAGGGGATGAGTGTGTATGTGTGTGTGGTGGGAATTACAGCTAAATCACCTTTACTGTAGTCAGAGGTGGGAGAACCGACTGGAATAGAGATGCTTCTACTTAGTTCTACTTAAGCAAAGCACCTGAGGGAGACTTTAGAGAAGTTTACTGATGCAAAACTGGGTTTAATATTTACTTCGCTGTGATGTAAAATAAAATGTTACCTTAAAATTAAAAAAAAAAAAAAAGGCATTTTAATACAGTTTGTTCATTGTTTCATATATCTGTGAATTATCATGATCAGTAACCAAATGCTATAACTAGTGTATAATTAGTATCACTCAGGTGTCCTGGTTTCTGGCCTGAAATCTCATGTCCTGGGAGAAGTTACTTCCTTTTTTTTTTTTTTTTTTTTTCCCCTGTAGTATGTTACTTTAAGGATGTGCAACTTTAACAGATACACAATTGCAGTCATTCCCAGTTTGTTTAAAGCTGGTTCAAGTTCATAACTGTTTCAACGAGCTGCAGCCACCCATGCGCAGTAATACCTACTTATTCTAAGTACTCAACATTTTATGTTTATTGAACTTTTTAAAGCAAAACCCATTGAAGTTTTTCCTTCTGTGTTCTTCAGACTGTCCTTTAAAACACTACATAAAACAGAAACCAAAATATTTAAATGGCAGGATGGCCACTGTATTTTCTTGTTTGCAACAGTATAGATGTCATATTTGGTTTCTTTAAGCTTAAATCCACATTCAGAAACAAATGTTATTTAGTTTTCTAGGCACTGGAAAACTAGGCTATGTAGTCTTCATGTTCAAAAGGTGAACAATATGCTATGTTTTCCATGCATAATCGATTTTAATGAGAACATCCTGATGTTCCAAACTGCATCAGCTATCTTTCAGTTCAGCCTTTTAGTAAGGATAGAGCCTCTTCACCTTGTTCAACAGATCTGAGCTGCTTTCTTTGTAGTAGCCTATTTGCATTTCAAAAATCTTTTGAGTTCTTGGGTGCTAGAGGATAGTATTTTGATTCTGTGCCATGTTTTCTTTTGCAACAGAAAATAAAATTACCAAAGAAAACAGCCAGGCGATATCCAGCATATGAGCTCTATCTCTACGGGGAGGGGAATTATGCTGAAGAAAACAAAAATCTAGTATTGACAGGAATTCCAGTTCTCTTTCTTCCCGGGAATGCTGGCAGTTACAAACAAGGTAAGCATTTACCTAATTTATAGGTATTTTGCAAAGAGTTCTCATAGTTATGCATTAGTTAATGGCAAGAAGTTTTCTGTTTGAAATGATATCAACAATGGTTGATCATCTTATGGTGCAGTTAACCCTTATCATTCCGTGGTCAATTTCAAGAAGGCAGAAGACTTGATTTTTATTTGAAATCAGTTAAGCAGTTGAGCTATAATATATTTCTGGAGTGAGACATTATGTTTTGAAGGCCAGTACAATTTATGCTGTACTATGGCAGCACTGCACTGTTGCTATGTGTTTCCAATCAAAAACATATTTGCTTTTGAGTTGAACAGTGTTCAGAGCAGCTGTGCCAAATAAAGCAATATAAATAAATTAATAAATAAATAAATTAATAAATAAATATAAATAAATACCTGAATTTGATCAGAAGAAGCTAAACCAGCTGCCATCTGTCATCAGAAGTTGAATTAGTTACATACTATAGAAATAAGCATCATCTTATGGTTTAACTTGTAGCTTCAGTATTTCCTAATTCTTTATGTAGTGGTAGTTTTTCCTTAGTATCATCTTCCCCCTCTACACATGGCCTGCTTTGGTTTTCCATGTTATTCCCTGTTACAGTTCTAGGCTCCAGATGAAAAGAAGGAATAGTTTTAAAGCATTTTTTATTTTTCAGTGTAAATACCAAGCTTAATAATTTGCATGTGAAGTACTGTGTTTAAGTGTTCATTTGAGTATCCAGAATTCCTTCCAAGCTGGGTTTGTTACTGTTATTTTTGCTCTCTGAAATGTACTTTGAAACAGTTAGTAACACCCTTCAGACATCAGCAAAACTTGTGTGTATATATGGGGAAAAACACTTCAGTCTAAAACTTGCTGTTTTACCATGATAATTTTTTCCTTATATCTGCACCAGACTTGGTGATTAAATTATCAAAATTTAGGGAACCTTTACAAGATTATTTTCTCAGACAACATACCTGCTTAGCTTATGAAAAAGTAAAATATCTTGCAAACTCGTACTTTCAGAAAACTCACATAGCTTTGCAGAGACAGTAGTATCCAAAGAATGTTATGAACATAACGATAATGGGAGGTACCACATGGATTTCCATAATTGTCTCTAAAGTATTGGAAATCTTCTGTGAGATAATGCTGTCTCTAAAATCAGGGCAGTACATCATTATGCAGGAAATAGAATGGTACTTTCAGTGTATGTTAGGAATCAAAATGAAATGTATAAAGAACAACCTAGTTGAGTAGAAGGAGTACTACATGCTGCAGATATCCTGCTACTTTAGATGAGTGCCTTTAAATATTTATTCCTTGTTTTGGTAAATTGATTTAGGGAGACTGGCAGTAAGTCGCATTCATTTTCTAAAATCTTTGTTTGATTAAGGCAAAACTGATTTATTCTATGGCTCAGAATATTTTTAATATGGTTTATTATGAAAATTCACATTTCATTTAGAATTTATTGTGGAATAATATATTTTAGGTCTGATACCTAGATGAACAGTTGTTGCTGCTGTTGTTCTTTTCATTCTTGTTTAAAGCATGTTCGTGGTTAAAAAATGAAAGCAAGCATCACTGCTGTGTTTTTTGGGCTCTTATTTTGATTTGTTACAGACACTTTTGAAAGATGTGAATCCCTTATCTTTCATGGACACTAAAGTGAAATTTGTAAAGTTTACAAAATTCACACTTTGCGCAAAAGAAGATAGTATGGTTTAATTAGTGGGAACAAACCTGGAATTGGGAGAACTGAGATCCTGAGTTCTAATCAGAAACCAGTCACAAATGTGCCTTGTGATCTTTGGCAATATTCGTGTTCCTTCTACCATGACTTCCAAAGTATAAAGTTGTGATGGGATACTTGATCTTTTAAATGCTATTTAGCTCTTTTCAAACCATTTTGAAGGTGTTCTTATTACTTACCAATTTTAGATAGAATTGGTGAAAGGATTGACTACAAATTCTACTTATAATTTGCATCATGCTGATAATATTTGTTTAGGTGGTTGAACGTATAAAATATTTCAGAAATGTTATTTTCTAACATGATAACCAACTAAACTTGAACAAAGCTTATGTTCACCTCTCTAGTGAACTTTTCTGAAGAGAATTCTACAGGCTGCAGACCTCTGAAGTTATTGCACTCTAAGACGAATCCTGCTTCTAAATGCCAGACTTGGGCAGATCATTAGTTTATTTGTAGAAGTGTATACTTGTTTTGGGGACTCTTTCCTTCTTTCCCTGTCATGCTCTTTGTTTGCAGCTGGTGCTTTTCCTGTCCTGCTCTGTCTTCTCAGTGACAATGCTGCACTCAGAAGGCTGTATTAAATAGCATCCAGGGTTAGATGAGCACAGGTCAGAAGCAAGGCCTCATAAACTGGACATTTTCTCCCTCAGGATTTCTGGTGGAAAAGTGTTCTTTGGGCTTTGGTTTCCTTCTCCTCTATACATCTCGGAGTAGTATTTGGGAATGTCGTTCTAGATTGGTAGTCTTCAAAGGAATTTTAGAAAACACCAGCAATAGCATTGCCTCTCCAGTTGAAGGCAAGAATACTCATTTTGCATTCTTGTCCTGGTGGTGATGAGAAGGTGCAAACGAGATGAGAAGAGCAATGCTCAGGTGAAGGAGCGTAAGCCTTTATCTTTTATCAATTTGGTTTAGACATTGTGTCCATGAAGTCAGCTGCCATGCCATAGTATGCAGTTGTCTGTACCTCACTCCAACCTTTTCTTTTATCTCATCAGACATCTTTTCCACATGCTTCTGTAAACTTTTATTAGGATGTGTTTACTCATACTTCTTTCTATCAGAAGGATTCTTATAAAAACAGGAAAATTGTTACATTTCTCGTTTTGCAATTCAATACTGTCAGTGGCTGGCTGATATTTTTGTTGTCATTACTTATATATTCAAATCTGCTTTTGTAAAACAAGTGGGATTGCAGTTTAGAAAAGATTTGCCTTCCATCTTTTTTTTTTTTTTTTTTACCTTTTATAAATGACTTGACATGAATAATGAATTTAAAATAGCATTTGTTTCTTGATAGGTTATGTATTTGTGTTCGTCTACTAATGATGGTGCTAAGACAGTCTAATAGTCCCTGCTTAATTTATGTGATTTTTCCTAGTGCGTTCTCTTGGATCCATTGCACTTAGAAAAGCAGAAGATCTTGATTTCAAGTATCATTTTAATTTCTTCAGTGTCAACTTCAATGAGGAGTTGGTTGCACTGTATGGTGGTACTCTCCAACGACAGACCAAATTTGTGCATGAATGCATAAAAGTAATTCTTAAGTTGTACAGGGTAAGTAGTGACATATGCTAGATCATGTACTTGTGTTTTGGAATGGAATTCTGGTCAGCTTTTTCTGACAAATAACTGAAGAACGATGAATAAGGGAGGGAGACTTTATACTGTGTGTAGGTAATTGATCATGGTAACAGCACAAGAGAGAACTGCTGCTTTTTAATAGATTTTTAATGTTTGTGACAATCTTGGAGCCCTGATTATGTTCTTTATTGTTTATAAACAAACACTTCCATGTGCAATGCATGCTTTTTTTGTAGTACAGCTTTAAACTTTCTCTAGCTTATTAAAATAATAATATAGCATCACCTTCCATCCTTTTCCTTTTTCCTAGAAAAGTTTTCTGTTAGCCTATGTTGATACTAATTAATATTATCCTTGAAGGGATGCAAGTTGATCTGGGGGGGAATGAACAACTGCTAATCAGAGGAGGCTTATATCAGAACCAGATTTGACATTGAACTAATTATCCTTTGCTCTTTGCTTAAGGATCGAGAATTTGCACCAAGCAGTGTGGCAATAGTAGGCCATTCCATGGGTGGTCTTGTTGCAAGAGCATTGCTTACCCTGAAGAATTTTAAGCCTGAACTTATAAATCTCCTCATTACACAAGCTACACCTCATGTTGCACCTGTAATGCCTTTGGATAAGTATCTTACTGGTAAGTAAGCTAACCTAACTACATTTTATTTCTTTACTGATTCCCTCATGTGTTAGCTGGTGAGATTCTTAGGAATTGCTGAGGCTTGAAGCAGTTTGTGTGTGCAGAATGTTCTGTTTACTGTAATTAATCTATTCCTTTATTACTGTAGTGATATTTCTGCGCACTATGTTACTTTAAGTGAAATGTCACTATAAAATTGACTATGTGAGCCTATGCTTCTGTGAAGGGGCAGAAGTCCAAATAATTTCTAAGTTCAATAAGCTGCAGAGTATGTAACTAATTTTGTAAGCTCTCCAGAGAATGACATTTTTTTCTTTCTTTTTTTGTAAAACTTGAACTCTGTAATGGCTTTCTTTGTCAAATGAATTGCCTAAATAGAGTTGTTTTTGTTGAAGTTGTTAATGTTTGTCACTCCCAAAGTGTGTGGAAGAGCATATTGAATATAGGTATAACTATGTATTTTACAAAATATATTTATCTATACGTATAGAAGATGCAATGTATTTTCTGCTTACTTAACTAAAATGAAAAGGAAAGTATGATCATTATGTATGCACTGTTAACTTGTTGGAAAGATAGATGTGACTAAATTATGCTGATGAAATATGTGCTTTGTGGCTACTTTGCTGTTCCATGTAGATATAGAAAGAATTGATGAAGGAAAAGAATAGACATTTATTTTCTTTATTCTCTGTGGCATCCAAGAGGAATGGATTATTTCTAGTTGCTAAATTTGATTTATTGTGTTTGTATTAATTTTTCTTCCTACAACTGATTGCAGTGCAATGCTTCTTTCTTGCTGACTGACTGTTTCTGGATTATTGCCATCCTTAAAATAGAACCATGATTTGCTACCTAAACAAAATAAGTGCTCAGCTAATGTAGGAAGTGTGAGTGTATCTTTCTCCCAACTACTACCTCCTTGGCATTAAAACAATAATTTTTGTTCCTTATATGAATCAAAAGTGGTAATCAGAGCTTGAACGCCTCTAGGAGGGCTTACAGAAACTTTTAGTTGAATCTTTCCATAGCTTTTTTTAATATATAAAATAGATTTATGGGAAATATATTGATTTTAATGTATTTTATAGATTTTTATACAGCTGTAAACAATCATTGGATTCTAAACGCCCAAGAGTTAAGAAATTTAACTACCCTTTCTGTGGCGGGAGGATTCAGAGATTACCAAGTTCGTTCAGGACTGGCTTTTCTACCAAGATTGAGTCAACAAGACAGTGCCTTATCTGTTGTGGTAAAAAGAAAAAACAAACTTTTTTTTGGTTTTGCATGGAGGTATGCTAGATAGCTGTCTATGTAATATGTGTACCAGTGTCTGATTGTAGTTTATATGTATAGCATAGTGTAACTAAGTATGAAAATAATACATGTGAAAACACAAAGATTATATATATATATAATGCCATAAATAATTGATGTAGCAGAAATGAGTGTCCATTGAAAGAGTATGTGTTGGGGTGGATTTGAATCATCCCAAGTACTGCTTGATACTATTTCTTTTCACCACCTTCTTGCACCTTTTCTGTTGCAGAAATCAGGTTTTATTGGCATTTTTGCAAGAGATGTGTACGTGGAGACTGACAGATGTGCAGTATAGGAGTAGACTGCTAGTTGGTTTATAAAAGGACAGTTCTGTCTTTTGAGCCTTCTTTTTTGTATTTATCATCGTTGAAAGAACTTACAAACAGAAAGGATATACTGGATCCTCCAGTCCAGTCTTCTGCTTGTGCATGCATCTATTTCCTCCCAAAATTAATCAAGCAACATCATAGAACTAGTTAGGTTTGTTATTCCATGTTTCCTGCCATGTAACTGTTCCCTGCACAGAAGAAACTGGCAAATACTCCTCAGTAGGGCTTGACAGAAAACTTGTAGTTTCCAACTTCCATTTATTGTGTAAGCCAGCTTTTAAACAGGTTTCTTCTGACATCAACTTGAAATGTTATCTGAAACAGTTTTCATTCCCTTGGTATTTACCTCCCTGTCCATTGTACAGAAGGCTGTCTATAAATAGTCTCCACTCTGATTCTGCTACGCAGAGATTAACTCTGCAATCCCTTTGTCCTAGCAACCCTTATCTGCATCTGCAGCACTTTCATTTCTCATGACTGTTGGTGACCAAGATTTTGCATGAGATCCTGTGTAGAGTGGTATAATTTTTTTTATAACCTTGTCATCTGGATCTAACAAGTCATACCGTAGCATGGTGGTTTTTTCCTTATTTTTTCTTCATGGATGTCGTTCATTAATTCTTTATACTTTACTTGAATCAGGTTGTATGATAAGGTAATGAGCTCTGTTTATGGAAGGGAGGTTTTTGGTAGCAGTCTGTAAATGCAGTACATGTGCTTGTACAAATGAATAACTTCGGACTGTCCAGTTCTTTCATGCTCCTTTCTGTTGAGGGTGTCCTTGATTTTTCAGCAACAGCCTTCACTGGCATGCTTCTATTCTTATGTGCCAGGATCACTTATTAAATTAGTAAGATTAGTAAGAGAAGCAGTCTTTGAAGAACTTCTTGGGAAGTTTCTTCTATACCATTATTTGCCCCTTGACCATTAGACTCTGATATCTGATCTATCTAACATACATACTTCCGTAGTCATTTTGTTTTACAAGTCCTTGTCTTTGCTGAAGCAAATAAGGTTTTTGACTGAAGAAGCCATTCTATTATACCCCTGTCCATGAAACTCTATTCCTAATTACCTAAGTAGATTTAAATGGGGGGAGACTGTTCTAATTTTTAAATGCTGAACACTAAAAAAAAATCTTAGCTGTTCTCCTTCTCCAAACAGAGCTCGGCTGTGCCTAGAGCTTGGGCCTCAACAGACCATCTCTCCATAGTGTGGTAAGCTAATTGAACAAAGGTTAATTGACTGACCAAACATCCCTTTGTTCTCTATTGTTCTTACATTATACAATAATGTAATTTCAGCATAATATGGTCTCTTCCTGCCACTTTTATTCCCCTGGATATTTCCTTTCTAGATTTGATTTTACTTATTCTGTCTTCTAGGTGCAAAGAATTGATCCTGGCTACCATTAGAGCTTTTTTTGATCTCATAGATGAAAACACAAGACAGGTTTGTATATGTGACCCAGTGTGTATTCCCCATGACACTTTCTTCTTCCCACACAGAATGCTTAATCAGGACAAATACCACCATATTAGACAGGAAGCTCACTTTTGATTTTTCCGAGTCACGCTGAGAGAATTATTGCCTTTTTGCTATCAGTCACTGAAAAAGTCTCATGGCTTTGTGTTATTTGACCAACGTCAGAAATAATTAGAAGTTAAGTCAATTTTTATTATTTATTAATAATGTTATTATTGCTTGGTGCTTTATAGGTGGTTTGTGGACTGTATTATTATTACATGATGCATTAGGTTTAGTTGACCTTGCACCATGATAAATTTTTCTAGCTGTGTAGCTTTGAATGGAATCTCTTAGAGTGTGTTGGACTCACCTTGTATAAATAGTATACAAAGGGTGAAAAACTGATGGTTTATCTCAGACATAATACTTCTTAAACTTCCCCATGTATTGTCGTCATAGTGGCCAGCAAGTATTTACAGTGTTCCTCTCATTCCCAAAACTGTATTTCTACTGATCATGTCATGATTGTAAATCACACTAATTGGTAAAATAAAAATTGACAAGCTGTTTTGTTGGTAAAATAAAAACTGACCATCTGTTTTGTTTGTTTTTTTAAGATAACTGAGGATCCCAAGAAGAGAATGTCTGTACTGAATCACCACTTTGTGAGACACCCTGGAAAGATATTTGAGGAAAATCCTGAAGCTTTTACAGAACTTACAGGTGTGTAGCAGTTTTCTTTTGAACAAGATTCAGAGATACTCCTCAGTTAAGAGTTGATCTTCTCACTAGCAAGCTTCTGAAATAAAATTTGTCCTTCTTCAGACATCGCTAAAACAATATATGGCTTTTTAGACCTACACGATCAACTTCTGTGTGGTTTCAGCACTAAATAGGTTAAAAGGGGTAGGGGCAAAAATGGCTATGTCATTTTTATAAGCCTTTGATTCTGGGGCACAAGTAAGAATCGTATTTACACCAAGGTGTCCAATAGACAATCTCAGAAATTGGGGATAGCTGGATGCCAAAAATACTGTCTAGTCTACACTTGCATCCCATTCTTGCTAGAGTGTTAGGGTTGAGTGATTAGGCATTGGAACGGGTTGCCCAGGGAGGTGGTGGAGTCACTGTCCCTGGGGGTGTTTAAGGAAAGGTTGCACCAGATGATCTTGGAGGTCTTTTCCAACCTTAAAGATTCTGTGATTCTGGGTATTGTAGAGCCACTGTGTTAGTTTTGTGCTATTTAAGGAAATCCTGAACATTCAGGGCTGCTTCATCAATTCAGTGATGTGACAGGGTAAAATGGAATGGAAGAAAACTAATGGTTTTCTTGTCACTGCAAAGAATGCCTAGATAAAAGATAAAAAAATCTTGGGCACAAGGATTCTTGGGAACTAAACAGATGTTTCATAAGGCACAGCTGTATTGCTAGTTCTGCTGAAGTGGACTGAACTGAGGAAAACCATTTTATTTCAGAAATTTTCTTAATGTAAGCTATTGCAGAACTTCTAAGATAGCTTGAACTTTGGTGTCCAGTTTTGGCCACCCTGGTATAAGGGGACATTTAGGCATTGACATGCTAGAATGAGCCCAGTAGAGGACCGCCAAAACGTTTAGCTTCTGGGGTGTAAGACACGGGGAGAGGGAGGCTAAGTGAACAGTGTTTGTTCCCTCTAAAGAGAATGTTAAGGGGGATTTATTGCTGTCTTCATCTACCTAGTGAAAGATCAGACTATTCTTGGAAGTGCAAAGTGGTTGCATCTTCCTATTTCTGGCACACCCATAACACTTAAAAATTCATGAGAGAAATTTAGCTTATTCTAGTTACACAAAAGAAAAATATTAACCTTCTTGCATAACAATTTGCAGTATTTACATATCCAATCTGTTCATTATTCTGTCTTATTTTCTTTCTCCAGACATACCTTTAAACTCCTACTGTTTTCTTGTATGTGACATTCAGCTCATCACTGACTTGCTTTTACACAAGTTTCTGTACTAGTTTTCTTAAAAGGCCGAGAGAAACAAAGACTGGGGGTGTTTCTAATGTTGCATTAGATTTAATGTCACCCTGTAATTACATTTTGTGTTGTTCATTTTCTTATTTATTTTGTTTCCTTGAGAGCTTTGTTCTAAAATCTTTTTGTGGTTAATATGTAGTAATTGGACCCTACGGTTTTGCTACTTCCTGAGTAACTGATAATGATTGTTGCACGTCATTCTAAGCAGCAGCAAGCTTGTGTATTGACTAAAGTTTGTAAGGTTTTGAGCCGTTTACAGATAAGATATAACATCTAGGCAATAAGAAAGTATGAGATTTTGGAGATTATTTCCTTCAGTGTCACATATAAAAACATGTTTGTTTTTAGGAGATTTCATGTGGATTGAAGTCAAAACCTCAAAATGGACTTACTCTGTTTACAATGTAAGTAATGTTTTTCTTTACTGTGTTTTTTGTTTATCTTTATTTTTAGTAATGAACATTTTCTTTTCCCTTTGAAGGATTCAGATGGAAAATATTTTGTGTTTCCTCTTGCAAGCCACAGAAAATCATACAGTCATGTTTACTGTGAAAACAGTATGTTGGTGAGAAAATACTTTTTTCATGTCTCGAGTTTGTTTATAAACTTGTTTGGTTTTAATTTGGATATGTTGTGATTTTAAGACAATTTAATGAATAATAGTAGAAATTAATGACATCCACTTACATTCACAGCCTAATACGTTGTGTCAGATGTACTTCTTGTTTAAGCATGTCGTGCTTAGTGTTCAAGGTCTGAAACCTTCAATGCCACCTGAACTTCTGAAACCTGAATGTTTTATTTTTGGCTCTCTTACAGTTAGCCACAGATTGCTTTCCCCTTTAATTTAGTGCAGCTGTACTGATGGCGTTGAATGAAGAAGTTATTTTCAGTGCTGCCAGGGTTTAGCTGTACTCAGAATTCAGGAACACTGCTTATAGGTTTGCTTTCCTGTAATAAAATTTAAGTGAGCCAGAAAGTCTACAGAGATCTTCAGCTAAGCAGTGGACGTGAATGAGAGCCAGCTGAGAAAACAGCACCTTCTCAGCTGTCTCCATTGTTGCGAAGAGAGGTGATAGTATGCCCTGTATTTTTAGTTCCACATGTATAATTTCAGCTAAAATGTTTTTGAAATTGTTTTTAAAATACTTTTTGAAAGGAAGAAATGTAATCTCTTGGCAAACTGGAGATGGATAAATATACTTTTCAGTATTAAATGAGTAGTGGAAGATGTCCCTGCCCCCGTGGCAGGGGGGTTGGAACTATATGATCTTTAAGGTCCCTTCCCAGCCAAACGATTCTGCGATTCTGGGTTGATTTTAGATTAGTGGCAAGGAAATGGAGATGCTTTCCTGTACAATTCTGCTTACCCCTCTTACCTCAAAAGGAGAGGTTCAGACTACCATTGTGGGGAAAAAAAGTATATATCCTCAGTGCTTCTGTAATTGTGTTTCCCAGAAGCAGCTTCAAAATTTATGAATTTGTTGTGAACCTGGTTGCCCTTGAATGGGGCAGTTTTTGCCTTCATTATATATTAATGACAGGACTGGTACTGTTTGAGGAGGAGGAGGTACAGAATACTTATATTCTCTAGTATTGAGAGTTAAGGGGAAACCAGTAGGACAGTCAAAATCTGAAGTATTTCTTGACTACTCAGGATAGGAGCTTGAGACATTAATTTTAGATAGAAAAGAATAAACTTGAATAAAACTGAACTTTATATCGTGTAAGGCAGATACTTCTCTTTTTTGAAGAGAAATAATGAAAGATTGCTTGCCAAACCTTGTATTTCTTTTTTAGAAAAACGTGCCAATTCATATCTAGAAAAGATGACAAATTAAACTTATTTAAAATGATTCTGGAAAAAAACCCACACCTTTAATGTTCATGTTTTATCTTTCCTTGTAATTCTAATTGCAAGATTATGATATCAGACTCTTTAATGGAGGATATCATGTCAAATTCCATTAACACGGAAGTCTGATTTTGCTGTGAAATGTTAAAAAAAAAAAAAAAAAAGTTAATAGTTTCATTAAAAACTACAGAAGGAATTTGAGAGAGACTGTTTTTATCATCATCCTTGCTTTTACACTTCAGGAAATAATATTCTTAAGAGAGTTTGGTTATTATAGTGATAGTGGCTGCAGACACATTTAATGGAAAATGAGATGAAGATGAAAATTTGTTCCTCTCTTTAGAAAGTTAATTGCACCAGGTTCTGCTATTAACGTATTCTAGAACAATTGCTCATATTTGGTGAACTGAAACTGTTAGCATGTAAAAATTTTGGAGAAGATTATCAGTATCAACTCATGCATTGTTTGGAGTAAAGAATTACTAGTAATGTATTTATAAATTCACACATCAGTAATGTACTTTTTATGGTATTGACATTACAGGACACAAGTAGCTGGATTTATGGCTGTATGGACAGCAATTCTTCAATGTGGTGAGTATACATAGTTCCTGTTTTTTTATTTAGGTAGATCTTGTATAACTGTATTTGAGTTTTCAAGCATATAAAATATCCTTCTTAGGAAGGGGTTGGGAAGAAAAAATAGAATTCCTACTCCTGCTGTGAATAATTCATGCCTTCTGTATCATCAATAAACAGGAAAAAATATACTTTCCAAAATTGCTACATGAATGCAGAATAAATTTTGTGAAGTTTATTTTTCTTTAAGCTGTATTTTTGACCTTCATAGCAGTAAAAAAAAAAAAAAAAAAAAAAAGCTCCTTTTGCTCTCTTGTGGACACTGCATTCTGCATTGGAACCCTAAATTGTATGGTTTGTAGCATCTTTTTAGAATCCTATGACAAAGACATAAAACATTACTTGAAGCCCTCAGAAAGTGAATTGAAGCATCTTTTTTATTTTTTTTTTCGCATTCCAGAATTGCTGTTACCATATGAGAATATTTAGAAGTGTGGGTAATCAAGTGATTATTTGAATCAGGTCATTACAATCATTACAAAAAAGATCTAAAGTAACTGTTTTTAACACTGGATTAATTAACTTCCTCAGAGTCAGCTCAACATAAATTCAATCTACCCTTTAGATTAGGGAAAATTCCCAGGTGGATTTGAGCTAGCGTAGTATTTATTTCTTTGGGATCTGTGCTGAGGCATGTAGCCACAGTGTCTTGCATCCAGTCAGATGTTACAACTATTTTTTCCTGATCCAAGGAGCAGCTGGCTGTTACTGTTCTGTGTAACCTTTGACTGGCATCAAATGGAGGTTAGCCTAGTGCAGGACTACTAGCTAAAACCTAGCCTAATAAAATCCATAGCAAAAGCACTATTATCATGAGGTCCTGTAACACTATTT
The DNA here is from genome assembly GCF_013377495.2 of Cygnus atratus. Lineage (NCBI taxonomy): Eukaryota > Metazoa > Chordata > Aves > Anseriformes > Anatidae > Cygnus > Cygnus atratus. The sequence goes on from NC_066367.1 coordinate 1,626,325, forward strand.
AAAGAACAAAATGTATCCTGCTATTCTAAAAATCATATTTTATAGTAATTGAATGAATGTCTTGCTGTTCAATGTGAAACTTAATACAAATACACACCAGTTTTGAGCTGCTGCAAGGTCTGCAATTCTTGTTTTATGTGGTATGTTTTGGATGTTCCCATAGGAACAATGGACACATTTGATATTTAACAAATGTTAATCAAACTGTGTGTTAATTCAATGCCAGTGCTGTCTTGGCTCATTAAGAGTTTTCATTCTTTTGGAAGATGTGTGTCTAGTAACTGCTGATTGTTGTGTATTACAAAATCAGAGCTTCATTTAATTTCTTTATGCAAAAACAAGATTTGCAGTGTCTGAAATTATTATAGTTTGATAAATGACTGTAGTAGCTGACTGTAGTAGACCCAAACTTGTTCGCAATTCATAATTATGTATGTTTAGGAAGAGAGGGATAAAAGCTGGTCCGCTGTCATAATCTAGTGCCTGGATAATGAAATGTTCATCCTTTTAATGTGCATGGATTTTTACAGTCTGGAAGCTACTGATTTATCCTGGAGAGCTGAGTTACTTCCAACCATCAAGGTAAGTGTTGTACCTACCTCATAGCAGGGAGAGGTGCTTGGTGGGGTTGTGTGTCGTGGGAGAAGAATCTGTTCTGTTTGCAGCATGGAACATGCAATTGTATTCCAGAGGAAGGGGTACAAGAGGTGGACATCTGGGAACTGGCAAGCTAAGGGGTATGTTTAGTAACGGCTTTTTCTCTTTTATTTTTTTCTATTTTTTTTAAGGTTGTAATACTGAAACTTCAGGATTATCCTTCTTTGTCCCACATTGTCATTCTTGTACCACCCACGGTCGGCAATAAGGTAAAAAGATGAAACATGGACATTGCTTGTTCAGAGTGTTCGTAGCTTTCAGATGCTATGATGGAAGTTAAAGGGTTATGTGCTAAGTTACTTTGACAAATTGTCAAACTCTCGGTTTGACAAACAAAGAGAGAACAAACGATAGACTTGGAATGGGTTGGAAAGTAATTTTCAAGTGAACTAAATATATATTAGAGATGGTGCAACTCATATTTGCTGCATACGTCTCTTTGCTCTTACATAATTAAACTTCAGGGGACAAACTAGAGCTTCTTTCTGCTTAGAAAACTGTATCCAGAATTTGGATAAATCATGCTCCTTTGCAACATCACACCTCCCACCCCACCCCACCCCTGACCAAAACAAACAAAAAAAAAAACAGCAACAACAGAAACACTGAGATGCACCTGAGGTGGAAGGATGTGAACTGGATTCTGGTCATTCTCAGCCTTTTGAAGGCTGTTGCAAATGGCTGCAAACCTGAGTAACCTGCAACTTATGCTTAAGGTACCCAGACTTCTACTGCTGTATGCAAAAATAAACTAACTGCCAGTCCCTGACAGTCGGGGGGGGGAGGGTGGAGAAGTGACATTTCAGTATTTGTGTCCTGTATTCTGCTGGTGCCTGTGAATAGGGCTTGGCTAGAGCAAAGCCTTCAGTCTTGTGTTCAGTTTAGATCTGTATTTAATATTCTGAAATGCAGTTTGCTTTGGACTGTGAATTCTTCAAAGAGGATTCCAGAACAGTACAGCTTCCTGTAACGAATCTTTTTTCCTTTGGTAAGTATATCATATTAATATTGGGAAAAAAATGGAAAACTAATATTAACTAACACCTTAGGTAATAAATTTGCCTAAAACTTCCAATGTTCGGGGTTTTTTTGGAGGTGGGGTTGTTTTCACTAAAGTTAACACTACTCTTGCTAGTAACAAACAAATAAGCAATGTGATTTTTTTTTTTAATAACAGATATAGTGGATATAAATCACCTGGGGAAAAAAACAAATCTGAGGATGTACTGAGTTCTCAAATCATTTTATCTAATATTTTAAAATAATGCATCCTTTGCAGGCCTTTCTTCAAGCAAGATTCTGTTAAATTCAACTGGCTTACTTTACAACGTTCAGCTCCAGCACTTTAACCAAGTAAGAATACTACTTAATTTTTTAAGCTAATGTAACAACTATTTGGAGTCTAAGTAATTTTTATGTTTTAGGTATATCAAGCTTTCAGAATATATATAGAGAGCCACTGCCAGTCACCCAAAGGTAAATATGCGTGTTCTAAAGTATATATTTATAACCTTGTTTTAAACCTTCTTGAAAATTTTCAAGACTAAAACTTGTGGAACCAAAAGTCCTTTCAGGCAATGGGATTTATGCAGTATTATTATAATCTGTTCAAATGTCTGTGCTAATATTTCTCATTTTCTACTTTAAGAAGCTCAAAGAAAACGAGGAACTAGTCTCATATGTTTGTTTTATTGCTTCTCAGAAAGGAAAGTTGAATTTTACACAGGATTCTGCATTACGTTGGAAGTGTTTCTCGAGAATAGTATATTTGACTAGGATTTTTATTTGCTAATTATGGCACTCAAATCTGAGTGTTGAGCTACATGAACTCAAACAGAAGAGGATGCTAAAGGCTTGGTTTCAAGAAAAAAAAGTGAGATTTACTAGCTTGAGGTAATAGCTTGCAATTGAAAACCCAAAATTTTCTCATAACTACTGCCTTTAAATGTTGGTGTCTTGCTGTCTTGGTCTGTAACAGCATGTGTTAAAAGTTATTTTTGTTCAGTGTTAACTGCACTGAAATCTTAATTGCAATGTAACTGCAAGCACAGTGTTTCTGTACAATGATCTCTAGGCCACCTTTTGTTTTGTTTGTGTTTTTAAGTGTCTTATGGTGAAATTATAGCAGGTCAAATGTTATAGGCAGAAGTAAAAAAGTTGTACTAGTGAGCAGTATGTACACGTGTGATTTTGAAGAAATGGTACATAGCATATGTTTTGCCTATATACAGTGGGACTATTGAATTTGCTTCATTTAGTTTTTGCAGACAGTTGCTATATCTTGTTCTTAAAGAATTTTGTATTTTTAATTATCTTCCTTTTCAGAAAAAAATAGTGTTTACAGACTTCATATACCCTGGTCACATGAAGACTCAGTAACTGTAGCTAAGTAAGGACTTTAACAGTTATAATTGATTTCTTGATATGTTCTTGAAAAGAGTTTGCATGCTGTCGTGGGCATAATTCTGATATGAAACAAATTATCCAGTCTTGTTTGCATCTTTCCTTCATTTACATTTCTGTCCTCATTAACAAAGAAGTTGTTTTGTTTTTTCTTCTAAATAAGTGTATCTACTAATAGATCTACTAGTTGCTTGTTTGATAGTTCTTGCTAATATTTTGGAAATGGAAATAAGATTTCTCGGTCTGAAATTCTCAGCATAATCTTTGACCCCCTCATGACTGGGGAATAGAGCTTGCATGGGGTACTGGTTTCTTCCTGTAATCCAGGGTTTTGATCACACAGCAGCCCTAAGCTGCTTGACAAAAGCAAATGCTGTGCCTTGAAACGTGTGTCACTCATGACTCACAGTTGAACAACCTGATTGAACTTCAGATTTTTTCCTGTATTTTCTACTCTAACAACTTAATGCTTGCAGGAGGCTGAATTTTATTCTTCAGAATCCATCCTATCCATTCTCTTCACAGAGCATATTTACATGTTTTATGAGGGACTGCATATGCTAATGCTAAACTTGTCTGTTTTCATTCATTCAGTGCCCCTGAGATAGTCTAGAGTACAGTGGATTCAGAATGTTACGTAGCTCTTGGATGGCTGAATGGGGCTTTGAGCAACCTGGCTTAGTGTGAGGTGTCCCTGTGCATGTCAGGGGGGTTGCAACTAGATGATTTGAAGGTCCCTTTCAACCCAAACCATTCTATGATTCTTTGTGATAGAATAAACAAGTTCATTATACTATTTGGCTCACAGCTTGTGGGTGACACTTGATGTGTTAGTTATGCTTTATGCATACTTGCCGAAGACTAAAGCATGTTGGACACTTTTTTTTTTTTGATTATGAGGAAAAGAATTACCAATTAAGTTGCTCTTTCAGAGTTCCATCTTCTAGTGAGATTTCTGCAAAATTGCATGTTGCTCAGCCTGGAAATGACAGCAGGGTTCCAGTACTAAACATTTACTCTTCCTCAGACTGTCAGTATGAAGTGAGTAACAAACATTTATTTTATACTTAGTTTGCATTGCTGTATAATTTTTTGCTTAATCCAATCTTTCAAATCATGTAGCAAAGTAAATACTAAGCATATCTGAAATTGAGCTGTTTGGCCTTTTCGTAAATATAGCACGTGTTACAAGTGTTTTTAAAAGTTTAGAGAACTAGTGGAAGTTGGACTTACATTTAAGCAAAACTTTAAAGTATATGTTTTTAAGAAAAGTAGTTGGATGTAAGCTGTTGTGCGTTTTAATTACAGGATTGCTGTATTCTAATACTTAAATTGGCTTCTTGAAAGTATTTTGTATTTGCTTGCTATTGTGCAAAATAACATTCAGTAAAATATTAATTTTTATGCAGGTAATTCTGAAGACATCGTTTTTACAAATTCTTGGGCAAGTAAGAAATCTTCTAATACTAGATTTTGTTTTTTATATCAGTCCCTATACAAGTTATTCCTTCCTGCCACCCCTACTATGGCATATCAAATCCCTTCTTGATGCCACGAGAAGCATTATTCAACAACCAGTTAAAACCTTGTTACTTGGTACGGCATCCCATCCCATGCCTTGCCAGGCATCCATTTTCAGAATAGAAAAGCATTCTAGCTTTAAAGAGCTGGTGTAAATGTTGAGCATTTTGTTTTGTAGTTAGCCCAGTATCTATAGAGGTATGACACTGTAGGTCATTTTCACTTTCTTGCCTGGTGAGTCAATACTGTTGAAACTTTAAAAGAACATTTGGCATCAACTGCAAGGTTTTCGGGGGGGGGGGGGGGGGGGGGGGAGGAAAGAAATAAAAAAAAATGATCTATATGTCCATTTTAAATATTTTTTCTTTCTTTATCAATGAAGAATACTTTTCTATGTTGGTATAAAAATAGACTAGCCATCTGCAGTTTTATGATTCTAAAAAGTAATGTAATTCCCAAGCATGGATGTATGGTGCTGGAGTAATACTGGCAAGTTTCTTTATTTGAATATGTGCATTTCTATCAAGGATTTCTCATCTTGTTACCGTTTGAAAAAGAGATTCTGTAATATCTGTCTATAGGTGGATATCACTTCATGACTTGGCACTGTGGAAGCCAAGTGAAATATACAAGAAATTAAGTCTGAAAAATCTTTGCCAAAAGGGTACCTAAGTATATACAAGTTTTGCTTCAAAAGTGGCCTTTTGCTTTTAGGGTTTGTTTATATATTGTACTGAAACACCACTAACATGCTATTGTATTCTTTTCACGTTTGTCTTGACTGAAAAAAAAAAGTTTTCGTTTTTATAATTTAGTGATTTATCAAAACACGTTTGAGTTGCCATTTATGAGAGATCCAAATATTTTCCGTATGTAATACTAATTGCTAATACTGGTTATCAAATACTCGTCCATGAAAATGAGAAAGTATTTTCATCTTTTAGGAAAGATTTTCTAGTCACATTATCATGCTGGTTTTGTGATAATCTTTTGTATATGTTTGCAAGTTATTCTTATATCCTTGTCTTTCAGATAATAAGGTTCCATGCTGGCGCTCTTCCTGTCTATGTTGTTTCTAATATTCTCCTTACCTATGGAGGACAACTGAGCACATTGATATCAACAGGTAGCTTTCTAGAAAAATATTTTTTCCAGTGTTTTTAAAGAAATTACTTATCCAATTTACTGTTGAAAGGCTAGCTAGTTGGTGTGATTTTTTTTTTTTTAAGCTAAGTATCATTGAACTTGGGCGAATTTTCTATGCTCTTCAGCTTCTGTTTTTGTTTGTTAGTAGTTCTCCAAGGTTGTGTGCTAGCAGAATATTTCCTTCCTTTTTTTTACTCTGTAGTCCCTTCCTTGTGGTTGGTGTCTTGCATGGAATTTTAATATTAATAGAAATTACTTAAAAACACTTGTGAAAGTTTAAAACATACTGTTATTATGCACAGAACACCTCAATCTTGCATAAAGATGAGATTTGACTGTTACACATGACTTAAGACAAATAGCATTTTCATTTAAATTCAGGTTTGTATTTGTAGCAAACTAATTGCTCTAGAAGTTCTTGTGTCAAATTACCTGGATATGAATGATCCAGTGAATAAGGCCCTTGATGATCATAGAATTACAGGGTTATTTAGGTTGAAAAAGACCCTTAAGATTATCAAGTCCAACCATGATGGAGTGTGCTGACTTAGTGTTGTCATAAGACGTGGTTATCTTGTTTTAAAGCGAACTTTCAAAACTTTGTCTGTTGTGTTTCAAAACTTTTTGTTGTGGATAATCTTTGTTAAAGTTCATGACAAAATAATAATTATAGGTACTTTTTGTTCTTGATTCTAGGCCAGTGTTCAGAATTTTCCCTTGAACTAGTTAGAACAGCTAAACCCTACAAAGTAGAACCTATTATAAGCATTGTTGTGTTTCTGCAGGGGTAAGTTTGCATAATTTATTTATTTAAAGCGGTTTCTAAAACAGAAGTTTCACAATTCTGAAACTTGGTTTGGTGGGAGGATTATTATTCTGTGTTCGTTGTGAACACCTGACATTTTCTTTGAAAGGATGTAGTAAGAGTTGATATATGTCTTACCGTAATGGCAAGTCGAAGTCATAAGTAACACTGCTTTCATGTTTTTGGCAGGTTTAACTGGTTTAGAGAGATACGGGATTCACTCTCGCTGCCAGAGGTGGATGCTGCTGTACTGAGTAGTCAGGACATATGGTTCCCCCTTGTGTCCCTGATTCTATTTCTTTTAGGGACAGGCATTGCCTACTGGAGTGGAGTATTTTTCTCTGCATCTCTGAGACTCTTCTCTACGTTATGGTTAATTCTGATTAGGTAAAACAACTTTATGCTCTATAATTATGCTTCTTTTGATGACTGCAACATTCATTTTTGTTGGCTTCAGCATGGGTGGTTGGGTAAATGAAATTCTGCAGTACAGTTCATACTTGATTTTAGACATCTGGGTTTGTCGGTGTTAAATATTAATGAAATATCAGAATAGCCTTATATTCCTTGTTTAACATCTCCAGAAGGGAACTTAAATGGCTTTCTTTCCTTCATCAGCTGCAATAAAAGTTTACAGTTTGTTTTTGAGGAATGCTTGTTGGAGAAAAGAACACAACTGAACTATTTCCTTTTCAGCAGCTGATGAATTTTACAGATGATGTCTAAGAATGCTGGAATGTTTTTGTATGTACAGATGAGTAATGAGATAAGAAAGGGGGATTTAAAAAAAAAGGGAATGGAAACTAAAAAGTTTTTGAAAGAGTAAATTTGAAATTGAATAATATACTTAGCTAATTTGGTGATTTCACTGTTCTCACACTGATAAAAGTCCTCATCTAGATTTCAGCCAATAGAAAACTAATTTGGTCTGTCTCCAGAAAATTAGTTGGGATGCTCTTTGCTCAGAAAATATCTACCAAATGAACTTTTTCTTTATCACTAGTACTTCTGGTCTTATTCTATCAAATAATACATGTGGTGTGAGCTATTTTTTCTCAGCCATCTTATTCATCAATAATAGTGAATGCTAAGACAGTTATAAGCGATGAAGTGAGCAACTTCTAAGTTTTGAAATTACTCTTACTAAATTTAAGATTTTTAGCTCAATTTGTACTCTCCCCTGAGAATGTATTGAGCAGAGGCAGGAAAATTAGATTTTGTGTTATGTGCCTGTAAGTCAGATCGTTCTTTGTAATGAATTTTAATACCTTACACAGTTCTAGCACCTTACACAGGTTCTGATCCAGTCCTGAATTTCTTGAAGAAAAAAAAAAAAATTTTTATATATATATATATATATATATATATCTCTCTAAAGTATATGGGATTCGCTTGGCTTTTGCTCAGTCTTCTGAAAAGATCTGATATAGCCAGCAGCAAGGAACTTGTCACTAGCTGCCTGTGGAGTTCCTTGTTCCTGCCAAGTACCCTTCTTGGGGGTACTTCGTTTTGTCTTGGGGGTAATTTGTTTTGAAGGCTTTCAAAATTTTCCAAATAATGCTTTTTCCCATTTTCACTGTCTTAACATCGGAATGTTCAGTGAAATTCCAAGAGGTTACAGACTTTTTCACCTTTCCGTTGCACTTCCTCACCACCTTGTTCCCTTGATTTTCATATCTTCTCAGCTCATCTTTGTCATTCCAGATTCATACTTGTCTCTTAGTCATTTCAGCTGGAATCCAGGGACTTAAAATAAAATTTTCTGTCTCTCTGAAACTGTGAGCAAGCAGAAACCCCTGTTTGGGAAGAATGTCACAAAATGAGTCTTGCAGACTTATTGTTGTATGCTGCTGTGCTATCACTGATCACTGCAGTGTAGTAACGTTTGTAGTAGGAGTCACTCTGGCAGTACAACTGTGCAGTTGTAAGAATATGGTTCTGGTTCTCTTGGGCTCCACAGAAGAGCTTAGTGACTGATGCATATCTGGAGATAGGATAATCTAATGCTTTATGTTCATCAATGTATCCTTTATGTTCCCCAAATGAAGTAAAAATAATGTCTTAGTTAGAGACTAATAATGTATTGGTTACAGACATACAGGAAGGTGTGAGATGGTTTTGTTAGTTTGATAAAGTTATTTGCAAAGTAGCTTACATAGCAGTTAGTGTCCATATTAAAATTCATCGAACTTTATTTTTCTGGTGTTTAATCAATATTCAGGAGCAATGTATTATCCATTTGAGTCATTCATGAAACAATTATTCTTTGATATCTGGTAACAACATGAAAACTACGAAGTATAACATTAGGGTTATTTTTGTTTGTTTGCTTTTTAAGACCTACCGTGCTTCAAAAAGATAACAAGTTGTTTACATACAGAAGACTCTGTGTGATGGGGTCTCTTGCTTTGGTTAGCTGGACCACTTGTGGTGCACTGGCTGTATTCGTTATCTATCTTCAATACTTGTTTAAGGTACTGAAAAGCTAAGCATTCCAGATATGTACATAATGTCAACATTTCATCTGCTTTGATTTAACCCAGTGTTAAAAGCAAAAATACAGGTTACCACTTTTCATACTTTAAAGAAATGTTGTTATTTGCATACTTGAAATAGGTCTTTTTTGAACTCATCAGACTTTCAATCTCACACTGTTTAGAATTATTTTGTTGCTTTGATTATACTTTTTTCAAAGGAATGTATGGTCCTATACGCCTGCTACAATAATTTGTATAGTTGCAATTTTTTCTTATGAATGTCATGTTATAAAATCAAAGACTAATGGCTCCCTTGAACAGATGCTGTAGTGAAAGATGATCCTTGAATGTTCTGTAGAATACTTTTTATTTTAAAAACTTCACAAATCCTTATGAAGTAAAAGGAAGGAAAATGGACAAATTGTAGAATTAGGACAGTCTTTATTGTATGTCTAACTTGATCCCTTGGCTAGTGCCACATGGATCCATATTTAGGCCCTGCTATTCAGTTTCCATGGTCTTCTTTGCATCAGAGCATCTAACTCATCTAAATTAGATATCTGATTCACCCTATGGTTATATAGCTGCTAAAACAGCTACTAAGTTACTAGGGAAGCTTTGGGACCATGCATCTGGGAGTTAAGGGTACAAAGTGGAGCAGCCTGCAGGTGGTCTGAAGAAGGTATGCGGCAGAAGAAAGCACAGCCTGAAGAACAGGGTTCTCTTTCAACTCCCTGTGACATACAGTTACCCTGTGAAGGACATTTCCATGCTGACACTGCTTCCACTTCTGCAGTAAATTTCTGACATGGGACTTCTCCTGTGTGGCCTGATGTGTGTTTTTACAGAAGGGAAGTAAAACTGAATTATCAGGAGGAAGAGGAAGTAAGGAATATGCAGATTTTCCACTGGTATTCCTTTTGTATCACAGTGGAAGCAGACCAGCTCAACTTCTCCCTCTGTGCCTGGAAACCCTTCCTTAAGAGAGCACTTTGGATGTTGCTGATTAGAAGGGAGTTCTTGAATTGCAGCTCCATTGGGGCCCTAGAATTATCTATCTATAAAAAAGGACAAAAAATAATTAGCCCAAGATTCTTGTATACTGCAGCTATCATGTGAAGCAACATTAGTTAAAAAGCCAAATGGTCTGTCTTACAGGTAATACAACTACATGTGAATGTAAGAGCAGAAAAAAACACGCTAAATGGGGTGAGTATTTCCTGTTTCTCTTCAAAATTAAGTGACCAAAAATTGTTTGGCAAGCCCCATGCATTATGAATTATCATCTTGCCATGACAGTATTGAGTTGTGTCGTGATGACCGGGTGGCTGTGGAATTTACTTACTGTGTGCATGATGTGAAAGAAAAGCCAGGACACAAGTATCCTATATGGTCACTGCATTCACTTTTGAAGATAACTGCAGTACAAACTTGACTGAAGACATTTTAGGAGAAATATTTAGTCTCTAAAGATATACCAGAATGACAGGTTTTTGTCTGAGTTTTGGTACATGCCTTATCTAAAGAAAGAAACTTTTTTTCTAGATATAAACTATGTTTATAATAATGTATACTATCTTTTCCAGATAGGTAGCTTGTGGAGTTTCGAGGTTTTTTTGTTTGTTTGTTTGTTTTAATCAGGAGGTGACAAATATTACTCATTAGATGGATATGGATTGAGATTCCAGTAACTTGGGAACTATCTGAAAAGGAGTGAAGAAGCAAAATATTGCTGGGTTTCATGCAATGTGAATTTTGTTTCTTTTTTTCAGTTACTTTAACATATAGGATCTGAAGTGTAAGTGTGTGGATGCATACATATGATGACTACTCATTCTTTTTTCGTAAAATACGGTTAAAAAAGTAGTCAGCCAGGAAATGTTGTTGATAATTTTCTTTGGGATTTTGGGGTGTTATTTATGTTTAGTTTTAAATTTTCTCTGTCTCTTCTTTCATATCCACATCATCTTTGTTTGTTTCATTTGTATTTTTTTCTGTCGTTGGAAGTTATCATCTACCAACTCGTTTATCTTTGTTATTCATTCCTACAGTTAATGTTTTACTCCCAGTTACATTACCTCCTGTATAGTTTTTCCATGAATGATTATATGTGATTTTCACCCACATGCTTTATTATTTCTTTTATTCTGTTCTTCCTCCTTCCAGGAAGTCCATATTTTTCTCGCTGCAGTGGTGTCAGGGTATCTCCACTGTCCATTCTATTTTTTTTTTTTTTCCAAAGACACACAAGCTATTAGTGTAAGGGAAATTGCTGGTTAAATCTGGATGCTTTAAAATTGAACTATTGAACTCTGCTTTTGATGGCTTTTTTGAGGGATAAATTGCAAATTTTCTTCCTGAATCAGAGTTCATATGCTACTGTAGGGACAATTTTTCCCTCCTGCTCCCTTCTTAGGGTTCTTAGAAGCCAGCACGTGTTCTTATGGCTTCTGTCTTTTATCTTCAGGATTCAGACTGCTCAAAAGAAACTTCACAGAACTCCAGTAGACACACGGTCAAAAACCGAAGTTTGATAGACTTAACTTCAGAACCAACACAATCTCTCTCCAATAGTACGACAATTGCTGAAACTGTTAACAGTCTTAAGATCCATCTTACAATTCTCTATTTATTCACATGGATTGTGCTGCTGAACCTGCCATCTTTAGTTTACTGGTTTAAAAATCTCAGGTAATTTCTTAAATTGCCAGTAAGGGTGGAAGAAAAGAATCTGAACCTTGGAAGATAGTCACAATTGCAAATGCTTGATTTTTCTTCATTTTACCTACCTTATAGCATGGAAGACTTCAGTTAACTATAACTGTAACTAAAGCTAGATTGCATGGAAAGAACAATATAAGTAGATGTTAAGAGGTAATACCAAATGGTATGTTGCAGGAAGTAATGAAACAGAAGTGATTTATATTCAGTTTATGATGACATATACATGACATGTATGTTGTTATTAGCATATCATTGCTTCCACCTTGGATTTTATTTGGTAGCCTAGTTTAAAAATAACGTGCTCTTAAAACTAATTCACTTTTTTTGCAGGTACAATGTTAGGCTTGATCCTGATCCATGTAGATCTACAGCTATTATCCTTGTATGCATTTTAGAAATTCTCATGAATTCGAGTACTTCTGAAGTGAAATCAAGGTACTGTAGCCCAGTTCTCAGTTGTTTTATTGCTTCTTTCTTAATTCGTGCTGCACATAGACGTAATTGTTCAGCCTACACAGAAATTCATAAACTCATATGGTTAAATCTTAAGTACTAGGTAAAATGTATATGAATGACCTGTAGTTCAGCTAAGTGAAGGAAATCACCAGTGTTTACCATATAGACTTAAATGAAATATTACTATCTAAACAATCAGTCATATAAAGACTCCTTTAACTATGAATTTTTCATTCACAACTCATTGAATCTTTTTAAATGTTACAGAATCCTAATACATCTTAAAAGTTATTATCTGGAAGTTACAATGAAAAGTGGATCTGAAACCACTGTAGATAAGTTCTTACAATGCTCCCTTATGGGCACACTTGAAAAACATGCCTGTAATGTGGTTTCTGCTGAGTTAAGAAGTTTTGAGCACTTGTTTTTGCTGACAGATAGTGCATTTCTTCCTCAGACATAAAAGTTAGTCCGTGTCCTATGAAAGATTACTAATAATAAATAATGTAGCTTATTCTCTTGACCAGTACCTGTTAACTCGAATGATTTAATACATTACGCCTTTGTGTTACAGTTGATTTATTTTTAAATTAATATAAGGATATTGTTAATTGACATTTTATTAGTCTTCTGGCATAATTTCTCTTGCTTATAAAATACTATTTTCCAATGAACTTACATATTCTGTTTAAAAAGAGCAAATCTTTGAAATCTAAAAACTTATTTTTCAGAAGAAAATTAAATATGCTTTTTTTTTGCTCCTTGTGCATGTGTGAGTACAAAAATGGCATTTTTTTCTTTATATTCTTACAGTAAACTCTTGAAGATTGCAGCCAAAGTTCCACTCCCTTTGTCTGTTGCGATGTTGGCTTTTGGACGAATGCATTTATACAAAGTACCCCACTTTGTAACTTTTTCTCTTCTTCTACATGTACTATGTTGTCTTGTGTAACATTGGTTATACATAAGAAGAATATTGCAGCCTAGAAAGTAATTCTGGAAAGGGGGTAAATTTCAACAAAGAAATGCCTTGATTAACATGATAATTTGGATTATTTGGGAAAGATGACAGAACCATGAATACTTCACAAAAAGTTTATAGTTCTGTTCATGTTGCTTAGAAAGCTTTTCATGGTGTTTATTTCCTGACTGTGAAAATTAAGTGAATTAAAAATGTGTGTGTGTAAGCACATAAATCTTATTAGTATAACATCAGTACTGTTTGCCTTGCAGACACTTTGATATTTCACTATACTTGTTTGTTTAAACAGACTTTTTTTACTCGGTATGCTGTGCAATGCATATGTCCTAAACTTGCGTATCCTGCAGGTCTAAAGTATGCTGGTTAAAACTGAATAAATTTCAAGCACACTGTGACTATCACAAAAACTACACAGCCAAGTATACTTTTAATCATTTTATGCTACATTTAAAAGCTGTCACAGTTGTGTCTAGACGAACCAGAATGTACTGCTTTTATAGAACTGCTATTTCTATCAAAGTATTTGTTCAGTTGCTGTGGAACATTTGTGAGATTATTGAAAGTCTTATACATTTTACTTCTTGTGAGAGTGAAAAAACAATACTCTGTGTAGCTTTCTATTCAGGAAGGATTTCAGCAGATTCATAAACAATTTGTTTTAAAACATTGCCAATTTTTTCTGTCCATACGTAGAAGCTAGCAAGCGTTGAGGTATGGTGTGAGTTTACAGCGCAGTTGCTATATTGCACTGTTTACAGGTAGGCAAGGCAATTTTTTTCCTATCATAAATGGAGAATCAGTCATCTTATAGTAAATGTCCATACAGTAAATTAATATGGAATAGTTAAGTTACAACACTGTAAATTCATGCCTTGCCATGCTGTGCTAACTTCCTCGTGTGGACGAACTCTTGGTAATAGTGGCAAATACTGACCATAATTATTAGCTCTGCGTAAAGTATTATCTTTGTGCCTAGATGCTACAGTGACTGCCATTTATAACAATGCCTAGAATAGCTGTGTGTAAGGAATTTCATCTCCTGGGTACGTGTTTTGCCTGCAGAAGAAATCACACTAACCATTAGGTTAAAATGAGGTATTGATTCTGCGTAGAGATGAGCACTTGTTTCTGTGTTAGCTGTCTCCACTATCTGAGATATCTGTCATCTTCATATGGAAATATTATACCAGCTTAATTACTTTATATGGATAATACCAGGAAATCTGCTACCTACTGTCAATTGAGTATATTCTTAATATAGCCATAGATCCTGACACATTGATTTTATTGTATCTTGTTGTTCTTGCCTAAAGTGCCTCAGTTACTTTTAGCTTGTTCTTAGGGTCAATTCATTTGAGCTGGCTGGAAAGACTTATTAATTCACACAGACTTTCCACAATGAACTTGTTTTGTCACCTTATAAACAAGTCAGCATTTCAAGCTATCGGTAAGTCATTAAAACTGCTTTAACTGAAAAGGTTATTAGTAGCTAATCAAACCACTGTCACTGGTGTCAGTAATTGCTGTGCTGGTCTTCCAGTCTTAACATTTTAATCAAAGGGTTAGATTATACATAGTGTTGGTAAATCAGAAAAGTTAACTCAATATGTTATATCCTGATATTATCTAACCAAATATATGCTACAGTATTTGTATAAAGGATAATTTGTCTGTATATACTTGTAGCTTGATTTAACCTAAAAATTACTGTTCAGACATAGAAGAATAGAGTAGTTTCTGTACTTTCAAGTGGCTGTGAGTGGAAAAAAAATGACAGAACCACACTGGGGCTGGTAAAAGGCTGTCTGTGAAATGTGCAAGATTGATTTCTGTGGAAGATCATTTCCTTGGTCTTCGTGATCAATTTGGCTTACTTGCCAAACTTACTTGGTATTTACTGTATTTACTTACTTGGTATTTATTGTATTTTACTTCTGATTTTGGTTTGCCATCTTAATCAGATCTTCATACACAAGCTCATTTTTTGGAGCTGTTGGTGGAATAAAATAATAGAATAAGGAGAGGAAACAGTCTCAGCATGTAGCAACTTTGATAGCTTCCAAAATCCGACAGCATGAAACATGCTGAATTACAGCAGCAAAGAATAGCACCAAATTTTTCATTTAATGGTATTTTTTAAGCTGTGAATTTTGTTCATGTTGTTAAGACTCCTAATGAAATGGGTTACAGAATTTTGGGTGGTGATTCCTACATGATTTTCAAGGTGGAGGCAGGAAAAAAACAAATGTAATCCTTAGTCTGAGATCCCAGACTTTATCACTTCTCTGTTAATGCTCCTCTTTCCAGAGGGTACTTATCTTCAGAGGGTGAAGTAGGGGAAGTCTTATTGCTAGTTTGGATTTTGTGTGCTTTGTGTGTCATTTGCTTGATGAAAACTGTGTTCTCAGAGATGTGCATCTGGATTTTGCAGTGATTGTGGACTGTCTAACTAGCTGTTCAAGAGATTAGGTTTTTAATCACAGTTGGATTCCATGTATAATCATTGAAGGTACTAGGAGAAGTTCAGAGGACAATTCATACCGTTCTAAGAGAGGATGAATGAAAAGATTTTATAAATGTCTAAAATTGCTTTTAAGGTAAATACTATGATCTTCCTTTTGGAGAGGAGGCTTCTATTCTGCAAATTTCTAGTTATGCCACATCCACCTTTACAATCTGAGCAGAAATGTAGACTACCCAATGAAAGGACTTTTAATTGACTGCATGAGGAAGTGTAGGTATTACCGAAATACCCTTTATCTGAGTAGGCTGTGGTTATAAAACAATTTTTGGGAAATATATTGGAATGTCTCTTAATACATTTAAATCAAAATTTCTGTTTATCCTTCGAACTTCAGACTGTGGGAGAAGGCACAGACTACTCTGTGATAGATTAGAACTCTGCTCTGTAAGGGAGGATCCCTGCTGACATGCAGACTCCAAATTTGTTGTTCTGTTCCTTTTCAGAAGTTGAGGTATTAATTTCACAAAACCACTGTACTTTATCCATGTGGATGTTCAGCATGTTAAGATGGAGATTATGGTGTGTAAAACAAGCAATTTTTGGCTTGTACCTCAGGATGCATTCAGAAGAAGAATTATTTTTGTGGCTTGTATGTTTTTATAAGCTATCAGAGAAGGAGTTTAAAAAAAACAACACAACAACAACAAACACACACAGAGATAAACAACAACAAAAAACACCACCACCACCACAGGAGATGAACGTAGACCACCAAATGTCACTAATTGTACAGCAAAGTCTTTTGAGGGGGAGGGTGGAGGTAGGGGAGAGACTTAATGAGAATCTTTTAGTGAGATCCCCATAACTTGAATTCCTCTTGAAGTCTCTAATCTTTTTTGGTTGATGTAATCAAACGTGGATTTTCTTCACGGTCTTGTGACTCTGCAATAATAGTAGCTACACCTGTAGCTATCAGGTCATAAAGGTCCATATTTGTATGGTATAGAAAAAGTGTTACCACTTAACTGGAATTACCAAAGGTGATATGTTCAGTTTTCCTTTAAAAGGTAGTTGGAGTATGTCACATTTTTGCATCGTATGAAATGTCTGATAGTTCTTTTTTGTTTAGTAACTGGAATTCCATTTAATTTTATTTGTAAAACTTGGAGTTCTGCTCTGATTTCTTTTGAGTGAGACGATACATATAGCAATTTATTGCTAAGTATTCATGTGCAAAGTTTTTAAAAAAAACACACCAAAAACCAAACAAAAAAACCCGAACAGTGTAATTGTAACATATTGCAGAAGGAATGGAGACTGCCTGTGAGTGAGTTTTTCAACTATGTTGAAAGTCACCCTAATCGGGCTACCTTTAAAGAGTCATGCTTTAGAGAATAAACAAAACAATGCATTGATACTTAAAACAAGCAAAAAGGATTGTTGTATTGGTTGGTATTTGATATGAAGTCGAATTCTCCATCTGTTTTCCAGTAACAAGGTTATAAACTTGTCACCTGGCTTTTTTTCCTGAAATCTGATATATCTACTTCTGTGCTTGACAGAACAGAAAATTAAAGTTAAAAAATGAAGTTAATTATGTGCCTGTGCATAAATTTAAACATTTAAGAAGCCTTTTTGATCAAGCTGATAAAGTTTAGTTCAATCCAGTAATGAGCAGTATGATAAACAAGACAAAAATGTGAAACAAACATTTTCTGGTTTGTATCTCAGGATGCATTCAAAGTAAGAATTATTTATGTGCCTCTTATGTTTTTATAAGCTATCAGAAGGGGAATTAAAAAAAAAAGCAACAAACAAACAAAGGACAAGAACCTAGAGTACTGAATGTCACTAATTGTACAGAAGACAAGACAAAAGTCTTGTTTATACTGCAGAAATAGAGCAGCTATTTATAGACCGTCAATAATCAGAGCTACTGAAAATATTTTTGGAGGTGATTATGGTGTCTGTTCATTAATTGTGCTGCTGTTGTAAGTCACTAAGCCACTAGGAAATTGTTAGCTATAGAACAGACTGAATTCCTACTGTTTCTTTTATATTTCATTGTGAATGTTAGTCACTTAGTTTTCAGGTTTGACTTTTTACGTCTCTTTTTTTGGAAGATAATCAAACCAGCTTTTATAAGCACTTAGCACTGTACTGTAAATAGTTTTAAAACTTTCATCGCCATTCCTTTAGCAGAAACATACTTCTGTCCCTAAAGCTATGTGCTGCTGTTATATACCTCTGGAAATGTTTGCCAGGGAATGACAATTGGAAAAAAAAAAGTATTTATGTAAAAGTAAAATAATTTTTCTACCTTTTCTTAGAGCTAGAACTTCCAGCTAGTATTCATAGTACAATCCCTTAAGTGTTTAAAAGGCTTATTTGAAAAACCTGTATTTTGATGCATTTTCTTATTTACGGAAGAATGTATTCAAAACTTCTAATCAGGACGGTTATCTTTATCTAAAAGATTAAAATGTATACATTTCATCTTGTTACTAAACATTACTGCTTTTTAAAATAAATATAAGTATTTAGGGAGAAAATTCTATAGTTTTTACTGAAGTAAATCTGCCCACCACTTTAATTCTTCAGGTATCTCAGCATATAACTGTCTCAAATACGTGCTTACTGTGTTGAGGATGGAAACCAGTCACACTTGTGATATTTTGACCTTAATTTGGTTTAAGATTTAGGGTCTCATTCTGTATTCTTACATGCATACGTTTTTTGCAACTCATATATTCATGAACAAATCTTGTAAACATATACTCTCTGCAGATATTGATGGGTTTTGGTCTGAATTCTGTAGGAAGTGTGTAGTATCAGAGCTAATCTTGTGTCTATAAAATCCGGGTATGGCACACAGACCTGTTATTTTGCAGCACATCATTCCAGTTCTTGCTTCCATACACGACTATCCTTGGTTTGCAGTATCCTTCTGCTGTAGCACAAAATTTAGGCTTTACAGTAACAGTAGGCATTGCAAATGACATAGTGAAGATACAGAGCGTCTGTCCTACGGACTGTTGTTTTATTGAAGTTTTGCGTCTTTGTTGAAATACCAGCAAAGACTTATTTTTCCTCCAACTGCATAAATGCTTTCAAGGCATATGCCAAGCATGCAAGTGTTTTGATGTTTAGCTTTTTTAAATGTTAAATGCACTCTTCTGGGATCAACTCAGGCTTCCGTATTTTCCATTTGTGTTGCTTTGAGTGTGAACAGAGTATTGGAGACCTGAGTAAGTAACAACTGAAATATTTTACAGAAGTCTACAAAAGTAGACATGACATATATAATTAGAGTGCCAGATCAGAATTGAAATGTGAAATTCCGCACTGTGGCTTGAAACTTGTAGCTTTCTAAAGCAAAACAAACAAACCTGTGCCTTAAACCAGCAAATTAATACACTCTAACCGTAGCCTGTAGACTTCTGTAGCTTTATTTTTCATTTTTGAAATCAACCAAAAATATTTGTGTGGATCATACTAAAACTTGATTTGGGGAGAATATTTTTTGACCCCTCCTCCCTTTTTACTGCATTTGCAGAGATTAAGATTTATGTGAAGTATGGTGTACTTGTGGTTTGGAATCACCACTCGAAGTCAGAAAGCTTTAGTGACTTATTTCTCAAGTCTTTATATTATGACAAAAAGGAAAATAGGGAAGGAAAATTAGTCTCAGATGTGGCTTGACTTCTGTGTGTCTAAGTATTCTAATTTTTTGTTTAGTTTCTTCAAAACTGTAGCTCAAGCAAAATATTTAAGCCATTGAATATCAATATCTACACCAGTGTGAGACGAAAAGGTGGTTTGGGTGTAGTGTGGGGGTTGTTTGCTTTTAAGCTCCAGCAGTTTGAATAAGTGATTTCAAGTTTTAGGGAAAGTATTCATATATAAAAGCCTGAAAAGATTGAAAAAAATAGGTGTCTGCATTCTGTTCTTCTTAATTTATTAAAGAAACAGAAATATTCAAGATCCTAAAATCCTGCTTTGATGTAGTAAATACATATGTGTAAATATAAATATATAGTATATATTTTTAATATGAAGACCTTAGGAAAGCCACTTCTCGACCTCTGTTTTTTTCTTAGTTCTCTCTATAGAATTTTTTGTTTTGAACAAAGCCCCCCAAATTCTGAGTCTATTGTTTTTCAGTAGTACTAAGTAAGACTGATTCTTGATTAGAGATGCCATATCTCAAAGACTATCATTGGACTGTGGATATTTAAAAATGCACACACGATGACTTCATGTCAGGTGATCACAGTCACTGTTTGCAGCGATACAAATAGAAGTTACTAACTTTGTTTTGTGGAGATCTGAATCTGGCTGTCATAATCCTGATTTTGTTGTGGAACAACAGAAACATGCAATTTTTGTGTCTTCCCTGCTACTTCGTTCTGTATGTTAGTTTAGGACTTTTAAAACTCTTGATCCAATTGCCTAACTTGATCTTCTTTGTTCTGTGCTGATGATATTTCAGTAATCCTAGTCATTGTTGACATCCTGGCTACAGGAACACTAGTATGAAAATCATTGAGAGGGCAGAACTACTTTTAAGACTTTTTTTATGATGGTGAATCTAGAAAAATTGTGCAGGCCTAGTAATCCAAAGCAAAAGACAGCATAATGTTGGGCAAAACACCCTATTTAGCTGATGGGTATTGGAGTTGTCTATTTTTTTTTTGCTAGGAGGGCTTATATCACTGAAAGACACATACATAACTTTTGGAGAAATCTATTGGTTAACGAGCAACCTCACTTTTAACTCTTCCTCTGTTTAGAGTTCTTATATAACTAGTGTAAACGTGGTGTTTTAGGTGGAGCTAACTCTAACTGTTAAAGGTTTCTGGAGATGTTGGCAGATTATTATCAATAAATGGTTGAATAATGCTATAATAAATTATTGTGCTTTTTAAAACAGTTATAACTGAATTCTTGGTTCTCTACAACTCACGCAATGTAATAAGCTTCAGCGAAGTATTTGTCTTGAGATGCTGAGAAAACCTTGGAGAATACGTATCTTCAGCTAATGTTTAAATTGCTGAAAGTTGAAATCTCAGTTGTTCAAAACTGTGCTTTGAACCATTCCTTTTTTGTTGTTGTTGAAGTTGAAGGCAACTTGAATGGGAGCTACGCTGGGACTTTCATGTTTTGTTTGATGGTTTCCCTGTCTGTAGTGTGTACTTAACATGTCTTTTTTATCTTTTTTTTTTTTTTTAACTAAAGTGTGCATGACTTAAAGTACACTGTATAGCATATGTTCTGTTAAATAAACACTTCTGTATATTTTTGTATGGTGTTCTAACATGGTTGCATTAGTATAAACGGTTGTAATTCACAAAAAGTGCCACTTAACAATCATACTCTGTAGAGTGTTGTGAATGTTACCTGTACTTTTGTTGCACAAACACGCTAATGAGTGTTGTGGTGAACATTTGCCTTTAGTCTTTGCTCAGGTACTGATGTGGAGCAGTTTGGTGCTTTTCCTTCCAACTTGTAATACTTGGGATTCTAAGCAGAAAATAAAAACAGTGAACAAAAGCATTGTGGTTAGAGCATTACTTTACATAACAGACACTTTTTTCACATATTACGTAGAATACAGTAAAGATGCTTAACGAAGCCTGTCTCAATATCTTAACTCATGCATGTTAGGCTTTTATATGTGCCTTGCTATCATGAATCGGAAATGTAAAACAGTGGAAAAAGGTTTATTGAATAATGCATTTTATATGTAGCATCATATGCATAAAACTTGTTCTATAAATAAACTAATAGTTTTGATTTTGCTTCTAATTCCAGAACAGGATTTTTAAAGGATTTTTATTTTGAAGTAACTTGCATGAAACTGAAGAAGCAATGCAATGAACATTTTCAGCTTCAGTGGAATTTTAAAAATATATGAATATTACTGTGCCATATTGCCTATGTCATTGGTATAGCCACTTTCAGAAGATTTGAATTACTAAAGCTGTGTCTCTATGTAGGCAGTTTGTTGAGAAAAACCTAGTGCTTAAATTTGGCCACATTTAAAATGCAGAATTTGGACATCTGGCTTGAAAGCATTTGTTAAACTAGCTACTGTCCTCAAAGGAGGATACAATTTTGTTCAATCAGTCTAACTATACTAATAGTACTTTAGTATCAATGTATACTACTTATATTTGACTTTGAAGGAAAGAACTATAATTAAATTATCTTAAAAATAAAATGTTTTGGCATAAAATACATTAAAATGAGCAGTAAGTCTAAACAGACTTTTCTCTCTAACAATTAGCTTAAATTCTTCTACCTTAGAAAACAACAACACAACTTTGTGGAGATTTTTTTTAAAAGATCACTTACAGGAAAACATAATAATTGAATCTCTTGCTTGCCCACATGCTTCATCAGTCAACCAAAATGTCTGAATTCTGTTAGGGGGTACCATAATAGTCCAACAGCAACAATGCTTGTTTCAAATTTACAAAAGACCTTGCTATGTTTTACTGTCTAAACATAATGCGTATCCCCCCCCCCATGGTTTTCTTTCGGAATAAATCAAATGATAGAATAGAGGGGAAAAATAAAACGGTGGCTGAAGTAAACCTGCCTGCTCTTTTTTTTCCATTATTGTTGTTATTTTTTTTTTTAAGTTAAATCTGAAGTGTAAGCCCAAACTGTAAATCAAGGTTTTTTTTTCCTTTCCAGTCATTACCTTTAGAGGAACTTCTGGTTGATTTAGAAGGTAACTTATATAGATGCTAACAAATGACTTTTGGACACCTCTAAAGAGGGAAAAGAACTGTGAGAAAATGTGGTCACCTTGCCATCACAGGTTTGGAAAGGTTTGAACCACTGGCACGGACCAATCTGTTTTATGCCTGTTATGACTCAGACACCAAGTTGTGGTAGCCTGCTTGGACTTCACTCCAGTGCTGGTGGGGAGTGTGTTTGCTATTGCAGTGATCATGGTATAAACTAAAGATGTCTGACAGAATTGGAACAGGAAGTCCCAGGGGGAAGATGATAATATTTATAATGAAGGCAATGGAGAAATACATACAAGGTGAATAACTGGGATCAAAACACTGTTTTGCTAAAACAATATATTAGCTATACAAGATGTTCAGACTGGATAAATGATTAGTGAACAAAATAATGTGGATAGCCAAGTAGTACTAACTGTTGTAGAGAAGAAACAGGTCTAAGCTAAATAGGTGTAAGATAAATTTGGTGGGATGGGATGGGATTCAGGTTAGAAAATCTGTTATTTAGGCAACAGAACTGAATCATTCCTGCTTTCTTTATCACTGCTGTGTGCTGACGGCCTGCCACCAGAAGTGCTCTTGTGCTCTGACTAATGAAGACGTGGCACTGGACATGCATTTACAAAGGGGGAGCGGAGGAAAGCAAAGCTGTGTATACACCTGTGCTTATCTGAAGGTAAGTAAATGAAAACCAAGCTGATCAGAGACCTGTTGACCTCAACAGTGAGTACCATCAGAGTGCAAGCAGAAAATGTCTTGACTGTGATTAAATATAGGTGAATTTTCAGATAGCTATGTGTCTCCTGTCTTAAAAAGAAACTAAACTAGTTCTTGGCTTTAAAGATACTGATTGTGTATGTACACAGCATAAATGTGCATTAACTAATTGATTATATATTGACTGTAGGAGGAATCATGATCAAAGATTCTCATATGCAAGTTAACATCACTACGGTGAACTGTTACCAACTGATGTTTCAATCTCTCTTTTGTTTACGTTTATTTAGTCAGTGCCAGAAATAAAATTCCAAACCACGTTTCTGGCTACAGAGCCTGGTGTCTCTGGCAAAAGAAACCAAAGTCTAATAGAAAATATCAGAAGTCATGTTGAAGAAGATTAAGAAATCTTCCTCAACAGAAGCAAGTTGAGTGAATGATTCTCTGTCCATGTTCCCATCTGGGGGAGAGAAAGAAAACAAAACCCCCAAAAATATTTTAAGTTTTGTTGAATATAAGCCATTAGAGGTATTTTACCTTAAATATCTTAAGGTAAACTTAAATATCTTAAGGTGAATGCTGTAAAATGTCTGCTTAGTAACTGGACAATGTTTTGGAAAGAAATTAGGGTATTTCCATGCATAGTTTAAACTGTTCCTTAAACCATCTTAAAGTTACAAGTCTTTATCACCCTAATGAAATCCAGGACTGCAGTTTCCCGTCATAATTAAATGAAAGGCCTAATTCTCCTTGTGTCTGATGATGAAATTTTTCTGTTTGTCTTTTTTTTTTTTAATGATATAAATATAGTTCCCTCCTTCAGAAATGGAGAGGTAGCTTGTTTGTAAATTTCTTTAGAATTGATTTTAGAGGCAGGTGGATTGGGAAATGAGGCTACTTTGTTTTTTAAACCTTCTGTAATTTCCATTAGATGTTTTACCTTGGCTCTGCAGAAGACTATGGGTATTTGATTTGGAACCCCTAAATATATAGTAAAATACCATATCATTCAAAAAACTAACAAAACCCACCAACAATAAAAGCAGCTTGGTTTAAACAGCTGTAGCAGCAGCTTATTGTGTCTTCTACACAAAGTGATGAGGAAATCATGAAATTGCTGTGGGTCATAAGTGTAAATTCTGAGCTACATATGATGCAGATATCTGATGAGAAGGATGAAACCTACCTATAGGCATTATTCCAAAACAGGGAAATCCTCATTTTATAGACTGGTAATCGAGATGCAGACAATCGTGACATAACTGTGGCTACATATATATACTCTGCTATGCCAGAAATTATTCCTAGAACAGATATGACAACCAAAGGTGGTTTTTTATGTTTGCTTTTTTCAAACTAAGTAATATATTATACTTTGCCCTAATTTTACACCAAATTTCAGAATTAAGGGTGTTTTGGTATTGGAAAATTAAGCAAGCTGCTGATCTTTCTGTTGTTATGCAATTTTTTTCAACAATGTTTTTTATTTCAACACTATAGAATAATATACAAGCTGGATAAGTCAACTTCTGGGTGTCAAGCTGCCAATAAGCTGTCAGCCTGTCAAGCTGTCAATAAGCCAACACTTACTGCAGTGATGACATTAATACTGATAGAATTTTGATTACTCTATCACTAATGATGTTAAGATGCCCACAATTTTGTCTGCATGGAAGAGCATTGTTAGGCTTTTGTTTTAGTTTTCAGTATTGAAACCCAAGAAAGATGTAAAGCCTTCTACTCAGGAAAAACAAACAGTCATCATTAGGGGTAAGATAAAGATTTATCTTATCAAAAATTAGTCTTAAAATGTCTCTTTAGAGATGCGTTTTGTGTGATACTAACCAAATATCACCTAAATATTAGAGATAAGAGTGTAGTGAATGTACAAGCAAAAAATATTGAGCAGCTTTGAGATGAAGGATACTACAAAATAAAGCCAAGGTAAATTAGCATAGTCCTTCTTGCACTTTGTCTTAGTTTGTAGTATGACAGGAGCATATTGACTGTCAATAACATCAGAGAAGGAAAGCAACGCTTTCATTAAAATGTTATGGTTTTGGAAACAGACATTACTTTTCTCTCTCTCTCCAGCATCAAGAAAAAGATCCATATTTCATCTTGCTTGAAAACCATTCTACCAGCTGTAATTATCTGTTAGTCACTGTTTGGTAGATACGGTTAATTATTTTTAATTAAAAGTAATATTTTGATAGAGCTCTGCTATCTCTGCTGGAAGTTGTATTAAACTTATTATATGCTTACCACCAATTTTCTGTAATGCAGCTTAGGGAGGAGGAATTTGCACTGCACTGTTCAATAGCAACAGGTCTTAAGAGTATTAAGGATGAAATTCTCAAGGGTCTTTATGTCATGGATGGAAATGGAATCATTACTGTATTTTTGAACTGCTAACGTCATTGACACCCACCTACAGTCCACTAGAAATATAAGTACAGAGATCAGTTCGTTCACAGATTACAAGCAGACTAACCAAGAAGGGGCAAGCCAGAGCCATATTCACTGGTAAGCTTTATTTTAAAGAGAGTGAAAGGTAGAATCTGATTATTTTTTCTCTTGAATCAAGTTTTGAAACAAGTCTCTAGTGTGTTATACCAGACTGTATTATTATTGCACTTATTAATGTATGTAGTGCACTTTCATTTCATGCAATTAAAAAATATTGAGCTATGTGATCTTAAGCCATAGTTTTGCATTATCCTTGGAAGCATACAAAACCTGGATACTTTAACTTATCAGCCAATTAAAATGGCTGTAATGTAGTAACAAATGTAAATTTACAAATGTCAGTTTCTTGTGTTAAGCATCAAACTGGTCCCTTTCATAAGGAAGGAACTCAGTGTCTAGAAATAGCTTTTTTAAGGGAAACACTTCTTTAGAATAATTTGTTCTTCTTAGTACTTTAGTGTAGAACCAAAAAAGCCGATAGCACACAGATGTGATCTGTAGTAGGCAGATTTTCCTTGCCATGGATAATTTGCAGCGCTCCTTTGGATTGTTAGCTTTACTTGTTAGCAGTGACAGTTCTGTAGGACTTGGAGCCTGGATCTTTGTCCTTCCAACAGGTAGTCTGTTCATCTCTTCAACATGTGGAAAGTGGTGCTCCTGGGTCTATATACAGTATTGGCTGTAAGAGGATTGACAAAGGGTGCTCCTTTCCAACCAGAAGAAAAATGGAAACCTCTAGATAACCCTAGAAACAGAGATCTGGTAAGGAAATACTGCAAGAAGGATAGTCTAAGTTTTGTGTGTTTCTTGTGTTTTCTGTCACAAGATTTTTTGTCAACTAATATACAGGTGAGAGGTTTAGTAACTATGCACTTTGTATAGCCAATAACAACAACTGGATAAGCATTCTTCAGTCTAGATGTACCCCTTAACTGAAGAGACATTCTTAGTGTGATCTTCATCCAGCAGGTTTAGTTTTTAAAAATGTTTTGATTATACGGATGCTCATTTTATGATCCAGAAGAGGAATGATTATTATGTTTCTTTCAAATGTGTACTCTGTTGATTACATGTTTCATCTTCTAGATGTACAGGTAAGTTTCCATCTGACATGTTGTTTGTAGCAAAAGATCTGAAAGTAATCACTTGCGAGATCTTATAAGCAATTTGTGAGGGGAGGGGGAAGTTTCTTACAGTTTTCCCCACTGTTTAAAGAAGCATTGATTAAATATTTCTACTTGTAAGCAATCTAAGGGGCCAATTCAAATCAATTGTCCACTGCTGCTAACTCTTGGAGAACATGTCTTTAGAGAAATGTTTAACAGAACTGCACTATTTGCCCTCAGCAAGGGTTTTGCTGTGTCTGCTTTAAAAGGAGTAACATTTGAATCTTCTGTGGTCCAATTGGGAGTGTGGATCACCAGTAAAACGCTGGTGGTCCTTACACACTATCTATCAGCCATGGGCAGATTGGATGAGTCTGAACTATATTGCCTATGCTGCATCAGTTTATGATCAAAATAGAAGATTTCATCCATTATAGGAGGAAATGTTTTATCTACTATGTTTCAGTATAAATAATTGATGTCTGTTTGGCATGCTTTGTTTTCACATACGAAATATGTTCAGTTTTTCAGAACGCTCCAGGCTTATTTTTCGGGCAGGGGTCTTGATCTCAGAAAATTCCCAGCTACTTTCACTATGAACAATGAAGGACCGAGGCCTGTCATGCTCTACTCAGATCCTATTGCTTCTGCATTTGCAGATTATGAAGAAAGGAAAAATTCTTTTCCAAATTATTTCAAAGGCTAAAAGATGGTGCTGAACCAAGGTAAAAGAGGATGCCTTTTCCTCTAATGTTGTTACATGTAAGCCAGTGAAAGACTTGAATTCAAGTGATTCTCACTTTTGTCTGAAGTATAAAAACGACTTGTTCTTCAGAGGAAATGAAAAATGTGACACCTTAACTCATGCCTGAAGTTCTTTGGAAATTATTTGAGGTAGAGATTTATGAGGTGTTTACTACTTCTGTAAAATAACACGTGGTACTTGTGCAGATTTATATAGACCAGGCTTTTTTTTTTTCATGGGGAGAGGAATGCTGAAAATGTACACGTAATAGAGAAGGCAGATTTTATTTAAGTAACTTAGACTATTAATAAAATTGTAGACTATTTATTTCACGTGATGCATGAATATTAAGAAAATTAATTTACACGTAAGATACTGCACTAACAAAGCGTACATTGTTTACATCTTTGTCCACTTGTGCTGTTTTCCGTGTTTCTACCACTAAAATTGAAGGTTGAATAAAATGATTGTGAACTCATTCACATCTCTCTGTAAATATGAAATAATATTGACAGAGGCCAAGGTTGCATTATGAATAAATGCAGCCTCAAATTATAGCAGGTATTTCTCAGCTATCTTATCTATGTATTAGCACACCCTGTAACACATAAATCATTTTATAGCTCATTTTGAAAGTCAGTGAATAGTGCCAATTCTGAGGAAAGGTGAACAACTCTTCTCACATTTTAGAAATAGGTGAAAATTTCAGTAAGATTTGAATCTAAGCAGTTAGGTAGTTTGCCCACTATTTTCAAGAGATTCACTTGTGATCAGTGTTCAGCTAAGGCTTTTTAGGTTTGTATAACATATATTTTTTACTCATAAGTACAGCTCCACTAACCTTAGCATGAGTAACTGTGAAGGCTGCACTTAGATTGTAATACTAAATTATTTTTTGCCAAGTGTTTGTCAGTAAAGAAACAAGCAAAAACGCTCCACACAAGGAGTACTGTGCATGTCAATTTGGAAATGGATCAGAAGAGCTTTGTTTAATGCCCTTTTTTCCCCTCTCTTTCAGGTGTTAACTTCTGAACTTTCACACCTCACAGCAAACCACTATTGCTTTGCCTTTTTACCTGTTATACGGCACTTTAGAAACCCCTCTGTGTCACAGTTTTGCCCGTGCAAGTTGCCGTTTCCCTGTAGCTGGCTCTTTGCTGTCTGTTGACAAACGTGTGCTGCTGGGCTGCTTTTGTGTTAAAACGTGAATAAATGGGGAGTGCAACGGGGGGCTTCTCCCTTCTGCCACGTGTCTTTGTTCGCAGTAGGTAAACAAATGCTGCCTCTCGGGTCGTTTGAAGGAGACGTTGTGAAGCACCTGTGTGGGGTACCCCTTAGCTGCTGCTAACCCGCCGCGGTGCTGGGAGGGGGCCGGGCTCTAGCTTTCCCTTCACGCTGTCCCGCACCCCCCCGTAGCCACGGCCGAGGCCCCCTCCTGGAGTTAGAAGGGTGCAGCGCGCCCTCTGTCCGCTTTTTGGGGTGCAGAAGCAGGGATTTGAGACCTGCCGGGGGTTCAGCGGCGCGGAACCCGTGTTCGAGGGCGCGGGGCGAGCCGGGCGCCATAGCGGCGGCACCCGCGTCCCGCCCTCAACTCACTCCCCTGGCCGTCTCCGGCGCCATGTCGGGCTTCAGCCCGGAGCTGATCGATTACCTGGAGGGGAAGATCTCCTTCGAGGAGTTCGAGCGGCGGCGGGAGGAGCGCAAGAGCCGCGAGAAGGTCGGCCAGGCCCCTCTGCTGCGCTACACCCGCCGGGGGCGCGGCCCAGGCGGGCTGGGTGTACCCAAGCGCCCCGCTGCTGCCCCCCGCCGCCGGCCGGGTTTGAAGGGGCACCTGCGGCTGCCCGGCAGCTGTAAATGTGGGGAGGGACGGCGTCTGAAAGCGACTACACGGCCCGATTTGTGCAGGAGCGGGCAGGTGGCGGGGCCTGAGCAGTGCTGACAGCAGCCTGCCGGCGGCGGGTCCGCTGGAGCCGGGCTGTCAGGGAGGCGGTCCTCCTGCCGCGTTAAGAAGTGCTGTTTGGAGCTTTCCTTCTGTGTCAACAAATGCCGGCTCCTGAAAGGAGGTGTCACACGTTTATAACTTTTTTATACAGTTGCCTATGTCATGTTACCTCTCTGTAACGCTAAACAAGTAACGGAATCTCTTAAGTCAGTAGTAACGTGAATAGTCACCACCTGCGTCACCTCACATTGATAAGAACATAAACATCTTAAAGCAAATGATGCTGGGTTTATTCGTTTAAAAATACAGCATGTACCACACCTGTGTCCCCTTGCAGTGCAAAAACTGGAATCCCATAGTCTAAATACTAATTGTAAAGATTAGGGGGAACAGGAATGAGTCGCATTGCGGAGCTTATAAATAATATTGTTGGTGTGCATAGGATGGTGAAAATGCATCTGCTGAGGAAAACAGTGAAGACATCGATGCTCCATCTTCATCCAGAAAAGCATCTGGGAAATCCCACAGTCAGGATGAAACAGAGGGTAAATGTTAACGTGATCATTTCTGTGAAAAATATATTTTAAAAGTGATTGAAAGCAGTTGCTCTTTGATAGCTGGCTTTCTGTAAATACCTGGCAGTTTCTTTCAAACCTATGGGTACTGAAGCACGTTGTTACAGTGTATGTCTTTGTAGGATGTTCCCATTCATATCTAGGCTTTAACTTTGTTAAGTGTTTTTAAAGGACTGGATATGGCCAATTGGTCATTTATTTCTGGGAACAGCTCTGTTTGTTCCCCTCCTGGCTTGCTAACCATCTGGTCTCTATTATTTACTTTATCTAAAGTTACAAATACATTTTAAGTTTTTAATGCATCTCAGAAAGTCTTCTCGCTGTGTTTTGGTTTGGTTTTCTGTGGTTATCTCTTTGCTAGCCTTCTTGGCTGAGACTTGAGTGTTTCAGAATATTTGATTTTACTGTATGAGAGTGTTGTCTACCTGCACTGTCATCCAAAGTAAAATAAAGTAGCTAAAAAGAGGGTTTGTTTGCTTTTATGTTTTTTTTTCTTTCTTTCTTTTTTTTTCCCTCCTGCTTAGTTATCTCCTGTCCTGATTAGAGGGCCTAGGTTTATTTCTTCCCTTATTTTTCTGCTGGATATTCCTGGCTATGGATTCCCTGGATGGCTTTCTGTGTGCGGTTACTGTGATGGTAATGTCTCCTTAGATCCCTTAATGAAATAACCTTAATTTCTTTGGTATTCCTACATAATGAAAGGACTTGTAGGAAGTGGTAGGAGTAGCACTTTGTTTAGTTTGTATCACTGCTTGGTGATCTCATGCTTCAGGTTCTGGATTTGAGCCTGGGCCTTGTAGCACTGCAGTCTGTTTCAGACAACAGGACTTTAGAAAGTGAATATGTACTTCCCGCACTGGCCAGGGCATATCTTGTGGCATTGCCAATACTGTGAGATAGCAAAGTGTGACTTCTGATCTCTTTGTGTTGGTTCTTGGACTCCTTTTGTTACTTTCACTGCAAATTCTCAATTCTTCCTCTTTTTTTTCTTTTTCTTTTGAATATCAAAAATAGGATTAAATTGTCTCATCTTACATATGCCTTGGTGATGCCTTTTACTGATGCCTCTGAAGTACTTCCAAGCTGTGGTCTTCTGCTCTGTATTCTGCCTATGATTTTTTCATATCACAGATTCACAGAATTGAAGGGGTTGGAAGGGACCTCGAAAGATCATCGGGTCCAACCGCCCTGCCAAAGCAGGTTCCTTAGAGCAGGCTGCCCAGGTAGGCATCCAGATGGGCCCTGAATATCTCCAGAGAAGGATACTCCACAACCTCCCTGGGCAGCCTGTTCCAGTGCTCCGTCACCCTCACCTTGAAGAAGTTCTTTCGCACGTTGGTGCAGAACTTCCTGTGCTCCATCTTGTGGCCATTACCTCTTGTCCTGTCCCCACAAACCACTGAAAAGAGGTTGGCCAAATCCCTCTGTCTCCCGCACCTCAGGTATTTATACACATTGATGAGAACAATGTGTAGACATATGTGTATACATATATAGTCTTTATCAAAGAGAAAACATATCCCAATAATATAGTGTTAATTTTTCTCTTATTACGGAGAACACAGAGGTCTCGAGAAGTCTGTAGAATCAAGGATGCATTGATAATATTTATCACTATTTAAAGAGTTGTTAGTAGAATTCAGAAGAAAAATGATAGAAAATTTCATTGTTAACATCATTTTTGATACACTGATGTTCAGAGCTGGTCTTCTGTTATCTACAGCCAAAGAAAGCGAAATAAGAGAGAACTTACATTAATCTTTTTTAGTCAGAATAAAAATAACCAAATATATTCTGAAGACTTTCAAATGTATAAGCCCAGGTGTAGTAGCCAAAGTTCCTCTTGTCCATAGGCAAAGTTTAGTAGGTTTATTTTTCAGTCACAACTTTATTCTGTCTGTGTGTCTCTATCAAATCTTTAGATGCCCAATCCTCCAACTCAAACCTTCCAACACTATGTATTTTGATGGCTAGCAGATGAAGAGAAACGAAGCAAAAATGATTGCTTTTAGTCTCTTTTTGCACTGAAATAAACTTGTGGGCAGTTATAACCCTGGGTTAAGTTTGTAATTAAAGGTTTTAATTTAAAAAAGAAAAAGGTGAATGTGTCTAAAATTATATGCTTTAAGCATATTTATTTTGGACATATAGCATCATATGTTTATTTATGCTAAAGAATTTTGTTATTTCTTTTTCTGGAGATATGTTAATAATGTGGATTTTGCATTTACACAAGTGAAAAGGTACTCATTGTCGTGGATAGAGTAGATAGAATATCTTATTTTAAATTATTTCTAAAAATTGTCTGCTGCATTATTGTTTAGTGTGATTGTCTACTCAGCCTCTTCAACTGAAAAGCTTTATTCCATCTGACCAGTTCAGTGCTTGAAAATTACTTAATATGCTCCTCTTGTATGGATCGAGAAAAATGTTGAATAAACTATTGCTTCGTTCTGTGTTCATCCCTATGTTTGTTCATATCAAATATCCAAAAAATGTTAGAGGCTGGGAATACCAGGCATTGGTGATGAATAACCCAGTGTTTGAAAACCAAAGAGGTTGTTAGAAGCTCTTCTGCATTTCTGTAGGTCTTTTTCTTATAGAATAAGCCCACTCTTTTAAGTGGGCTACTAATTATGAAGAATTCTGTTTTCTCTGTATTTGCCCTAATAAAGCAGTGTGTGCTTTTGATTGTTACAAGCCTTTTCTGCTTCTTTCTCAACCAGGAGAAACTGCAGATGGCGTCAGTAAATCTGTTCATCGAGTCTTTGCATCCATGATTGGGGAAAATGAAGAGGAGGACGATGACGAAGAGGAAGAAGAAGAGGAAGAAGAAACTCCTGAGCAGCCCACAGCTGGAGATGTTTTTGTGTTGGAGATGGTCCTAAATCGAGAGACCAAGAAAATGATGAAAGCAAGTATTTAAACTTTTGTGTAACTTCTTTGTATCTTGCAAAATGTAGTAAATAAAGGCCAGTTTGCATGATTTTAGCTACTTGCTGAGAGACTTGCCTGAAAATAATTCTGTGTAGGAGACTTCTGCTTGTGTTGGCGTCCTGTCTTTGTTTTTTAGAAGAATACTGTTTGGAAACTTTCAAAAATAATGAAGTAAATTTTTCCAGTGTCTGGATTTTATTTATTTTAGATATCAGAATTATTCTGTCAGTTATGAAAATTAGCAGATATTTTGGTTGGCCATTTTGATATTGCTAGCACTTAAATAATTTGTTATTAGGTTGTGTAAAGCGCAAGTGTACTGTTGTCTCCTGAATTTGGGCACAGCTGCATCATTGATAAAAATATCAATATCCCTTTTCCATTTAGGAGAGAAGACCTCGCAGCAAACTTCCTCGTGCCTTGAGAGGTCTGATGGGAGAGGCCAATATCAGGTTCGCACGAGGAGAACGTGAGGAGGCTATTCTGATGTGCATGGAAATCATTCGACAAGGTATTTTAGAATGCTAAAAAATTCTGGCTTTAAGAGTGGGGTGAAATTGTCTTGTGCATCAGGAAGTTCAGTGTGGCTTCACTGATGATGAAAATACACAGTACAAGGAATGTCATTGTGTAATTAGCATGAAATTAAGAATCTGCAGTGCGTTTATGTTATTTTGCTTTAGAGAAGAAACTGTCACCCTAATTTTACAGCTTTCCACAGATTACTTCTGTCTTTGTAAAACTACAACCAAAGTGTAAACACCTATTGGCATAACTTCTAGAGTAGAAAAAATGCTGTAAATGGTTGTTGTTAGGTTTAGTCAGGCTGTTTAATGATTTATAAAAAAGGAATTGGAAGCTTATCTGCAATTTTTTTTCTGAATTGAAACAATAATGTTGATGTTTCATTTAATTCTAATATCTGTTGTTTGAAGAAAGAGAAGTTTCTTGTTTTCAAGTAGGTTTTAAAACAATAGTTCTTAATTGTTCTCTGTCTTTTTGTAGCTCCTCTTGCTCATGAGCCCTTTTCCACTCTTGCCATGATCTATGAAGACCAGGGTGATATGGAGAAGTCATTACAGTTTGAACTGATTGCAGCTCACTTAAATCCTAGTGACACTGAGGAATGGGTTAGACTGGCAGAAATGTCACTAGAACAGGATAACATTAAACAGGCTGTTTTCTGCTACACAAAAGGTAAGGTAGCAGCAATTTTAATATTTTAAAGTAAATGTTAGGTGCTAATGGCAATCGTGTTGTTTTCTCCTGCTTTCCAATTTAGTTTGCTTCAGTTTGCTAAGATTCTGGTACTTCTGTCCAGACTTTGGTAAAAGATTCACGAATCTTTATCATAGGGTGTCTTTTTCTTACAAAAAGCTTGTGCATGTAATGATGTGTCCATTAATATTCTGTCAGTAGGCAAGTGATGTTACCTTATGTTTTTGGAGAAGAAAAAGAGAGTCCTAGTTGAATTTATTTCTGGTAGCATGTACCTGTGTTTCAATCTGGTTTGCTTTCCTCAGGATATTTATTGATACAGCTTTTTCTGTTATCTGTTGTCAACTTAAATTTGCTGGTGTTTGCTAGGGCTTTGGCAGTGGAGTAATCAAGTAGACGAATATGAAATTTGTTATTGCCTTTTTCTAAACTTGGCTACTAGTATGCTTTTTCATGTTGCAGCTCTGAAGTATGACCCAACCAACGTGCGTTATCTATGGGAGAGATCAAGCCTGTACGAACAGCTGGGGGAACATAAGAATGCTATGGATGGCTACAGGCGTATTTTGAATCTCCTGTCTCCCTCTGATGGAGAGCGTTTTATGCAGTTGGCTAGAGACATGGCAAAGTAAGTTGGACTTAAAAATAGTGTGATTTCGTTTCCCAGAGTTTCTCAAAAGCTGGTATTAAAAGCTCTTTAGGTGATTCAAGCTGGGTGTGTAGCTGAAATCATGCAGGTGTTTTTGCTGGGAATGACCCACATACAAGCATGCACCCATGCATCACATATGTTGTGATGCTTCCAAAGGCTGACGTGTGGGAATTATCCTGTGCGTGATCATTGCATCATCACAGAAAGGTTCTCTTAGAATATGAGAATAAAATGCAAATACTAGTTACTGAGAACATACCTACAGTACACAAAAATGTACTGTACTTGTATACAATTATATCTGTATAATATCACTAGAGATCTGGAATCTCCTTGCCAGCAAGTCTGAGTGAAACAAGGTATTAAATCTGAGATGCAGTCTTCAACGCAGTATAGTTTAAATATAGTTTAACATTTGTTTCTGGAGTAAGTCTCATCCCCTCTGCCATCATCTGGTCATCATCTCTGCCCCTTCCGCTGTTCTGCTAATGAGAGCAGATCAGGTCACAGAAGTTTTCCTGAGACAGAGGAGACTTTGGGTTCAAGTGTGTAGCTCTCTAATCTTAGTTTTCAGTAAGTTGTTTAATTGCTTTATACCTCTGCTTTCTCATGCATAACTTGTAGAAACCTGTTATTGGACCGTTTCAAAGACAGTTAAGTCTTTTGATTTTTTTGGTTGTGAAATGCACCAAAAATGCAAGAAGTGTATTGTAACAATATGATTATTGGAGTTCTTTGTAAAACTAGATTAATGCAACACATCATTGATAACCTGGCTTGAGGCAAGGGATACTGAATGAAAATTCCTGTAACATCCCAACATATAGGGGATTATTTGAATATATAGGGGATTATTGGTAATTATTTGAAATACATGAAAATTGCCAAAAGTTATAAGGAAAGAAAAACTACCCTCTCTCTCACCATCTTTTGTAATTTACTCTCCCTAATTAAGATATTTTCAAGAAGACAAAGAAAACATTAAGGCAAAGAAATATGAAAAGCCTCTTGCTAGTGGTCAAAGTATATATTATCAGTTATCTCAAATACTTAATGTCTCATATCTGCATTTTATAGGAGTTATTATGAAGCCAATGATGTCACCTCTGCTATCGAGATAATAGAAGAAGCCTTTAGTAAACACCAGAGTCTTGTCTCTATGGAAGATGTTAATATAGCAGCTGAATTATATATTTCCTCCAAACAGTATGACAAAGCGCTGGCGGTATGGAGAATTAAATGCATTTGTGTGTTGTGTTCATCACCTCTATGCCAGTCAGGATGGGTAGTCTGTATTCCTGTAGTGCTTAAATATGGTCGTATTTCTACAGTGGTAGAGATGATCAGATACTGTTTGCTTCCAATTAGTTCTGTAGTAATCATCATTGAAGTTAACAGAAGGGGGCAATCAACAGAAGGGGACTGTTCTAGGTTTAACATTTTGAGGTCCCTTCTCTCCTTCTCTACAATTGCCATAACCTTAGTAGCCAGAAGAGACCTACAAGCTGATTTGGGTATCTGTTGTACTACCAGCAAAGGGAATTCTGGAAGGTGAAGGTTAAAATAGTGGCACTGAACGGTCTGATGCTTCAAATGCAGACCCTTGTGCTCTATCTGGCATACCTGTGTTATGACTAATAATTTTTGCTTTAAACATTAAGCACACATTCCAGAAAGACTCTAGAACTTGACTCTGAGTTATCAGGAATTGGCAAAGGTCGCATATTTGTTCTAGTGGTTATTCACTCTCACTTCTGAGGCATGTTTCCTACTTGATTTGATCTGGCTTTCAGAGGAACATCTTAAGTATCTGGCCATTATTATACTTTCCCAAATAGAGTGAAGAACCACTAATAATTGGGACTTTCTCCTTGTAAAGTTTCTTATTTAATTACCTCTTTTCTTTTTTTCTTTCCTACCTAAGATTTTATTTAGATCTCTCTCTGACAGTATAAAGTATTACTAGCCTGCAAGCAATTCCACTGACTCTTCTTTCTATACCTCTTTCTAGTTTAAAAATCAGTCAATTCTTTGTACACGGTATTTGGGTACCAGATTTATTAATATAGTGCTCAGTTGTAGAACTGTTCCATGTTTCTTGATTGTTCTCCCAAGTCTATTCCTGTGATATTGTTTCTTGCTCCTAGATAGCTGAGTCTGTATTTTAGCTGGTTAATTGGGCCTTTTAAAAGTAATTACCTTAATACAGTCATCTGGTTTGTTCTCCTGAGGGCCATGTACTCTGTATTTATTTGTCACTCTGGTTTTGGCAACAGTAGTGACTTAAATATTTACTTTACATTTCGTGAACAAAAATACCAAATCACATTGGGTCTTGGACCAACAATCCTTTACACTTGTGCATTTCCCCTCTCATACCTCCTTATTGGCAAGCTAATGTCTTGGCTAGTCTGTCTTTGATTTTAATTTTTTTAATTAGTTGTTCTGTTGTGCTAGTTTTATTGAGGTCTTGATATATGAGCAGGGTTGCTGTAAAGCATCTGACTGTATGTAGCTGTGAGTGTTATTTTATTTTTTTTTAAAATGAGACAACCTTTGCAGTTTCCTTGCAGTGTGTTAGGCTGAGCAAATGTTGGAGCACTTTGGAAAGATCTGTGGAGAGCTTAGCTACTTACCTGGTGCTTTGCTTTCTTTTTCTATCTTCTGAAAGGTATAAAAGAAGTTAAGTTTGTTTTTTTTTAATTATTATTTTATTTTTGTTTTGTTGTTTTATTTTTATTTTTTATTTTTTTTTAATTAAAAAAGCAAACTTTTCTAGTTAGGATGAAAATAACTGTTTTATTTGCTAAAGAGATGCTGATTAGATCATCTGAGTAGTCCAAAAATAGTGGAAAAAAAGACATAAAATGATGAAACTCGATACTAGTGACCTAACCCCAAGTGAAATGAATACCACTTTTCTTCAGAAAACTTTTGTGATGTCTAAAGCAACTGTCATGTAGACTGGTTACTCTGTATATCTTTTAAATCTTTAGAATGATATGAGTTACTTTTCTGTTTTAGGTTATTACTGATTTTGCAGGAATTGTACTTGAAAAAAAAGTGTCAGAAAAGTGTCCTACTGAGGAGAAAAAAGGTAAACAGT
Source organism: Cygnus atratus (assembly GCF_013377495.2). Taxonomy (NCBI): domain Eukaryota; kingdom Metazoa; phylum Chordata; class Aves; order Anseriformes; family Anatidae; genus Cygnus; species Cygnus atratus. The sequence goes on from NC_066367.1 coordinate 1,664,188, forward strand.
TAACAAGCGGTTAGTATGACCCTTCTGTTCATCTAATGTGACATTTTTCTTTCCGTTACCTTTTCAGTTCCTGAGAGTGGTTTTGATGCATGATGACAGGCTTTTCTCTTTTCAAACTCTTCGATGTTTTTAATGAGTTACATACCGTGACCTCGGAGTTCTGTAAGGAGTTACTCTGATGTCCAATTAGCCCCAGTGACTCATTAGAGACAAGGACTGCTCTCCAGGCAATTGGAGGCCTCTTAAAGTTCTAAACATTCCCCGGAGTGTTCACATCAGGCCAGTTATTCCTGCTAGCTAAATAGCTTCCGGAATAAAATCAGATAAACTTAGTGGCATCTATACTCAAGAATATCAACCTTTGACCTGAAACTATTATTCTTAAATCCTACTTCTCTTGTTAAACATTTAAATGTTTTGGTTTGTACCAATACCTAGGGATATTAGCCTGTAATTGTGACTTGAATAAAATAGCTGGTCTTTGAGAAATCAGCTTTATGAAAGCCATTGCTCTAGTCTCAAACATATTTCTGTTTGGGCTTTAGAATGATCACAGCATGCCAACTCTTACACAGGCAGTCTGTTCTATGATTCAGCTGGTCAGTTGTTTCAGCGATACAGGCCAAACCTAATGCAGGTATAAGATACTTCTGTTGGCTTTTTACTTCAATGGAGTAGATTAAAATATAGATGATCAGAGAACATGGTGTTCAGAACAGCTGTCCTGATAGGAACAGATAACTTACAAGGAGCACAACTGTAATGAATCTGGGAATTAAAACACAGTATTGCCAAGTTATCTGAAGTATATCCTTTCTTAAGACAAAGCTGCTAAACTACAGAAAGTCTTGGTTCCCCACCACCTGTTGCTTTAAAACTTTTTTTTGATTGCTTCTTGCTCTGCTGTCCTTCAAAACAATGTACACTTTTCAGTTTAAACAAGAGTAAGCTACCAGTCAAATGTGGATTCAAAATTAAGTAACTTTTGGCTTAGCCAGTGCTACTTAGGGTAATCTGTTTCTGTTTAAGATACAGCATCAGTGGTAGAAACTCAAGAAAGCCAGGAGGAGGCAGTGACTGACAGCCAAAGTCATCCAGTTGCTGAATTGAGCACTGCAGGTAAGTAATTTAGTTGTTAAATCTAGTACAATTCTATGAACTGATCATATTCTCAGGAATCAGGTTGCAATCATAGCAAAATCATGAAAGATTTCTAACAGTAGGAAAATAGGGCTGTCTAGAAAAGGTTCCTTGTGTATTGTCGTCTTTACTCAATATTTACTTTTAACCCAACCAGCCACCAAAGTCAAAAGCATTCTCCCAGGGCTTACCCACTTTGAAAATGAATTTTTTTATTTTATGTGAATATACCAGCAGGTGAATAGTTGCTCTCATGCTGGGCATTAAGATGTTCAGAGAATGATGAATTAATCTGCATGCAGTAATATGCAGTGACATGCAGTAATTGGATGTGGATGTAGAAGGTCATAGGGAAGCCTTAAGTTGGAAATCACTGTTTTCCTAGGTTGTAATCGTCACCCTTTCAATTTTCAGTGTAAGAATTAAGGTGAAGGAGAACTTGAACAGGGTAGTTTAGGATGTTTAGTGACTGCATGTGCAGTAAGTATGATAGTGTAGTTTTACTGGGTGACCATTAATTTGGTAGCACTTTGTCTCATGCTTGCGTTCTCATCAGACTGCATTCATTCTAGGTATTATGTAATAGTTTGTAGGTAACTGTGTTTAACAATGTATATAGCCAGGTCCCTGACATACAGGGCTTGCCACTTAGTACAGGATATTTCCTTGAGAAAGCAAGGAGAAGAGGGTACAGGTGCCTACGCTGTTAAAGGAAAGCTTTGTGTAACAAATACATCTTAAGACAGAGGGGGAAGGCTCCAAACACATCCTACAGGATCTTGCTGTTGAAGTTGATGCAGACTGATAGCACTTGATATTTCAGATGAAGTAATAAGGATCAGAGTCAGTAGAAAGCAGTTGTTCCAACAATCAGGAAAGATACAAAAGAAGGGAAGAGGGTAGGCCTACACCAACATTTGCTAGTCATTGAGAATATACTTTCTTGATTGTAGCTCAGCATAGCCTGGAGGGGATGTGGGGCTATGGGAGATACTTGTTAAAACATATGGGTTCAGAAAGAAATTTGTTGTCTTCTCACAGCTGTGGAGAAGGTTAGCTGCTGCATACCTGAGGGGGTTCCCATAGATATCACAGTCAAGCTGATGGTGTGTTTGGTGCACCTGAACATCCTAGAGCCACTCAATGTAAGTAGAAATCAACTCAGAAATCCAAAGATAAATTAACAAAGCAGGTGATTTTTGCTGTCTTCAAATGACTGAGGTCATTGAGAGGGCTGTGGAGTTTTTTTGCTTTCCTCCCACGTCAAGATAGACACCTAGCAAACATCTAATAACAAAAATGCTACTTTTGTCCTTATATGTCTTGCATTCAGTTGGAAGTGTTACTAAGGCACAGTAAATTACTGCCTATGTCCTGTGACAGACATTGCAAAGTTCTTGAACACTAAGGAACATATCTTTACTTTGTTTTAAAGCCCTACCAAATCCTAAGACTGTTCTTATGAAAGGTATGGATGGGTAAGGTATGAAATGTCTAGAACAGACAAATCGGGCTTATTCAGCAATTGTGAAATTCTTATCTTTATTTTTCACTTTTAAACTAACATTAAAAAAAAGCAGTGTAGTTCAGAATGTAAGTAGAATAAAAATCATAGCATAAAAAGGTGAGCTTCCAAAAACCAGATCTTAAAGTGGTGGTGTTGCTGTTTATTTGTGTTTTTACTATTTGTTGTTGTTTTTAAAGCCTCTCTTGACCACTCTGGTAGAACAAAATCCAGAAGAAATGGGTGACTTGTATTTGGACGTTGCAGAGGCATTTCTGGATGTTGGCGAATACAACTCAGCACTGCCTCTCCTGAGTGCCCTTGTCTGTTCTGAACGATACAACTTGGCTGTTGTCTGGCTTCGGCATGCAGGTGAGAAGAAGCAGGGCTGCTGAACATGTGGTACTGAGAGGTGATAGGACAGTGCTGAGCATTTCCAGAGAACTTTATCTAAGATCACTGGAATTTAGATGCATGCGTTGATCAATAATTAGTATTTGCAAAACTATAATTGGAGTTTACTATGACAGCCCTGTCATGGAGGGTTTTCTTGTTCTTCTTGCAGACTGAAATTTTCTTCAACTAAAAATACTTTATTTTCATCTAAGTGAACAGCATCTGTTCTCCATTCAGTTCTGTATTGCATCAGTGTGTATTTCTGAATATTTTCACTTTAATAATTAATATTTTGAGTGGTTTTAACTGGAGGACCATCTGAAAAATATGTTAACTATTTTGCTTGCATCGAATCTTCTTTTTCTGCCATTTAAGTGTGTGGTGGTGTTTATTCTGTATCTAGAATGCTTGAAGGCTTTGGGACACATGGAGCGTGCTGCGGAGAGCTATGCCAAAGTTGTTGATCTTGCGCCGTTGCATCTGGATGCAAGAATCTCACTTTCAACACTTCAGCAGCAACTGGGTCGGCCTGAAAAAGCTCTGGAGGCTCTGGAACCCATGTATGATCCAGATACACTGGCTCAGGATGCTAATGCTGCTCAGCAGGTGAGTAAGGTGCTCTGTACTTCCAGTTTATGATATTTGCTAAACTATGGTAGTGGTCAAAGATATCAACTAGATAGGGCCAGGGATTGACACTTACCTATAGGATGGTGAGCTTTTGCAGCACAGTGAATGATTCGTTATAGGATATCAGGGATGAGTCCTCATGGCTTTTTCCCCTTGACCATTTTGTCACTAAAATGCCCCACCTGATTAATTTATGTTGCATACAACCTTTTGGCCACCGAGAACCAGTCTTGACACCAATGACTTTCTATGAAGTTGATTAGCAGATGCTACATACAGACTAGATAGATGGTTTGGCCTCTACTGATCGTAAGTGCTGTCTTAGCAAAGGTCTATATCCGTTCTCCAGCAGCATTATCACCATGAGTAAGGGAGATGCTCAGTCTCTCTGAAATTTAAGAATTTGAAACAGTAATCACTGCAGGGCAGTTTAAAGAGTTTTTATGTGTGGTGGCTAGGATTACAGTTCTCTAGAAGCTTTTACAATCCTATTAGTTCTTTTTTGACTCAAAATTGTTTTATAAACTCTCTCTCTCTGTGGGTGGTTGAATAATAATGTTCAATAACATCTAGGAATTAAAGCTACTCCTCCATCGTTCAACATTGTTGTATTCCCAAGGCAAAATGTACGGTTACATAGACACTTTACTTACGATGCTGGCGATGCTGTTGAAGGTAAGCCAGTTTTTGCAGTTTTGCTTTAACAAACTTGTCAGCTATGAGTTGGGTTAAGACAAGGGACAAACAAACCCAGGAAGAAAACTAGTGGTATTGATATGCAAATGTTTTCACAGTTTTGTTAGATAAAAGTCTTGCAGGGAGCATGTTAATTCTAGGGACCCCTAATACTGTTGTTTGCTACCTGTAGTGTGCAGAACAGAGTATCATTTGTGAGCATAGTTCATAATAGCTCTCTGTTTCTGAATATATGTAGAACATACCAAATGCTAAAGCTGCTTTTTACCGATTTAGCAGTCAACATAATGCTTTCTTTAGATTTACTTTTATGCGGATACTAGTTTGTATTTCAATAACTTCCTTTTGAATTACTTAATCTGTCTTTTCTTGTTATTTAGTGAGCAAAGAAGAATTTATTTAGCTAGCAAATACAGCAGTGGTGGTGGTAGTTTTGTGTTATTTATTTATTTATTTTCTTTAACTTGGAAGTGAGGGAGGGGAATATTTAGGCCTTGATTTTATCCATCTCATTAGAGTCATTACTATTTTATTGCACTATCTGAATAGCTGACGTTGTCTCTCATGAGCTTACTGTGCTGTGGCACTTCTAAGTTGCAGATTGTTTTGGCACACAGTGTGAACAAGATGCATTGGCAATGAAACTGATTTTGACGTAGGATATATTAATGTAATCTGAAATGCTGCCCTTAAATTTGTTTCTAGGTAGCAATGAGCAGAGCTCAGGTGTGTTTGATATCTAGTTCCAAATCTGGAGAGAGACACCTCTATCTTATTAAGGTATCAAGGGATAAAATTTCTGACAATGACGACCAGGAGGCAGCAAATTGTGATGCGAAAGGTAACATTTTATTAAAAATAAATCAAGAAGATGAACCCCTTTGTTCTGAAAAGTGAAATAAAAGTTACTATTTTGCATGTTAAATCCATGCAGTTCATGTTAACATTGTTTAATTTGTAGGGCAAGGAAAGCAGCAAAAATGAAGACAATGTAACTTCAGGGAACAATCCCCATTCGGAGAAAAATAATAAAATTACTGAATAATTTAGGTTGAGAAGGACCTCTAGAGCTTGTATGGTCCAACATTCCCTTCAGCCCAACTATAATACTTGCAACTCTAGAAAATATTAGAAATATGTGTTTTAAAATTGGTGTGATTTTTGAACTGGCCAGACTTGGTTGAGCCAGACTACACATTCTTAAGCACTGTTTGGTAGATGAAGAGGGGTAACTTTAATGCATTCCTGTGGTATGTTTACAGCTTTAACTGCATGTATTTTTTGCCATTTGTTCCCAAGTTTTGATCGTTTTTTTTTCCTTTTTTTTTTATGAACTGCACTTAAATGGGGGAAGAAAAGTAAATACCTTTATTTTGCCTAAAAGATCAGTTTGATATATGCATGTTTGTTTGTTTGTTTAAAAAAAAAGAGTATCTCATTTTAATTTTCTGGACTTACTGACTTTAATATTTTTAGCAATTTTTGCTGTTCTCACGAGTGTTCTGACAAAGGATGACTGGTGGAACCTCCTCCTGAAGGCTATATATTCCTTGTGTGACCTCTCCCGGTACAAGGAGGCAGAGCTCCTAGTAGATTCTTCTTTGGAATATTATTCATTTTATGATGATAGACAAAAGCGCAAGGAGCTGGAATACTTCGGGCTCTCTGCTGCAATTCTGGACAAGAATTTCAGAAAAGCATACAACTATATCAGGTGGGGAATTGACAAAGCCGTACAGTCTGGTCTCTAATTCTTTCCAGTGAGGGTGTAGTCATACTGCTGGGTTTCTGAAGGAGGCAGGCTAATGCTTTCCATCCTTCACTAAAACCGATAAGCCTGTTGAAACAAAAGGAACTTTCTGATAGCCTTTGATTCCAAAATAATGCAGTAGGTAGTTTGATTTGACCAAAACCCTTAGTTCTGTCTTTCATCGTCAACTTTCCCTCGGTCATTGATCTGCTGTTGATTCCCTTAGGCTGTTTTTATTGCAGATATAGTATTTACTTTATAACATTTACTAATTTCTTGTATGGGTTTCATTCTATAGAATAATGGTAATGGAAAATGTCAATAAACCTCAGCTGTGGAACATCTTCAATCAAGTTACTATGCAATCTCAGGACGTCCGTCACCATCGCTTTTGTCTCCGCTTAATGCTGAAAAATCCTGATAATCATGCATTGTGCGTCCTAAACGGGCATAATGCATTTGTCTCTGGCAGTTTCAAGCATGCTCTTGGTAATGTCATCACTGCTCTAATTTTAACAAATACAGTTCAGTGTTTCTTTTATAGACTTTCTTCATACATCAGAAAATTATGCATGGCTTCATAACATTAACCTGACGGTTTGATTATTTTGTACACAAATCAAAGCATCACTAGTTTTGCTAATAAAACTTAAGCTGGTAAGTCTAGCACACGTGGCAATAAAAATCCACTTGCAAAGATAACTGAAAGCTGATGGTAATAACAAGAAAGACAGAATCAGACCAACTTAAACAGCAAATAAAGTTGGTTGGCCATATTAAGCAGGCCTTGGAAGTAAACCTACTGTTTTAAGATGAGCCCTCCAAATGTCACACTTGAGATGTGTTGGAGATGGAGCATGCGACTGTTTTGTCTCAAAAAGAAGTCATACTGTGAAGAAGTGAGAAGTAGTTAATATGCAGCCTCCTTCATGAATTAATGATTGGTTTTGTTAAAATAAAATCTACATATGCATGTTCCATAGCTGTCCAGTAGTAATAATTATTTGTTTTCACTGTAGTACGTGAAAGCCTTAGTCATGAACCAAGGGCCACACTGTGCGAGGGACAGTAATCTTTCACTACTTCATTTATCTTTGCATGCTTTTAAATAATACTGATTTTTTTTTAGTCGGTAAGGTGCTAATATTTGATGTACTTGGGCATAATTATTCTAGCCAGGGTACAGCTAGGACTAGCTGGTATAAACAGTGACAGTTTAATCAAAATAACAAAACCGAACTTTCAAAACCCAACTGTTGTACACAGCAGTAATTCTCCACACATCCGGTATATAAATTCCTGGATTTGTTTTCTGTGTATTTTTAAGTAGGTATATTAAACTGTTTCTTTTCTTAGTTAGCACTTCTAATTTGAAGATTTACTTATTCATCCTTAAATTCTCAAGGAATGTTTTTTGCAACAAACATCCTGATTTAGCTATTTGCTTTTAGGACAGTATGTGCAAGCCTTTCGTGCAAAGCCCGATGAACCTTTGTACAGTCTTTGTATTGGATTAACTTTCATCCACATGGCTTCTCAGAAATATGTGTTGAAAAGGCATGCTCTTCTAGTACAGGTAAGTTAGTAATTTTACCTATAGTGTTTCCCAGCTTTGTATCTTACAGACAATAATGGCAACAACATACTGTGTTCAAATAACTTCTCATAACTAGTAACTCATTTCAAAAGAGGGAAGTAGTGAAACATAAATACAGGTGAGTATGCTTTTGAGCTAAAGTTACACCCATCTGAATCTCATTCATCTTCTCATACTTCTCATAAACTGCATAGTTTAAAAAAGCTTTCCAGACTTAGAAGGTGTTGTTTGTTTTCTTTTTCCTGTTGTCTTTTTCTCTTTCCCCTTTTGGGTGCTTCTGTATAGCTTTTAACATAAAGATCTCACAAGCATAAAGCTCTTAACATAAAGTTCTCCAGTCTAGGCTACCCTCAGTTTTTCAGCTTTCTTATTCTCGGTTTTTCTTTCATCTGTCAGATTGTTACAAAACACAGGCTGATTATTCCCAAACAGAATCTTGAAAGCAATTTCCTGTGCTCTCCACCAGTATTTTTCATTAACTTGAATTCGTTTTAAATACTGTGGCTACTGAGCTCAGAGTCAGCAGCATATGATGAGGATCTTGAGCTCTCATGACTTGTAAAATTGCTGCAACACTGTAGCTTGTAATTGGATTTTGACAAAAGCTGTAGGTCCTTTGCAACTCTAAAACAAGACCAGTTATGTTAATATCCAACTTAAGGCATTTTAGGCTTGCAGATTTTGGCCTAATTTTAATATATTTAGACACTTCTTTCTGTAAATAACTTGCCTTTCTTATCAGGGCTGCTACATTCTCCTTTTATAATGTAATTGAAAAACATCCTATTTATGTTACCCTCCGGTGATAGAGTTCCCTGCTTTTCTCTCTTCTCACTACTTACTTTTATGACACTGTTTTTTTGCATTCTCTCTTGCTCCTGTTGTAGTTAATAATTCAGCCACAATGACGTGCTGGTGACCTAAATTACAATCACTAGCTGCTGTCGTCTGAACTAATTCCTCATGTTGAAGGAGCTATCTTCTTTCATTACCAACATGGTCCCTGGAAAGAAAGACCTCTATTTGCAATGGAATCATCACATTCCAAAGTGATAGTAAAATGAAATGTAAATTGCTGCACAGGAGAGGATGAAAAGGTTGCGTGCTCCATTTTTTTGCCTTCTGAATTCCTCTTTTCTACCTATCCTCCCTAAGTTTCCCTCAGGACTCATTCAGTGCAAAGTAAAACACTGCATTTTAATATAAAATAATACTGTATCTGCCTTTATTTCTCCCTTTTGTTCCATATGGGAGGCAGCTGTTTGTCTTTATAGCATCATACAAACCTTGAGCAATGAACAATACTCCAAGCTGGTAGGCAGTGACGTCCTTCAGATGAGAAACAAATGACTTCTCTGGCATTACAGCATGTCAGCATATTAGCAAGACCAGTTTGTTCCACCAGTCTGTCACTTTATGCATCGCCCTCTTCTGTGTCTTCTGGACCATCAGCACCCCAGTAGGCATGAAGTCCCTGTGGGGTCTTGCTTGTGTGTCTGATCCACAGGAGAAGCAGGTATTCAGGCTAGGGTTGGCAAAGAGATTATACCTTGGATTCTGCTGGTCACATAGTTTAAATACATCATTATATATTTTAATTCTGAACTAAAAGCAAGAAAGTTTAACACTTACAGAGCACTTTGTTTTGTTAAGGCATAGCACTGGCATTGCTGGGTATGAGCACCCTTTCAAATTCTGCTGGGGACATAGCAGTAAAACATCTGCTGGCTTCAAGTGACATGAACAGGCCTTCTGCTTAGGATATATGATTTTTTTCATGCCTTTATTCAGTGATGTTTATTCTTAGCCACTTTATAAAATGACCTGCTGGTAATTGCCCTGGTAATTGGTATTTAAGTAAATTCATAGAGTTCAAGACCACTTACATTCCAGAACTTCATGGAGTTTCAGCAAAAAGTAGAGTTTAACCATTTCTTTCTATTATCCAAGGCAAAGAGAGGACAGGGAATGAAGGTTTATTGTGTTTAAAAAAAAACAATCACAAAGAACAACAAAAAAAATAACTGATGGAGGAGGGTGACCTTTTAATGTATATATTTTTTTAAGATCTTGCTCTAGCCTGTCTTTTAGCTGCATGGTTTTTAAGACGGTTAACTCTTCTGAACATCAACTGGTCTTTTATGTTTTTGCATGTGTGTATATATTACATACCTATTTAGCAAGTTAGTGCCATAGATCACTATACTAAATAACTGTGTGCTCAATTTGTAATATATATATATATACACCTGTTGCCATCAATGGTACTGAGACTGACAGTACATTTTACACAGTCTCAACAATCAAATGTGATTTCTGGGGGAATGTGGGAAAGCATGGATCAGAAGTTCAAATACACACATTTAAATGTCTTTTCTCTAGTATATTTTGTGTCTGTCTTCTTAATGGGAACATTCACAATGTGCATGGTATGTGTACAGGGGTTTTCCTTCCTTTTCCGGTATTTGGACCTACGTGGACCATGTCAAGAATCTTTCTACAACCTTGGCCGTAGTCTTCACCAGCTGGGATTACTGCACCTGGCAATCCACTATTACCAAAAAGTACTTGAACTTCCTCCTCTCACCTTGGAGGTACTGTATCTTTGTAAGTTCTATATATAGCGGGTAGAGTCAGGTCAATGTTAATTTCTCAGCCATAGTTAAATTAAGTACGTAAGATCTCTGTAGTTGAGAATTTGTATTGTTTGTTTGTATTGAAACCCAAGTCTGATTGTAACCTGATACACACTTATGCATGTGTGAATTTCAAAGACTTAAGTATTCTGAGGGATTTCCTAATAGGCTCGAAGTAGCAGCAAAAAAGGTTGCCAAACTTGACCTGAATAAATAGCTGAACTTAATATATATTGCATATAGTATTTTATAACTGGAAGTTTTCTGTTTTATAAGCCAGCATGCTGGAGTGATATGAACCAGCAGAAGATTAAGAATGCCATGGGTTTGATCTGCAACTGATCTGAATTAGATCATCCTAATACATTTACAAGTTTGGTATGAGAGAAAATTTATGCCTTTCTTTGACATGAGTGGGTAGAAGAGTTACAAGTTTATTTAGAAAAAGGGAAGGGTTGGTAAAGTAAGAAACATTAGTGTTAGTGAACACCAGGTGTTCAAAGCAGCAATATTTCAACCATGTAAAAGATATAGGCAGTATTTGTATTCTGATTACAGAAACAAATACTTTACATACAAAGGCAAATTCAGTAGAACTTTTCTGGTTTATGAGTTGCCTATCAAATTTACAGCTAATGTTTTGAGTATGTAATTACATAACTTTGGTGATTAACAGGCAGAAACTCAAAGAGGGAGGGCACAAGAAATACTATTGTTTCTGTACAACTGAAAGCCTATGCAAACTATGAATATGTGATTTGATTACACTCTGCTATTCAAGTTTCAATTTTATACTTCTCTTTGCATATAGGTAACTTAATTATTTATTATATTATTATTATTATTTTTACAGGGAATAGAAACTGATCAGACAGACTTGAGAAGAGATACTGCCTTTAACTTGTCACTTATTTATCAGAGCAGTGGAAATATCAGAATGGCTCAGAAGATGTTGTATACTTACGCAGTTGTGTGATGAAGTTTGTGGCAGGTAGAAATGATAGTCTTTGTATTAATTCTTGCATTATGCAGTGCTGGGGAAACTGGTTTTATATACAGCTTTTGCTGTAGGTGGGCAAAGACGTGGCTTGTGCTGTATATAAGTTTGAGACTTTTTCTACTGCTGACTTTTGAACTGTATCATGTATAGATGGGAACAGTCTGTTCCAGGTACGATGCTGACATACTCGAGTGTGTCTTCTCTGATGAACTACTCTGTAACCTGATATTCAGTCTCGTGTACAGAATCAAACAGAGAGAACTGAAGCCCAGTGTTGTTTTTCCTAAAGATAATGTGCAATATTACAGCTAGTTACAAGTGAGGTTGTACTCTAACACAAAAGAAGGAAATGGGCTCATACAAATCCTTAAAGAACTCAGTATTTCAAGCTCTTTTAAATGTTCAGTGTTTTCTAGGAGTTCATATTCCTAGCAGCTGTTCTATTTCAAGGAGGTTGGTTTCTGTTTCATTAAAATCCATGTGACGGTTGTCCTTCTTCTGAACGTGTTAATAAAAATTCTGAAGTTAATGACGTTTGTTTACTCATTCTCAGTAAAAAAAAAAAAAAAAAAGTATGCTACTGAATAGCTTATAGCAAAAGTTAATATAATATCATACAGCTTGTTGTTGAAAATATATTACAAATGTTCTGGATTTTTAAGTAGTTCTGAAAGTTGAACAGTAGCATACAGTAGTTGAAGCAGGCTGCTTCCAGCCCAGCAGGAGAATAATAAAAATAATATAGCTATATGTATACGTAGGAAGGTTCCTGTACTACAGCAAAATAAGGCTGAAAAAGTATGCTGAATAGAAAACAAGCCATGCTGTTGCCTTCTGAGCACTTGTTACTTATAGTATCACAGCTAACTACTGCTGTTTGCTTTCAGCCCACTTTTATGTGTATATATGTATTGTAATCATTTTGCACAATTGCAATCAATGCTTAAGAAATGACTGTTGTGGTATTATCTAGAATAGCAGTAAAGTCAAGACAATTTTGTCTCAGCTCAAACATTAAATAATAACGTAGTGCATATCCACTTCGGTAGATAAGTGCTGGGCCCTACTGAGGATACAAAGGCAGGAGACAAACACCAAGAAAGTCCCACTGATTCAGAAAAGCACGGCATGTTTATTAGGAAATAGTACTAGGCAACACTGCCCTGATACAAGTCTCATGCTAAATTTGCAGAAATAACTAAAATAGTTATTTAAATTATATGTCAGTATGGAGTACCATAAAGGGCAGGAGGAGAGTGACTCCATCACCTCTGTTTCACTTCTTATTCTTTGTGATACCTCATCACTTTTTATGGCATGATATCAAATTGTTTGCTGCATGAACTAGAGCTGACTTGTGACGTATGTACAAGCATAGTGTTGCTGCATCACCTCAGGGCAAAAATTCTCTATTGAAGCTTTCCCTATTGTTTGTTGGGCTCTGCACATCTTATAACCCCTTGGATTTTTTTTCTTCTTGCAGTGAATGACTCCTGTCCCTTCACATGAAAAAGGCTTCTCATGTCCCAGCAAGTACAGTCCTCAGCATTGAACTAATGCTTAGAAAACAGAAGCCAGAGAGGTCCAGCATACAGGTTCCCTTTGCATTACTCTGTTTGCAAAACTGTATAAAATACTCAGAATCCTATTGTTTATGTATTTTATAAAATAGACTTGACAGGTTGTTTTTGTTGTAATTTACTTTTTAAGAATTGCCCTAGAAATTGACCAGTGTTAGGGTATTACTACAAATTATTTTTGACCATAACTGCTGCTAGAACTCTGAATTAGTTTTTTAAATCTAGGAGGTATGTTTTTTTAACATTTGTGGAAAAAAAAAAAGAAAAATACACTCAGGATGCTTTTAAACTGTTTTCTAAATTGTCTTTAAGCACTAAATAACAGAAAGTTCCATTTAAATAAACCCAGTCAATATGGACTGGAAAATTCACATTGCTAGCAATGTTCAGAGCAAGTGTTCAGAGCGGCTGCGCTAAACAATTCTGAGTATCTGGAAGGAAGAGATGCTGCTTGTCTTGAGGAAATCACAAGTAAGTTATCTAGAGCTTTCTGGAATGTTTGTGGAGAAATGAAGATAAATGAAGATAGGACTTAAATATTGTTTAGCTATGTCCAACTTGCATTAATGGTTATAAGGCAGTCTTTAATTAGATTTCACACAATTAGATTTTACACCATTTAAGAAATATGTTACATTGCTGTAGTGCAGCAGTGACAGACATTAGAGAAGACTGGACTTCACACAAAGAGAGAGACAGAACAGACACCATATAAATGTGAACTCCCCAATGAAAATAAGTTTAAACAGGCACAGCCCATGTTAATTGTCTTGCCTAAGGAAAAAGCAAAATGCAGAACATGAGATGTGTACAGAAAATACATATGTTTATCTAGATCACTATAGAACTGTTTAGCAATTATTGCGTTTAAAGAAAAGAATTACAAGATCTCATGTATCATGTGCTTTTGGTGTTTGAATGGGTTTTATACAGTAGTTTTCCCCAAAGCTTTTGGAAAGAAATATCTTGTTTTGTGCCTTTCAAAGGGATACAGGCTTCTAATTTATATTGTTCCAAAAAAAAGTCCTGGTTTTAATCAGCATGATTACTTCATTTGTTTCATGGTTATGGTTGCCTTAGCACAACGGTAACTCCAAGTTTTCTTCCTACTGTAAGGTCAGGGATGAACACCCCGGAGTTGTCTCTTAATTGTTGCTCCTGTAGTTCTGTAATTTGGTGCTAAATCTGAAGTAAAACTCAAGACAAAACTTGTCCTAGACATCTGGACCAGCTATTTCATTCTTCATGCAACGCACAGAGCTGCATTACTTGCTAAAGCAGACATAACCTAGCCTTAAGCTAGTGCTAAAGGTAAGAGGGACTGTGAGACATTAATACATTACAATTACACTGTATCTTAATGCTTTCCACCATAAATGCTGAACAAATTTACAAGAAGCAAGAGGATGTGTTGAATCTTGAATAAAACATTACTACACAAATATAAATACCATGTTTAATGTCCACAGGCATATAATCAGACTTGGCATTTCAATATACAAAGTAACTGTATATGCATTGCCCTAAAGGACGCAGGGGATTCTGGAACAAGGAAGGCAGGAAGAACCAGCCCTTGAGGTATATGGTACCTTGGTAAAAACTGCTGCAGAGGAAACCTGGGAGTGATTGGCTCTGTTGTCCTGCCATCATGCCAGTTGCAGCGTGCTTCATCCTCTTGCACAGGACTAAGTCACAATCATCAAAGTCACAATCATTTGTCCCTCATTAGGCAACCTTCTTAAGCAGTCAATAAAAATGCATTCAGATATGATTCATTCATTAAAACACAAGGGTGTTAAATTGTACGTGCTCTTCCAGAAGACTTTTTGAACTGTGATTACAGTTTGAGTTAACACCAGGCAAAACTAAATTACAGTTTTGATTGCTGTTTGCCCCAGGGCACTGTGGAGGTGGAGACGCACAGATTTTGCTAAACCATCTAAGCATATCTAAGGAGCAGGTGCAGCATACATGCCAGTTGATCTCTGAAGGAACTAGACTAGGATGAAGCTAAACCCATGCTGGATAGGCCTTCTTTTTAGCAGCACAATTTAATGAAGATCAGGTGAATGAAAGATGTACACTGGTTTTAACAGTGTGCTCAGCCACCCCTTGTTCCTTGGAACATCTGTTTGCTTCAAGGAGGTCTCTGAGTTCAGGTCTCTCAGACTTAGTCCAGACTACTATCATGTAAAGTCAAAGTTTAGGACCAAATCTTTGTAGAAGTAGGATGATCTAATCCTACCATGTCCTTGGGCTACTCCCAGGCTCCAGCTATATTCAAGTCTTCCCTCTGCACTAAACAAGTATTGCAAATAACATGTATAGGTTCCCTAGAGATAAGTAATACCACTGATTGCAGAAAAGCTGGCAATCAGTTCTGTTGCAGCAGATCAGAGTGCAACAACACCTGTACTGAAGCTACATTGTATTGGCAGGTCCACACAGAAGAGTAAGCCAGGGCAGAGCTGAACTGATTCTTGGTCAAACAAGCACAAAAGCTGAACATGTTATAAACATCTTCAACTTACTACGATGTAAGTCATCTATCTTCTTCAGGCACTCTTTTCCAAGTTTGTTATTCCATATTAAGATAGGTTAAACAAATTCCACGAATTCTTATGAAGGTATAACATCACACACCTAATGAATTCCTTATATGCACCTAAAATAGCCCAAGGCTTATGTTCTCTCATGACCCAGACATCATCTGTCATTAGAAGAAGCCAGTCCTGCCAGTTCTTCCCTGTCCTGGCCACGTCACCACCTAGCCACAGCTGCATGACACTGTCTTCAGCAATTCACCTGATCCCTCTGCAAGCCAGTGTGAGATGTTTTGCTAGCACCTGCCAGGCCTTATTCTAAAGCTGATAAAAGTGATGAAAGCAAAGATGTAGCAGATCAGCAGCATACAGTTTACAGTAATGATACATAAAGAATAATTGCTTTGCTATAAATAGTGGTTTTGTTATGGTCAGCCTCATGATGCAAAGCACCTGAGTCAAAAGGACAATCATGGTAGCTTGTCTCTCATGCACACATGCAGACACACACAGAACAATCCCTGTAATGTAGGTAAAAGGTATGAGGTAACAAACCAGAATTTACAATTTAAACAAGAATTCCTTGGTCACCTGTATATGTGTCCTAGGAGTATGTTTTATTTGCAATACCTTCTCAGTGATACAAAACTATCTTGGATAAGTAAGGTTCCTGATTCTTCTAGTACCTGGGTGCTGGCAAGGAGTCTCCCAGTGGCAGGTGATGCTCTCCCTGGGCTGGGAATCACCCAGTCAAATGAGCTCATTTCCTGCCCAGCTCACATAGGCCTTCCTGGTGCTGAGCTGGAGGTGTTGGGTCCTCATCCTGCTCTCCGGGGAGGTGCAAGGGGGAAGCTCTGGTTGCTTTTTCTCCTGGGGAAAAAAAATGCAATGTTTTATGATGCTGATGATTATTTGGGGGAGTCTTTATGATTACTAATGAAGAGGTTAAAGATTAATATGTAAACCTCTACAAAGCTAGTAAAATTATCTAAGAACTGCCAGTTATGGAGAAGGCTGATGAATCTACACAACCAAGGTAAGCACAGCTTTCAAAAGGGTTTCTGCAAAGGTTTGGAGGAGGGGAAGGAGAACCACTGAAACAGGTGGATGCTGAAAAAAAAAAAAAGCTAGCTGTTAACTTTCAGACAAGTATTTAGTTTATGAGCAGCAACAAAACATGAAGCATGTGCAATATAACTTCTCAAAGTATGGAAGTAGTACCTTGAAGCTTATGTAATTATGTAATTGCATATGTAATGTTTTTGCATATTTAATGCCTCCTTTGGCAAAAGAGGAGGAAACAAACTAAATTAGAATAGGAAGAAGGTCTGTCTTCCATCCATGTGTAAGGGCTAATAAAAAGTTTAGGCAACTGAAATTCTGACTGATGTGAGCTATCAAATACTTCCCTGAGCCTATTTTCTTTGCTCTCTGAAAAGAATGTGCTTGCATTTTTTACTATCTCCTTGGAGCTGCTGTCTTCGAAGTTCACTGGCCAGTGGTTTTTCAGACAATCTAGCTGCAGGCTGTCAAACTCTGATTTGAACCAGCGCTGGGCTTCTTTCAGGTTATTTGTCATCTAGGGAAGGCAGTGGTAATTAGAACTGCAGAGAGAACAGTTAATGCAGGCTGTGTTCCAGTTCTTGAGCTGTGTGAGAAAGGGCAGCATGGCATACAAATGTTTATTCAAATCTCTCTCCTGTACCTAGGGGTAGGAGCTGACCATAATGCTTTCTTTCATTGAGGTGAAGTGGGTGTAATAGAGACATCCTTGCTACAAAGCTGCCCCGCTTTTAGGAGAGTAATGAAGTCAATACAGTTCTCTTCAACACAGTGTAAAATACAGGGACATTGGGGAGAGAGGGGGAGGCTGAGTACCACAAACTCCTGAGAAATATCTGGGAAGACTAACTTTGCCAGAAAACTAACAAGTGCTGTCGAAACATTATCCTGCTATCAAGTTCTCTTTCTAGTCACAGAAGAGTACTTGAATTGATAAGACCTCAAGGTAGGGCACCTCCATTCCTTTTTAATTTTAATTTATGCTGGTTAGTACCCTATAAAGCATCTAAAACCCTAGATTTTCCACCTCAAACTACTATAGTTATTAACACAAGTTACAGTAATTTGGCTGCTGCTGTGAAGTAGTACAAGGATAAGGTGATGCATGGGCAAATGACTTCTCAGGGGATGGTGGTGAATGTGGTTTGGAATGATGTCACATACAAAGTGATGCAAGAGCAGCTTAGGGGACAGTTTACTTGGCCACACCACTTTTCTTTATTTGATTAAGACATATACCCTGAGCCCAATTTAAAAAAAAAAAAAAAAAGCTGAGGGAAGCTCTTCTTACAAGCTCTGCTAAACTAAATTCTTCACATAAGAGATGAAACTGTAATCTTAAAAGTAAACAACAAAAATAAGATAAACACCACTTAGTTACTTTGGAGTTGACAAGGTCAAGAATGTACCTCCTTCTTCACCAGAGACCTATATTTGAGATTCGAAGTTTTACTTGGTGCAAATACTGAAACACCAACTTGTTACTTCCAGTGAATTATAATTCTAATGCTAACTAGTCTCACCTGTTCTGACACCATACTGGCTTGTTTCAGTTGGTTTTCTATTTCCTCTTTACATTTCTTCAGATGTTGGGTTGTTTTTTTCTAGTATCTAGGTAGAAAAAGTAAAATTTTTCTAGGAATTTTTTCATGGTACAAATAAAAATCTGCAATATAGTAGAAGGATTCTCCAATTTTTACTGTAAATAACTTAAGAGATTTATTCTTTAAAAGAATCTCTCTAAAGTCAGCTATGTAGCGAATTTATGTTGTTACCCGGTCTTTCTAGACTGGAGCAAATACACTGAGATTTACAGGAACATCTCTGAGCTGGGATTCAGAGTCTTTCTACCATTTCTTCTACATCCCCAGGGACTTTACATAAAAATATTTCCATAGCTGTCTTGCCATATATTCATGCTGCTACCACTTTACCTGACGCTCATTTTCCAACTGATGCACTCGCCTTCTCTCCACTTCTAGCTGGGTCTCCAGCTGCCTGTTCTGTACTTGCACTTTATGTTGGTTTTCCAACAATATTTACATCTCACTACGCAAACTCTTCAACTCTGACACAAATTGTTGGATGTGCTGTGACTGGAGACAACACAAGAATTACATTCCAATAATTTCGTCAGATCGGTCTCTTCAGGGAACTGGTCAAGAAAGCTCACCTGTTCGTAATTCTTCTTCTGATATTCCTCCTTTATTGCTTCCATTTCTCTCAGTTCAATCTCCTGGAAGTTGTTGAAAGAGAAACAAAACGTCAGGAATTTCTCAGGATGTTACATTGGAAGTATTATTGAAGTCAAGATGACGCATGCCCCCTTGTGGAGATGGGAACAAGCAGGTGACAAAGTTGCCGAGGAGTTTAGATTCTCGCTTGGGATTAGGTACTAGTCAAACTGTAAATTTTACTCCCTACTAAGAATGGGAAGGGACTAATCACTAGACAAAGCAATCTTTGGTCCAGTCGATCATTAAATAGACTATCTACAAAACGATAAAGTATGTAAATGCTACTATAAAAAAAACTGGTGGGGGGACACAATAGGGCTCTGTGGCATCATACTGGATACAGGGAGCAGGGAGGGATATGACTGGAAAGGTTATGCAATTTCTATGCATAATAGCAATTTTATGCTATTGATCTGGTCAGAATTTTGGGGCAGAGTTAGTCTTATTTTCTGTCTCACCCCACTAAAAAGGGACAACAGCAGTCCTATTCAGTAGGAGAAAAAGGAGTTCTCAACTAGACTACCTGTGTCCATTGAAAAATGTGTACATTTATTCTCCCTGTGTTAGCCTTAGTGACCAGGCAACATTTGACTTGAGCTCTTTGGCTTTTTAGCTTTTCCCAGTAACTGGACAAAGTCTTCTCCAGCTCTATCACTTTCTGCAGCAGCTCCTTGTTAGCACAGGAAACTTCAGCAAATTTAGAGGATGAGCCTTGAAGAGCCTTCTTTAGCTAAGGGACAGGAAAAAGTGATTACACATTAACTGTAAAAATTAGTTAATTCTCTACAACAACAAGCAGAGCATCCAATTGATTGGCTATATCTGAAAAAAGCAACAGCACCCGGTGGTTTGACTTTTTTTTTAAATATCATTGTAACAAAGGAACAAAAAATGCATGCTGGGATCTGAGTTAATACTAAGGTCATGCTGAGTATTATGAGCCAGTCCACAAAAAACGAAGCAGCATCCATCCTATAGCATATCCTATAGCATATCCTTGGTGATTTCTATACGACATCAGACTATCCTTTTGAAGCCACTGGAATGATTGATATAAATGTTGACATCATGTACAATAAGGTACATAGTGTTGCAGGATATTCAGTGGGACACGGAAGAAGTTAGACAGTACGGACATTGCTGTGTGTGGCCACCAAGATGTCTGTCTACCACATAACAAAATTTGCTGTGAACAGGTGATGGATAACTCCATGATGAATGGAAAAGGAGATATTTGTTATGAGATGCTTTTGTTCTGATGAAAATTGGACATTGTAGGGCCTTTTTCTATGGAAGCCACTCACTGAAATCTTTTAACTATATCCCTTTTCACCTCAGTAGACTCTCGATGGGCAGCCTTCCTAGAAACCTCTTGTTTGGCATGGAACTGCTTCTTCAAAGTCTCTACGTTTTCTATGTGCATCTTTTCCTCAGTCTTAAGTTTTTCCATTAACTGCTCCCTTTAAAGAGAAGAGGTGAATTCAGTTATTCACATGTATATTTAGTAATGCTTTACTTTTTAAATATGTGAATAGGATAGAGAATTCCATTAAATGTTTTTTAGATATATGCTTTGCAACACTTGTTTAGAGATTGAAGTGGCTTTAAATATTTCATATTCCATTTATTTCCAAGGAGGTTTAAAATAGCTATACAAGGCTTTTTTTTTTTTTAAAAAAAAAACTTTGACGATTCCAGGAAATTAGATGGCTAAGCCTGTTTAGACAAGGATAACATGTATATTCAGACTGCACCAACACTTACTTGCTTTGAGGTTGTACTTACTGGTGTTAAGTTTGGATTAGAGGATTTTAACAGCTATCCTATGCTCTCCTTGCTCTACTTACTACAGGCCGCTTTAAAGTAGAAGTGATATCTGCTATCTTTATGGAAAAGGTGCTTTTAGAAATACCATAACGACCCTGAGTAAGCAGTACAGCAGAACAGGTTCAAGAGTCATTACAGAATTGAGTGGAAGTGCCCATTTCTGTAGCTCTGTGTGAGACTATCATACTGCTGGCTCAGCGTAGTCAATGCTGATAGATAAGAAGAACCATAAAAAGATCTGTTAGTAAAAAGTAATGTTTTTCCTCAGGTATAGTATCTTGGATCTGGTCGTACCTGCAGGCCATCAGCTGTTGATGCTCAGCTTCTTTACTTTTCAGGTCATACTGAGTGTGGATCAGCTTACTCTGCAGGACGTTATTGGCCTGCTGAACTTCTTCCAAACAAAGAGCAAGTGTCTTTTTGTCCATTCTAGCAACTTCTAGTGCCTTAGAAAGTGGTTCCAACTGTGCAGTAACAACAGATCAGATTTATATTTACCCAAACTAAAAAGTTTACACAGGAATATTTTCTTCCATTCCCAGTCAGTATCAGGTTACAGGAAGTAAGTCTGTTTACCAGCTGTCTCATTACACCTGTCAGGCACCTAGATGGGAATACTTATGAAGCCAATCACTAACTAGCTTAGTCAGAAAATCAGAACTTGTCATATAACCATGACTCCCATGGAAAAAAATGTTCTTTGGTTTGTGTTTGGGTTGTGAGGTAATTATTTTTAAGCTAAGTATTATGGAAGAGAGGGGGGAAGAAAGCAACTGCCTGGGCTTCCGTTCCTCCTGCTCCCTCTTCTTTCAAATAAGAAAAAATAAAAGGCTTTATGTATACTTCAGGAATCTCTGTCCATTTTCTGTATGCAGCTGTAAACTATAAAACCTTCACCTGTACTAAGGAATTTTTCTTTTCAAGAAGTTGCTTGCCACCTTCAGCACTTGGATAATGATTTTCCTGTTCCACAGCCAAAGGCTGATGGATTTTTTTTTTTTTGCCTCTGTTCATGTGAATGTGTCACGCCATGCTGTCCTCACCAAAAAAGAAAAGATAACTGTCTCGACCCCAAAAATGCAATGTTGATTGTTACTATTGAAAAATGTGTTCTCTACCTGGCTGCTGTGCTGCCTTTCCATGGCAACCAGTTTGGCTTTGTGATGTTCCAATTCCGTTTCTAACATCTGCATTTTCTGCTGACTCTGGCTTCTGAAAATGGAAATCAGATAAATAATGTATAAGTCAACTTGTGCACATCTCCTCTGATGTGGTAACTATCTTCAAGTTTGGAGCTCTAGCTTGACCATAGTAAGTTTTGCCTGCCACTGAAGTTAATTTTTTTAACCTTCTTTTCACAAGATTCATGATACCTGACAAGCCAAATCTTTGTAAGTGCAGTTCTTGCAGCTATAGCCACAAACATTCAGTGTATTTTGCTCATTATAGTATGATTCAGTGTGGCAGGAAAGAATATAGGAATTGTTCAGGTTAACTTCTCCTATACCTTGTTAGCCAGAGCATGGGAAAGGTGCCAGTCTTCCACTGAATCTGTCTTCACCACACTGCTGATAGACCAGAGAAACAGAATCAGCTTCATTTACCTGTCTTATCTGCAGTTGCTGATTTCAGCATCCTTGTGTCCCAACTCTGTTTGTACTGCATCCAGAACTGCCTGCATCTTGCTATGAGAAGCTAACGCGTGCTCCAGCATTGTTGTCACCTTACTGTTATTGTCCTTTGCTGCCTCCAGCTGACGCTGCAAGTTTGCCATCTGCAGTACAAGAAATCATCAGGCAAATTAACAGGAAAATCACCATTTACTAGTTTGATTCTTTTATAACTAACTAGTGCTAAGAGTATGCAATGGTTCTGATCACGGAAAGTGTTCCCTCCAAGTACATGAACTTTGTTCTACCCCTGTTTTAAGTCCAAACTGTGTGGTACTGTTTTTTGGAGAAGGTGAGCGGGTTGGTTTTGTATTTTATTTTTTTTATTGACAGTTCCACTACTTCTGAACTCTGGGCACCTAGGAAATGCCACAAATGCACAAAGCTAGGTTTCTCAACAAAATCAGTCGTTAATTCTTATTTTGTTTAGCCTAAGTTTTCACCTACATTGTTTTCAAACAAAAAACACATGAAAGACTTGGTCCTTGTCAATTTTCAGCCATTTCTTCATTGCCGTCAACTAGTCAATTGAAATTAGCTGTCTTTATAAGTTGCATGTCATGGTTTTCACTCACCACATTAAAGTTTCCTTTGTTAAGCCCAGTAGACGATGAAGTTCTCAAGAATCTTGGTGAGAGAATGGCTATTTTTATCCTCCAGTTTTTCTCCCATGTTCTTTACAGCATTTAACAGAATTTTCAGGCTGACCATAGGATTATCTCCACATTCAGAAGCAGAATTTCTTGAATGTTTGTATTGTTCAAAATGAACTCAGTGTGAAGTAGAGGGGAGAGTACAGGTACGTAAATTGGATTCCATAACTTCTTCTTTTGAGCCTGCAGCTGACCTAGCATTATGGTCAGAAGACTTCTGCTGCCAAGACCTTGCTGGGGATTTTTTTCTTTTTGGTGCCATTTCCACCACAAAATCCATCAGCTCTCATTGGCAGTGTAGATGAGAGTACAAGAAAACGCAAGAAATTAATGAAATATTCTCTAAACCACCTATTTACTATAACAAATAGATACTACGTTTTATTCCTAAGTTTACGTTAATTCTAGAAGATATTTTGTCTCATGTAAAATGCCTTAAGGCACACAAAGCGGTTTAAGCTCTCTTCTGTGATACTTTCCATAGCGTGTTACCCAAACCTGCACAATTTCCCTCTGTGTCTCAGTAGCAGCAAGACACAGTGCTGATAGAACTTCACCAGAAGTCTGTGCTTCCCTGACTGTGATGTCACCTGCCGTCGTAGCTCTGCAGTGCCACGGCAGTCCCCTGGCTCTAAGCACCGCCAGGGCTGTACCTGCTATGGGAGCTCTCTACAGCTAGTTCTCTGTAACCGAAAAGCAGCAGAACTGAGTGTTTTAACTCTCCCAAAATCTGAAAGCGTTCAGGTTATGGATTGCAACTATTAACATAATATCCAATTCCCTTTGATTTTCTGAGAGACCATTCTCTATGATGGAGAATTGAAGTAGAAGAGAAATATTTGATTCATTTTGCTTTCTGGAAACAGCAAAAATAGGACCTCCTGTTTTCCAGGCAAACGTCCTAAACGTGGCTATATCTTCTGTGTAATTTCTAGAGTACTGTATGTAGGTTATGGATATGATCAACAGTTTGTCATTTTCACCTTCCTTGTTTTTTCCAACAACATACATATTTTTTTCCCAACAACAAATGATATTTTGATCACTATTCTAACCTGTAAATTCAAATAACTGTCTCAAGATGTCTATTCACAAGGAAGAATGAACTTATAACAGTAACTGTTCTTTACAGACTCCTATTGCTTCTCATTTACCAAGCAAGCTCTTAACAGCAGACTCCATTTCACCATCTTGTATGTACAAGCTTGGTTTCACTGTCCAAGATAACACAACTCTTCTCTGTGCTTCTGTCCCTTACAACTTAGTGAACAGACTGAAGCAGAGTAACTACCTGCCTTACAGCAACATCGCTAGACAGGTATTGTTTGCCACTATTTGTTCTCTAACTGGAACTAATGATAAATCAAGAAGACTATCGTTATAGTCTTGTAACCTGTGTGTTTTCTAGCCTGAAAACATGTAATAAGTTTGCATGAAAATTGAAAAATTTGCATGAAGTTTAGCTGAGCTTCCACAGTTCTCATACTTTAATGAAAAAGTTCTGTTTTCACCTGGAGACTAGAATTCTAAAGTTAACATTAAATGTGTTCTCTGTTCTTCAGGAAAAGGTGTGTTGAATCTGATTTCTAATGGCTATGTTAGTATTAGTTAGTCTGACCCTAATTCTGAAGAGTAAGAAGTTCTCAAAGTTGTTTTACCTTAGTGTATTTGGTCTCTGTGGCCACAGTGCACTTGCAAAGCTCGCTATTATTTAAATGTGCATCTTATGAGACACTACAGTTCTTCCTCCAGCTTCTGCACTCCAGTTTTAAGAAGTGTGACAAAATAGCTCAGCTTCTTTTTAGCGAAGAAAGGGAAAAGCATTAGCTTGACTGCAACACAGAAGCAGAGTGATATAGCAATTCTTCTTTGCCCAGAGCAAATGTTTTATTTTTCTCAAGTCCCATAGTAGCATGAGCAGCAAGTGAAATGCTTTTAACTTATCTTTCCATGGAATTACTTCCAGATTAGAATTAATCACCTTGTTCTAATTTAAGTATGTTTTGGATCACTTTGTTCTGTCACTACCATGAGACCTAGGGCTATTGCATAAATGCAGCTTCTCTAATAACCACTACACATTCTGTGCTGTTTTTAAAAGAACCTCAGGAATTTCTGCACCACTGCCCCAAATTCATAGGTCACACTGAAGTAAAAGCTTTACCTCCAGCACCTCATTTACTGTCCAGCTAAATAATATTTAAGAAAGCTTATGTACACTGCTTATTTTTGCTTATCACCATGGTTTGCCTCCCTCCTTGTTAATTCCTATATTTCATAAAATTTTCCATGTTTCTAATCTTTCAACCAATTTTCTACTTGTATTTTTTTTAATGCCTCCTGGTGGTTCTTAGCCATTCAACTCTTTTTGTACATTAACTTATCACAAATCCTAGAGATGCTACTTCAACATCATCTTGCCTTGATCTATCACCCAAAGGCAGTAAGTGGTATGAGCCAGATCAAAGATGTTTTTTCTACACAATTCTCAAAAGAAAGTGTTTGTGTAGTGTCAAGCACATAAACAGAAAGACAAATAAAAGCTTCCCTCCAAATTAAGTAGTGAAGAGCTCAGGTTAAGCAGTCATATATTAGCTGAACATAAAAAAAATAAAAAATAAATGGAGTTTCCCATGTGAACTGACAAATAGGATACTGACGGGTACCTGAAGTTCTCCTTTGTCACAGGACAGTTTATTCCTGCTGTCAGTCACCTCTGCCAAGACCTGTTGTACCTGCTGCTGGATATACTGAGGAAAAAAGAGCAGAAATTACCTTTCTGTAAGAAAAATAAAGTAAAAAACAACAAAAAAGGGTGTTCAGTGTCCTGTCTCTCCCTGAATATTTTAACTTTTCCCTGTTGCTTCAGGTAGATATTTTCCATCCCTTACATGTCTTACCTGTTCATATGCCCATGCAGCCAAATGTTCCAGTAGCCTCTTGTTCTTTTTTTCCTACTTCCAATTTGTTCTTTCCCTGTGTTATTTCATTTCCTATTGTCGTTATCTGTCAAAAGAAATATTACATCATTGTTATCTAAAGTCTAGATTCAAGTGAATACTATGCATCTTCAGTACTGTTGATCAGAAGGTGACAAATCAACTCTGAAGTTCAAAAATATCTGCCGAGCTGTCCTGTCCTCATTCCCTCTTCATGCTCCAGAGAGGAGGCATTATAAGTCAAGATACAGAATTAGTAGGAAATAGGAGAGTGTGTCACATTTGCCACTACAATAGCAACAAATCATCTTTCTGAAAGCAAAACTGGTATGTAAATAAGAATTTTAGTTAGGAGGGTCCTAAAGCAGCCTTCAAGAAAATAACTTCAAAATAATTTTTTGTACCTGCTGTTGAAGATCTTCCTTTTCTGACAGAGACAAACAGAAACATAATCATGCAGATTCTAAAGGTGCAAAGGAATATAAATGTCCTACTTGACAGAGAAGCAGTCCTTCATGTCCTGTCTCTTGAAGAGGACACTTTCAAAAAAAGCCAAGTCAATTAAGTATTAGACTTTCCAGCCTTAAGCTTGGGAAATCATGAACAGTTATCTACTGACTGAATTTCCTTCACTAGAAGTTGTTCATTAGCTCGTGTTACCAGAGGGTACAAAGTGTTGTCTCTTGACCTGTATTTGAGGCTTCCTGGTAAATGTGCGGTCATTCCCCGTTGTAATCACTTGTTTTGTTATACTTTATTTACATTCTAAAAACAGTTGAAGAGGATTACCTGTACTTTTTCTGCAGTTTCTCTAAGGGCAGTCATTTTAGACTGAAGTTGCCAGTTCTCTTTGTGTTGTTTGCTAGAAGACAGCTGTGCATTCTAAAGGGCAATTAAAACAGAACATCCATTAAAAAATAAAAAATGTCATTTAGCCAGGCACTTCAAGCATATCAAGTTTTTGTCTCATCCCTATTTCCTTTAAGTTACTGCCACATGACTATGCACACTTTTAAGGACCAGACATGGCTCCTGTAGTGCAAGTCTCTTGCCAACATATATCTTAAAATAATAATCAGAATAGTACCTGCTCTAACTTTGCTTTTAAAGTTGTGGGTGACTTCATATCCTTCTGAGCTCAATTTTTTTGCCTCTGCTATAATTAATCTCGATGCTTCTGAACTTAAAAAAGGTCTTCCTACTAGAAGTGGTATAATTCCCAACACAAGGAATCCATTCCCAGACCTGCAAGACTTCACATCTGAGCTCACCTTTTACTTTATCTTCACTGAAACTTACTCTTTCAGAGACGACTGGCAGCACACATGGTCCATACAGCGGCAGTAAGCATATCTCTTCCCCCATTTAGTACTCAGCTGACCAAGGTCCGGATTTTTCTGTAGTACCAATAGTAATATTTCTCTCTTTTCTACGCAATACTTGTGCTGTCACAACTGTGTTTTGTGGTCAGTTGTCCAGGGAAAGCACTCACATCATTGTTTTGCTATTTCAACAGCATAAGAGAGTTAATCTTTCAATAAACATGTAGAGCAACCCTTAACTGATAAAATAATTAATAAAATCAGACATTCAGCCGTTAGTAGCCTCAGCTGCATTTGTCGACAGAAAAATTATGCCTCTAAAGCGTCGTACATTGGGAAGGCCTCAAGTTCTTCCCATTCTCATTTCTATTTAGCTATTTTCCTCGGCAGTGCTTGTTTACATCTTACTTTTGCTTCTTTGTCAAGCTGGGAATGATACAGTTCTTGGAATCTAAAGATTTAAAAGAATATCAGGACATGTTTTGTTACCTGTGTGGTAATTTAAAAAGGTGACATTTTGATTTAATGTTTTAGTTTAGTTATTGAATACGCCACAAACAGATAAGATTTCTAAAAATGCATTGTTCTTTGATACTTTTCTTTAACTTCAGTATTTCAGCAAAATTGCTTTTGAAAAATTTATTCCATAAGTTAACTGTATTATACTTAACTTTGGTGTGACTACATGCTTATTTTTAATCTCCTACATATACCAGCTCTGAGATTGCTTGTCTAGTGTGTATGAAACTAATTTGTCCTGAGTGTACAAATAGCCCATACGTGACTTTACAAGCTTTCGTGCGCTGACAGATAATGACAGGTCCCTGATTAAAACACAGATCTAAAAGTTGGAGCATTTTTGGTGGAATTTGAATCAACCTTCCCATAATAGCTAGCCTCTTATTCTGCTGCCTAGTTTACTGAAAAAAAAGAAGACAATTCAGCACGACCAGGGTAGGGAGCGAAATCTAGCCAAAATGTTACGACACCCAAGGTATCATTTGCAAAGATGAGTCAAAAGTTCTTTCAATTAACAAAGCCTCGATCAGCAGGAGTATTGGATACAGAAGAGAATTTGTATGCCCCACTTAAAATTGTCTCTTAAGAGGTACTTTAGTCATGAAGACTGAAGAATTAAGTCTCCTTTACTTTAGTTGATATGTACATTGTTGAGACGCACCGGGCGAGGGGCCCGCCGGGCGTTGTAGTTCCCGGGTTCCCGCTCTCCGCGCGGTGGCCCCTCACGCCGCCCCCGGCCCGGCCTGGCCCGGCCCCGCCGCCGCCGTCGCCGCCCCGCGGCCGTGCTGGAATCGCACCTGTGCGGGACACTGCAGTGGGTCGGCTTGCTGCCGGGGTGCCAACACGGAGCATGCCTTCCCGGGGGGCTGTAAGCCTTCAGCGTGCTGCGCTCGGTGAGCGTGCAATCCTTCGGTACTGACCAGCAGTCTTTCTCGGTTATGCTGTCTCCACCACGCATCTGAGGCGTTAATCTTCTTAAAAATGTACCACTGCAATCTGCTGAGTTCCGTTTTAATGCAGGGAGTGGACCTGGCTTCGTAGCCTCGTGGTTAGAACATACAGCAGTGAAACTGGAAACGTGCTGTCTGAAACACACTAAAACAATGCTGTGAACATTAAGCATTAGATACTCTGAGGACTCAAGTAAAAGTATTTAAGATATCCATACTAGAGATGTAAAACTTTCTTTTTCACTTTTGGCAGATCATCTGGCTTCCGAGGGGCTTGAAGCCCGTGCATTGAACAGGGCAGAAGAGCACCCGATTACCAGCAGCAGATGTTGTACCGGCTGCAGAACACCGAGGATTGGGCAGCATCCAAATACCTTTCAACGACCTCTCACTTGGGCTCATCTTTGTCTGAAACTTCAAATATGTTGAGGTAAAACACACCCGGGGTGAACTGGCGTGTAGAGTATGTTGAGATTTTATTGGAAATTAAAAGTAGATTTTATTTTATTTTTTTTTTTAATTTGAAGTCTATCTGTAGATGGCAGCAAAGAGCAGCAGTGTTGGAACATCTAAACTGTGGCTACACATTTTATAATTTGTGCAACTGCAGCTGGTGGATATCCATTAATACTGACAGTACCTTGTCTACTGGAAGGTGTCCATGGCGGGGGTAGGTGGGGGGGGGGGCTGGAATTAGATTATCTTTGAAGTTCCTTCCAACCCAAACCGTTCTATGATTCTATGAAAATTTTGCATTCTGTTGATGGATATAATTGGTTTGATTTTAAGATCTTTTGGCATTACTGTTTTGTTTTGGAGGAAGAGTTGCAGCTTTTCTGAGCAAAAAGAATGACACTGAAGATGGGTCTGCACTACATTTGATCACTAATGTGTGTGTAAAAAAGAGATTCTCAGCTGATGTAAAGCTGTCATTGCTCCACTTGAGAATCCGCACTTGGAAGACCTTTCCTGGGGGATGTTGCCAGGAGAATTGTGAAGAAGTGTGGGATGTGAGGGAATTTAAAGATCACCAGGGAAAAGGGGGATTATAAATGATAAATTAAGTCACTCTTAAGTTTCTCACCCAAAGTAGAGATGCATAAATAACATTGAATATTAAAAGTAATATTGTTTTTATTCTATAGTATTCAGGCAACTATTGATGTTGTCCTTAAGCTGTTCATTAATCGGAGCACATTGATACAATGGCAATGTCTAGCTTTATGCAGTAGGATACTGTGTATATGAAGTGAGAACATAAAAGAGCAACTGATATGTAGGTCAGATTGAAACTATATTTCAGAGATGCTTTTTGAGCGGAGGTAAGGTAGTAATATTTGACAGAAGGGTAGTTAATTCTGAAGGTACTGTATAAATTTTGAAACAAACAGATCGAAAGGTATTCTTAATTTGTTTGTACTGAAAGAACTGATTGATCTGAGCTTCTTCACATTCATTATTTTACTTTCAGAAGTGGCCGTATAGTTCAGTAAGAATAACTTCACATAAAAAAATGTAGGAGTAAGACGTATACATCAAACCGTCTGTAGCATGTTTTCCACAGAAAACTTTTTAAAAGAACACTGTGATCAAAGAAGTGAATGTTGGGTGCTGAAATTAAACAATTTTGTGTCCTTTTCAGCTGCAAATATCCTCCCTGACAGTTTCATGGTAGTCTTCAGAAATAACCTAAAATGCCGTTTTATTTTATTTTTAATAGTGTTTATACGGCAATAAGATTTGGGGCAGGCACCATGATGATGACAGACCTCCTACTTTTTTCTCCAAATCAATATCATCTCCATAGTTTGCCACCTACGTATATGCCTGGTGGAATTATCAGTACTGCACAAAGTTGCAAGCTGAAGTGGGATGTAAGCATGTTTTTTAATGTGTGGTTAATAACACTGGTGTACTTTTGTTTCTTACCAAAACACCAGTGCTTTGTGTGACATACAACAGATCACATATCTCAATAAAACTTTAAATTATACACATAATTATGACATTTATTTGTAAATTATACAAAAAAACAATATCTGATAATTTATATAACATTTTCATTATTTTAGCAGTTTTATGGCTCTAGCTTGTTGATGGCTCCAATCGGCTTTTCTGTCTTGTTTCCAATTTTTCAGGGAATAGGGTTTTCCATAGGCAGTTTTTCCATATTCTAACAACGCTCACTGCTTAAAGGTGCTGTTACATTTTACTTTCCTGTAATGTCATTTCCTTTAGTTTTAGCCTTTTTACTATTCTGATAATTGATAATTTCTTTTAATTCCGACTTTGATTTACCATACAGTTAAAGATAATTGCGTGCTACAACTGTCATTAATCAACAGAGTTTTATTCCAGCATGTTAGATACTTCCCCCACCATATTTTTGTCAATTTTTCCTGAATTCTGCTTTGCAGTAGAACTGAAGTCTTTGTTCAAGGTGGAGTCCTAAGCTCCCAGCACTTCTGTAATACTTGTAATCACAAAGACCTCTCTTTTGGATTCCTTGGGTTGTGTGAGAAAATGCTGCAGCAGTAGGTGGAACTTGCAAGTTTGAATTGAAAGGTGGGATAACTCGAATCTGCTAAATTGGATCTGTTTGTGCATCCAGGTTAGCATTCCGTGAAGGAAGATGCTTTGTAGGAGTAAGAGCCTCAGCTCCGTGGTCTATTCCTATCACTGCTGTAAGTTTGCGTTCTTCGAGTGTTGCTTTGATTAATTTGTCCTCTTCTTTTAGACTACCCCTTTTATTGTAAGTTGCAAGCTGTAGAAAGTGTTAGTTGAATGTTTCCTCTTCAGAACCATTCATGATTCCTCTTCGTCTTGTCTAGCATGTTTTATCATTAATGAGATAGTAAATCCAGAGTTTGCCTGGCCCATCCTAGTGCAGTCCATCATATTTTAATCTAAATCTTAAGCAAGCTTTTTTTTTTAATTATCATCCCTTGCACACTAAGAAGGCTCTCAACATAAATACTTTAAAAGCAGTGCTCCCTGGTCCATCCTTAAAAGTCTTCTGTGCTGTTAAGTCTGCAAAACTTAGTGAGAATTCAGGTTATCAGTATATATTATATGACTTTAATATTTCTCCTGTTTTGGTTTTCCTTTCAATGGCTTATGCAATCAGTATTTGAAAAACAAATGCACTAGATACATCATGTACAATGTTCTGCATATGAAAGTTTGTAATATTTTCTAAAAAGGATAAAAAGCAAAACTATTTGTCAGCCTTTTCCCCACTGCTTTTACAGACAGAGCAAATAGTATTATTCTCAAACTTTGTCTTAGTGAGTATTGAAATACTGAATATTAGTATTTCTTGTCTGCAAATGTGTATATGAGAAGTGTGGAACACTTCTAAAATAATTGGTATTTTATCTGAATTCTATTCATTCACTTGAATGAGGATTCAGTAAGATGACAATTTAAGTGGTATATTGATTTCAAATCTGAACTCTCACTTTTGGAAATTGGGAAACAGGCTACAGTGCACTCGACCAAGGGACAATCAATATCTGGAAAATGTGTCAGTTTGCTGCCCAACTCCTCTCTGAGAAGTCTGCAAAATTTGGGCTGACATCTCCACCTTTAGGAGTAAGTGAAAAATCCCATCGATTTAAATAAATAATGTTTTTATGGCACTCAGATTTACTTCAGCAAGTAGTTATTAGCCAAAGTACAGTGATATAATTTTTTTTTAACTTCTGTGTACAGTACTAAGAAATTAGGAGGACAAGAAACAGTGACAACATTTTGATCTCATTCCTGTTTCACTGAGCTATGGGAGCACAGAATCAGCTTCTGTTTTAATTACTTTATATCAGCTTATCAGTCCAGCCCTATATCTTCAGGGATTTAGCATGTAAAAACCTAATGTGGCAATGGACGTTCTTGCATTTTCACCTTTCTGAGACAAATGCCCCCTTTTCAGACACTAAACTAAAAGAATACTGAAATCAAGTGAAATCAGTGGCCTTGTACATGACAAATTAATACATAAATTTCAATAGATTTAAAGGCATATGATAAATCTAAATGACATCTAAAACACTCAAACATGATTGTCCTGCAATGACAGAAATGTTTTTCATTATTTGAATTGCCAGTCTTTGCATGTCTTCCACTGAAATCGAATGAAACCATACCAGGACACTTGGTACACTTATAGAACAGTGACTTACGCTCCTGCTGAGAAACAATATTTCATGTAAGCAGAGTACAGTGAATTCAGCCAGGTGTTTGAATCCATTTTAAACAGATTGTCAGTAGTACTCCTATGAACAGTAACATTCTGTATTTACATCTCTGTAACTCTCAAAAAATGTGAAACAATTGCATAAATTTGTGAAAGTGAAAGAAAAAGTCTGTTCTTGATATAATTCTGTCTCTTCTCATGCTTTTGGCACTGTAAATGTTGATTTTTTAAATGTAAGGAAAACATCATATGAAAACAAAAATATTTAGAATGTTTTTTAATGTTTTCTATGTTATCACTTTCCATATGTTTGGGAAAGGAAGGGGCCTCTGGCTATGTGGATGAAAACCTCAAAGCATGATCTGTATTATCATCAGTTTCAGTTGTTAACTCAATAACAGCGCTCTTAGTAATATATTTTTTTCTTATTTTTAAATTCAGAAGTTGAAAGCTTTAAATCCTACGTATGTGTTTTTTTATGAAATACAGTTAAATTCTGTGTAAGGGTTTGCCTCGTTTGCCTCTTGTCTTAATACCAGTGACACATCAATTTGGGTGGTCTGCTGGCTTACTTGTGAAGTGCAAGAGTCTCTAAGGGTAATACACTGACATGACAGAGGTACATGACTGGTATCACCTGCATGTTGTTGTTTTCAGTTTCTTACTGGAAGAATGACTTCCCCTGGAGAACATGCAAACAACAACACAGGAGAAACCCATTGGACAATAAGATAACAGGGATGCATAGGAAACGAAGGCATTGTGTTTTCTAGGAGGGACACATAGTATTTTAATTAACATTTGATTTTTGAGTTTGGGAATTGTCTGTGCAGTCCTTACAGGGAATGTTTTCTTTCTGAAATAATCAAAAGTCAGCATATATTTTGGGAAGGGGCTTTGTTGCGCCATGGTCTCTTTGAAGTGCTGTGCTATTTTTCTGCAAATAGCCAGGGACTGCTGCATAGCTTTACAGAGTGTGGCCCAGATCCTGGGAGCCGCAGACTGACATGTACTGTAAACCAAATGCATGCACAAATGGAGAATACAGTTTGCCTTTTTTTACTTCAAAATTCTTGTGTCCACTGTGTACAGAATTCATTCATCAACGGGAGCAAAAGTGTCATTTATGTGCTTTAAAATTATGGTAGTCCTGTACACCAGAGTCTGGTTATTATCTCTCAGAACAATTTGCACCAGTAGCAGTTATTAATGCAGCTAATGCTTTTAGTTATCTAGAGTAGCATGGTTTAATTGATACTAAAAAGTTAACATATTCAGCAAAATATATGTTAATTAATTTATTTAAGCTTTATTCTAATATTAGTTGATTGATTTTTCCCTAGTGGCTGTCATTTTTGTTGATGTACTTATGAAAAAGTGCTGGTCTCATTTAAAAGGCTCAAGTGCATTTACAAACAATGCAAGGTTTTTTGTACTTCTGATGGCGCAGTATTTAATTAAGTTAAAATGCAATTGCCTTGAATACTGGTTTATAAAATACTATTTCTCCCTTCAAACCTTGTTTCCTTAATGGCTGATGGATTTTGTATTTGTAATTCTCTGTCAAACTGCAACCAGCATCCTTGTAAGTGCTCAGAAAAGGTATTGATGACTAAACACTATTTAAAGAGAACACTGAAATTATTCTTCTAAAATTGACCTTGGACAGCCTGCTCACACCATCAAATTAATGTGCTTCTCTTGATATTCTGAACACAAAGAAATAGTCTAGCACTGGAGATTTTTTAAGTGGCTATTCCTGCATTTGGTACCACTCAGCTGGGCAAATGCATGTGCTGTTATTTGTGCAAATCTCCATCTTTACTATAGGCAGCTCTCACACAGGCCTTTTGCTTTCTTTTGTGTTTCCTTTCTGCAATGCTATACTGCAAGTACTACTGCTTTGGTTTTTGTTTTGTTTTGTTTTGTGTGGAATTCATGAGGTAACAAGAGGCAAACTCTTTGGGAATGTGGTCCCAGCAATTGTACTCATCTTCCATTCTTATTACTAAAACGAGTAGATTTTTAGTGCTTGGAAAGGATAAGAAAATGTCTTCTGAAGGAATGAGAAATTAACATTTTTGTATATGTAGGAGTTGCTTTCTGCAGGTGGTTGTTGAGGGTACAGCTTTGTGCTTGTACCAGCCAAAGCTCTTGTACAATTTTTCCAGATACTGACTTGTAATTGAGCCCACTGAATATTTATGGAAAAATCTGTGGTACTACAAACCCCTGTGCTGACTTTCTTTTTGTACAGGTGAAAGCAGAACACTGCTGTTAAATGAGTTGATTTATAGGAGGAAGATTTAATAATATGCCAAACTGAAAAGCAGAAAGCAAGACTTCCTTGCAGTTAATTTTATGCTTAAGTTTGGGATTGCCTGCCTTGAATCAGTTTCTAGTAATTCATGAAGTGGCATAGAAATTCTAGTCTTTGCAAATGGATACTTCCATTTCACTTAGTTATTGTTCACTGTAAAAAAAATAATAATTGTCAAATAGAATTATAACAATAAATGGTAGGTATGCTGGCAATCTGGGAGTTGTACCCTCTTTTTATGTGCATGGGACACTTTGGAATAGGATTTGTGTGATTATGGGAAGAATGCACAATTGCAGTCAACAGGGCAGTGTCGGACATTTAAGAAGTAGCACAGAGCTGGAATATCTTTCAGTAAGCAATAGGCTGCAGGATGCAATGAGCACAGATTCATACGTGTATGGGCAAAGTTACTGATTCATGCCAAATATAAGCTGAATGACATCTTGGCTTTTACTGAAGTCAGTAGCATTTGCTGTTTGATAGGACAGATTTTTTGTCCATTATATTTTGTAATCAGAATTCATAGCTATGTACACTAAAACTGTGTATAATGCTGTAATCTCACAGTGCAGTTTGAAGGTAATCACTATTCCTTGTAGAACTTGTGGTCAGAGACAGTATTGTGGTCGCTTGCTCTGATGTAGTACATAAAATCTCCTAGAAATGGCTTAGTCGTAATTCATTCTACTTTAGGGCAGAAGAATGGACTAGGCATCTATTAGTAAATGATAATTAAATATTAAGATACCAGACCCTGCTCGTATCCTAAACAGGAGATGATTCTGGCCTCATCATCTGTAAAGAATTGCAGTTAGAAAAAGCAAAATAAAATCTCATGCAAGTATATTTTTGTGAGTAGGCAGCTATGTGTTGTTGACTTTTGATGGGAAATGTCAGGAATTATTATAATTTTTCTAACGAATATTTTAAATGAAATAGTATGTATGGTAACTTTTCAATGTGTAAGACCTTGTTTTGCCTGAATGCTTATTATTTTTCACTTATTTTCCCACCGAAAAATAATACATTTTCCATATACTTTTTTTTTTTTTTTTTTCCTGAAGTAGTATCTGGTCTTTGGATTTTAAAAAAGGTTTGGAAGCAGTAGACTAAATGACCTCACTATATTCCTTCCCATACCTCCCAATAGATTTGAAAAAAGTCGAAAAGCTCTGAACATTTGCAGGGGAAATATTCTGTAGCAAGAATGCATCTTTGTGCTGCAGAACAGAAAAGTAGAGCTTGGTGGCCAGATGCTTGTGTAATGTCAAATATTTCATATCAGTGTATGCTGCTTTAGAGTCCGACACCAGAATTCTTGGTTTCTAGCTAAGGTGCTGTTTTGTGAATAACTCCAGTGAATAAATTACTGAATAACGTCCCTTGATACACAGCTAGCTAAGAATGTGTCTAGCAGCCTGTGACAGCATCTTACTGGGCGTAGAACAGCTGTGTTTTTGTTGAAGGAATTGAAGCTTCTTTACTGAACTATACAATGTGTGTAAAATGATAACCTTAAAAAAGGTCAGTGCCAGAGCAGCAGGCAGTTGTTTGCTGAGTCCCCCCCATTAAGGTAAATATACATTAATCTGTCAAGTCAAGAAATAGCATCTTCCCTTATCAAGAGTATAATGGAACACATTGAGAGAGGTGACGGAAGAGGAATGGCCATTGTTTGCAATGCCCCAGTATTACTCTGTAAACTATGTGAACACCTAAATGCTGTAAATGTACTTTTTGGTATAGTGCTGCTACAAATTTACAGTTCAAGTTGGCTTAAAGTATTGCTCCTAATTCCCATGTTACACTTGCTATGTTAGAAGTTATTTATTGTTCCATGAGGTTCACCAAACTCAGAGTATGGAGAAGCAGCACAACAGAAATGTCTGATAGTTTTATTGGAGTAGAAGAAGCTGTAGTCTAACATGAAAATATGAATTGCAATGGCAAGGTGAAACCTGTGAAATGGAAAAAGGAATAAACAAAACCCTTCTAACAACCCCCTGATCAAACCCTGCGGTTACAGTATTTTTTCCAGTATTCAAAATCAACGGAGAAAGTCTAATCCCTTTGTAGCAATAGCAACAGTGAAATCTGTTGCTACATTGAGATGATGACTGCAAAGGAATTAAGCTTTATGGATTAAAATATTGCAAATTATATTTTCATCTTTTTTCCAGTGAACTGAATAGATGTGCTTAAGTGCATTTATAATAAACAAACAAAGAAAAAAAAATGCTACCATCTGTCTATAAAAGCAGAATTTGACCATGGAGTATTAAATCAAATTTAAAAGAAGCTTTTACAATTTCACATTATTGGGAAACTCTGGCTTCACTATTGCCAAATCCTGTTTCAGGATTTTCATTGTAAACAACTTTCTTGTGACATTTCTATCTGAAGGAAAAAAAGTCATGGCCTACTTCAGTCTAATACCGTATCTGGGTTTGGGGCCAGCATCAAACAATGGAAATACACAATCTTGAATGAAAGTTCCCTCTTCTCCTATGCAGTCACAACTTTTTGTGTTCGAGATGTTGATTTCTTCTCCAGTATTTCCTTGAATAAAACTGCTCGATTTGTCCTGAAGGCCTTATTTCTTATTGTACTCTGAGCGCTGAATTCATGCGCTTGCCTGTTGTTTGTGAATTTAGGGCTGCACTTGGGTGTGATGAACATAAACCTACAAAGCATACAGCTAAAAGCAGACACAAAGTGCCCAGGGAGCAGAAAACAGTTATGTTTAGGTTGCAAGTCAGAGTAACAGCACTGTGCTTCCAAACAGAAGGTGTCTCCTTCCCTTCTCCCTTGCTGTCTCTCCCCAGTGGGATGACTGCCTGTCAGTCACATCAGCTCCTGTGCCTATGGGATAGCACGGGGATCCCATATAATGTGCTAACTCAGCAAGAAAATGTGCACTTTTCCTGGCCTGGTTCTCTGGTGTTTTAGTGACTCAAACAGCCTTTGCTGTGCAATTAGGCAATTGCCGAAGCAGATGCAGAGTAAGTGATGGGACTGCTTGAGGAGATTTGGGAGGGATTAAGGCCTCATCTTTCTGATGGTGGTGAGATGTTAACTGGGCTAAAGCTGTAACGTGAAACTGCCTTTTGTGGCTTTTGTATCACTGGTGTATTTTCATTCTAAAATTTAGAAATGCATACCCAAGAAAATATGAAATTATCCTCATTTGATTCAGGGATTTGAAAGTGTATTCTATATTTTATTAGTCCACAAAATCATGTGTTCTGGCTGTCTAGTTTTCTGGTTCAAAATAGCGAGTCCTGAATGCATTCCAATCAGGGACTGATGAATCTTAACTGAGCCTCAACCAGATGGTGCAGTTCAAAGGTATAAGCAAAAATGTGCTTCTGCTTCATTTTTAAGCCTTACATTAGTGTGCTTACCGTGGGAGAAACAACATTTCTTTTCCTGCCACTTTTTGTTCATGTCTCAACCTAGAACTTCTCAGAAACAAATGGACCTAATACTTATTTTAAGTACTAGCTTCAGCAAGCTTCTCCAAATCCTGTGTAATTTTAGGCAAATTAAGAGGTTTCACAAATATTTGCTAATGATATTCTCCAAAATATGCCAAGCTGGAATCACAAAGATTTTTAAGTGGTTACATTAACTGGAATATATACTTTTATATACACTTTTCAGAATTTCCACTTTTCTCTATATTTAGTGTCGTATGAGGGCCTACCTGCCTTTGTGGAAGTAATATTATAACGTGATATGAAAGCAGTAGTTTGATGCCTAAATAGCATTTATTATTCATAGGATTATTATGTGGAGACGATGTTTTCTGCAGTAATGTTGTTATTGCACTTCACTGACATTATGCAGACACATTTGATAATGGTGTGGTAAAGTACCATGAGTTAGCTATCAAGGCTAAACTAGTAATATTTATCCTCTTCTTTCCTGATGCTTTTTTTTTTTCTTCCAGCTTTTCCAGTAGGAAATGAATTTTGCTCAACCTTAATAAGATGCACTGACTTAGAATTAAGTTTGCTATTCACATCTGATCAGGATATGATATAGAGTCCTTTTCCTACTTACTGATAAAACCCAGCCACAAATACTCACCTTGCAGCAGTTGGTCGTGCAGTAACCAGATCACTCGCACGGCCAGACTTGTGTGCTCAGAAGTCAGCAGTAACTATGGCCAAGTAACAGCATCTTGGTCTGCAGGAATGGAGTCCATGAAATAAGATACGCAGTTTTGCACGTGTAGGCTGGATTCTTCCACGGCAGGATTATTCTTCATGATAGGACTGTATGCAATCTTGCTTTAAAAATCTCTAGTTAGGAGCTCTCCAACACATTCAGAGTTACCAGAAAATGAGAGGTAGCATTTAATTTCTCAAAAGTTGCCTTTAAAACAACTGTTGTAATAAAACACAAAACTAAGTCTTGTGCTCAACCAAAAAAAAAACAACAGAGGGGGTGTTAATGTGGCAAGAATGACATGTCCCATGAATTTTACAGCAGAACAAGAGAGATTTAAGACATTTTAGTTTTCCTGGGAAGCAAAGTGGCAAGGCCAACCAGAAATGCAGAACAACATGCTGCCTACCTCAGCTTAGTAGTGTTGCTTATAAAAACAAAATCACATTTGTCAGTGAGAGAACCACTTTTGTGAGGTTTCAGTGCTCCTGGAATATTTGCCAGGCGGTAGTTTGGATTCCTGCTCTGAGATTCCATACCAGCCCAAAATCTTACGTGGGATTTAAATGGTTGCCTAATACAGTGATGTGAGCTCGGCTGAAGCTTGACAGGTATTTGTGATCCAAATATGCCAGTATAAAAGTGACTTTGATCTGTTCAAACTGTGCTCCAAATATCCTTGCAGTGCTGTCATTTGTGTTTCAGAATATTTATATATAAATAATTGCAGAGATTTATTTTCTCCATTATCCGCATGCTGCAATTTTTGCACAGTTTGTGCAGACACTCTGGAGTGGTTTTATGCTCTAAGTATTTTTTCCTTATCTTTGAGTTTTAAATGTTTTTCTCAAGAGAACTCTTTCTTGGCTCTGCTCTTCCAAAGTACCTGCAGGGCTCCAGCACAAGTTGCCAGTGTAAATCATTGTGCAGATGACAGAAGCAAGAACTGCTGCGCTGCATATCGAGCAGTACACGCCACCCCTCTTTTCTACAGGTACCACAGGCAGATGGGGATTTGGGGGTAAGGCTCAGCAGTTAGGTGTTCTGTTGATCACTCTGCAGTTCTTATTTGGGTCTTATTTCCTACACTCTGTACTGTATTTTTATTTACTCTGCAAATATTTGCTGTTCTTTGTTAGTGTGAAGATTTCTAATATTGTTGCTTCCTGTCAGTGTTCTTTGCTGCTATTATTTCCTATCCATGTCATCACTCTGTTCCCCCGAGCAGTTTTTACTGCAGTGGGATTGTTTTTCCCAGGTATGCTGCAATGTTGGTATTTGCCTTAACTCACAGTGCATGTTTAAATTCGTCTCTCTTCAGCTAAGCAGTTATGTTTGTATTTGGAGTTAAGTGTGTTCTTAATGCACAAGCACTTTGTGGTATGTTGTACGCCTCATTTTGGCTTCAGTTTGGATCACTTCTTTTTATGAGTTGTGTAGCTGAGGTCTCTGTTCTCAGTCATAATGGTCACTGCACCACAACATCACCAGACGGAGGAGTTCATAATCTACACGTCTTAAAAGTCTCATTTTTTGTTTACCTATTTTTTAATAATATATATGACAACTGTTGGAAATCAGAGTAAGAACTTCAAGTTTCGTTTTGTAAAACTTTCTATTATAAAGCAGAGGAACGTGTTATAAGAAGTTATTTGTATAATATTTTATGTAGAGATTGTAAGAAAGTGGTACACCTACATGTCTCTATTCCTGTGGTTGTTTTGCAGACTTCTGATTTCTGAACAAAAGTGTTAGTTTACACAGTAGAGCTGCACAGTGAACTATTGTTAAATGAATTTATGTTAGGAATGGATGGGTTACAATATTTTGAGGTTGTCAGATAGCTTCCAGTATACTGAAAAAATAGAATATGTTAGGTTTATATTCTCCTGGAACATATGTTGCCATTGCTGTGCTCTAATGGCTTGTCACTGCTGTCTTTCCCAGTGATGCCAAGGAAAAAATGCCAAATATTAAAATGGAAGTTGTATAGTACCTGGCAGTAACAACAAGGTAAAAAAAAAAAACAAGCTCTTCCTTTGGCTATGAGCCTCAACAGGGAGTGAGATTGTGCTGTTAGGGTGTTAGGGCTTGTTAGGGTTTTGCAGTTATCTTTGTAGTGGTGCTGGATATGGTTATGATGACACTTCTAGACAGAGAACTGATTAAACACTGGTTTCTTTAAGTTTACCACTATTCGTACGTTACGCAGTCATTGAAGAAATCTCTTGCTATATAAAATTGGCATAAGAATTGGGGAAAGGGAAGCTCTAGTAATTTTCACCATTCTGAATTAAATTCTTAGCTGAAATAGCAGTCTCAGTATCTGTGTTTTAGACAACTGTGGATTCTTAAATGTAAACTTATAGTCTTTTCTTAAATGGAAGAGGCTACAATGGGGAAAAAATGCTATTGTAGATGGAAGTCATTATAAGCATCTGTTTTCAATGGCACTTTAAGAAGGTTCAGCTGGATTAGGCATGGGCAAGAAGCTTCTTTGTTG
This sequence comes from Cygnus atratus, assembly GCF_013377495.2. NCBI lineage: Eukaryota > Metazoa > Chordata > Aves > Anseriformes > Anatidae > Cygnus > Cygnus atratus. Next base: position 1,706,033 of record NC_066367.1, read on the forward strand.
ATTCTTTGGGCTTTCAGAGTGGCTTTATTTTTCTGGCATTAATGTTTGTATGTTCTGTGCAGAATAGATGTGACTTAAGTGTTTGACAGCTCTGTCTCATTCTGTGATCTGCTGAGTTTCTGTTGCTGATCATGCCTGTTAGTGAAATGTATATTCATGTTACCCTGCTTGACAAAGAGCAGTGAAGCACAAGTGTCTCCTGACGAGAAGCTTCCACTCACAGTAAGAAGTGTGTTATTTCTGCCTCGGCTGCAGGGGCATTTTCCAGCTCTGCTAATTTCACATTCGAGACTGTGTAGGATGCAAAATGAATTAATGTCACTAGGGTAACCTGCTGCCTGGTTGCCAAAGAAAAGCCTGTTTTCTCTAAATCGTTTAAAGAAAATTCATTGCTAGTATAGCTTGCCCCCTTAATACCTGATTTATTTGCTTACTAAATGCATCTGCGTGGTACTTGTTGCTACTGTGGGAAGGAGTAAAACTCCTAAAAGAGATTGTTTGAGGATTTTAGTCAAATTATTGGCCAAATGTGTAATTCAAATAACCATTGTTACTGTCCAGAGAGGCATAAACTAACGTGAAGAGGGGCCGCAGGTAAATTTTCTGGGATGTGATTCCTAGTGGTATCAGTGATGTGGCAGTTCTGTGCCACCTGCTCGAGCTTTTTTCCTCTCCCTTCACTGTGGAAAACCAGGAATTGTTCCACTACTGTCAGCATGAATCTTTAAATTCTCTAGGGCTCCGATACAGATCTGTGATCCCCTTTTCAGCCTCGCTAATGTCTCCGTATCATCACAATCTTTATACCATTCGTCTTCTCAGCATGATGTCGGACTGTTTCCCCACAGACTCCTTCTACTTGCTTCAGCAGGAATATTCCAAAAGAACAACGTGTTCATTTTCTTCAGTTGTAGAAGCTTCCTGATTTTTACAAAACCACGATCCATTGATAGTGTATCCATACCACCTCACCACAGCCTACAAGTACTGATGGCTTTCTCTGCAGATTTGACAGGCACATTTATACATCAGATAGCAAGATTGTGAAGGTGTGTTTTACAAGTGACATTTCAGTATGACTTTGGATGCAGTGTGTATGGATCTATTTCCATATTACTTGCCTAAGGGTACAGTTCTAAAATTAAATCTCTGCAAGTACCAACAGAAGCTGACAATTGCTTTTATCATCATAATTTTAACCACAATTCAGTGATCTTTATGCACATTTCAGCAACTATCTGGAAGCATTAGGAACTGCAGCAGATTTAATTTCTGTACCTAAGAACTATTTCCATAATCTCATAAAATGTTATTGGTAGGAGATGAGTGCTTTAGTATTTGTAATTAATATACAACTTCCCACTGGCGGTTTAAATTTTTCTAAAGCCAAACTTGGCCATGTTTTCATTTGCTTCATGTGCTAACGTTCCTATGGGTCCAATGCCAGCAGGCCAGTGCAGATAGGTGCTCAGAGGTATGTCTGTGAGAGTTTTACCAGATGAGGGTCTGCAGATCAGCACTCTAACCAGGTGGCCCAGTGTGCTGAGTTTCTCCTCTGCACACCATAAGGGTGTAGAGCTGCCGTGAAGCCCCTTGGCTCTCTGGCTGGATGCATGCCTACCCTGGCATTATGCAATACCAGATGGCAGCAGCTCCCAAGGGCCCAGGGGGCAGTGAAGCCCAGGCGTGCTTTGCCTCGCTGCGCAGGTCGCAGGGCGTCACTTAGGGACTCCTTTACAGCACAAAAATCCTCAGCTGGGAGCTGCAGATGGTTTTCATTCTCATTAAGCCTTTTGTGCAGCACAAAGGAGGCAGGACAGCCCAAAGAATGTGTCCTGCAGATTTTGGCACCTAGGGTGATTCTTTCAATTAATATTTCCACCTGCTGCACAGTAATCTGTCCAGAAGTCCTGTGAAACATCGCATTTCTATCCCATGTGAATGGTCTTCCAGTAGATATTTTTAGCATTTTTATGTTTGGCTTTTAAATGGTCATGACGAAGAAACTCTTATTTCAGGTATTCAGCTTGGCCTGTTGTCTTTCAGATAACTGAATTGCTGGGAAAATGAGAAATCTTCATATAATATAGAAGTGCATTTCTTGCCTTTTAACATTTCTAACTTGTATAGGAAGGACAGTTACCAGCTCAAAGGGTATTGTTCTTCTTGCACACAGTGCAAGATGATGATCTTCAATAATGATTCATCAACTCTTCCTTTGTTTGCTCTAAGTGATAACCAAAAGGAAGAAGAATGAGATGGGAAGTAATGGAATATTGTTTTATTTATTTAATGTTAGCTGAAAAGTTAGATTTTGCTTTTATATTTTTGCTTTTGCCTTTTTTTGTTTTGTTTTGTTCTTGTCTTGTTACTGTATGTGTAGGAATGAAGGAATATGGCTAGGCAAAATGCATATTGCTTTTTAATGTTGAAGTCTAATAAATTATTTTAATTATATGTCCTCTTCTGTTAAGTCATCAGTGTCCAAAGTTACAGAGGCTGAAAATCCCTTTTATAGAGGGTGCATTCTTATGCCAGTATGTTGTAGGTTCTTATTGTAGACAGAACTGCAAGGGCAGTAATTGGAAGTTTTGTATGTCCAATTTATTTTTCATGGTAAAAAATTTTAGAATTCATAAAATTTTGCAGTTTTCTTACTAAACCATTTTGTGGGATGACTGAAAATTGTTTTTTTTCTTCAGTGAAATCATTTCCAAGAACAAGTAGCACAAATACTCTTTGAAAGTTTTAATCTTCTAGTATAATTTCTGCTATTTTTACATGAGAGTAGAATAATGTTTGTAACTTTCATCCAGTAAAAGCTCTGTCTAAGACACTTTGTAACTTATCTTTAAACAGGTATTTCTCAGCCCAGAAATGTCCTGCCATGCATTGCGCACTTCAGGTCTCTGTTACTGAACATTTTTAGAGCCCTAGGGGACACAGTAGGAATCCCCACTTCAGCAAAGTTGATTTCATATTTCTGTCACTGGTTTCTTTTGTATTGTATTTTCAGCAAAGGAGAGGATGTGGATCCAGGCAAGGGAAAAAAGAGCCCTAGAGTCAGAAAGAGGGGAAGAAATGTTTGCTACAGAAAAGCAGGCTGTTTGTCTCTATCTTTGAGTCTATTGAAGGTTAACTACTCATTTCCTCAGCACATGGCTCTGAAAAGTTAGCCTCTTCCTTAGCAGCACAGTGTCTGTAGATGTATGCGCATCCATGGAGACAAGAGAAATAGCAATTCCTTTATGAAGTGGCTTTGTATTCTACTGTGCACTCAACTCCATTCAGTAACACCCATGTCTAGGAAAATTGAAAATAATCCCAAACCATACCAAAGACATGGGAACTGTTCATAAAGAACTGTACATGTAGCATGAAATACACATTTAGCAGAAATATAAGCAAGCTGTACATGTAGCAGAAATATAAGCAGAGAAATTGACAACTTTGTAGTTTCTGAAAAGTAGTAGTGCTGAATTTCTACAAATACCTTGTGTTTTATCACTGTTGTGATTGCTGCCTTTTATGTTTGGGGAAGTTAAGGGGATTTTAAAGATTCATATAAATTAACACTTTTGCTCAGTGGAAATAGGATTTTTTTCAAGCACGGGCGCAAGGACATCCTCAAAATCCTTTCTGAGGGAGAGAAACATGAAAATCCAGTGTCTGATTTATGCAGTTTTTTTCATTTGGCAGATGAGAAGTCTAACTTAAAGACAGCCCGCACTTGTGTCACACCGTCAAAGGGCTTTTAGAGCCTGCAAATCCACTGAGAATAATTCATTAGCTAACGGTTTTCATCTTCTCAGTTTCTCATCTTCTCGTTATAAAAATGTCATGATAACCAAAAACAAAGCACAAATAACTATAAATGTTATGAAATTCTTGGCATCACACATCCTTTTTTCCCCCTTTGATCTTGTTTCAGGAAGTAAAATAGGCGCTATGTTATCCATACCAAGTGAAGGTACCACCAAAGAGAGAGATGTATCTAAGAATACCCAAATCACTATTAACCTGTACATAATCATCTGAATCCGAGCCTTTAATGTAAATCTAAACAGATATATTGCAGTGGTACAGTATTCTTCAGTATAAAGAGCCAGACTAATCAGTCACGCTGACCATTTGCGCCCTTAGCGTGTGTAAGCTATGTTGTAAGCACCAATACAGGTACAATACATAGATAGCAACTGAAAGAAAGTGTAAAAGCTTTAGATAGACGGAAGGATGTTAATGACTGTCATGGCTTGACCTACTTTGGATTAGAGCCGCATACACCCAGATCTGGAGCAGTTTGTCTCGCGTCGTACAGAAGAGCTGAAGAACAAATTCCCTTGCTCTGTTGAAGCCCAAGGCAGATGTGCCGTGGGCTTCCACAGAGAAAGGATTTCAAGGCCAGGGATTTGGGAATACGCTACAAGCTGTACAAAACCGACTTTGTATTTGGATATACGTTCATATAGTTTCCAGGTGGTTATTTTCATGAAATAGTTTCTAAAGCGACCTATTTAGTTGGCCATGTATTGGTAGATGCTTGATACAGAAAACAGATGTAGAATACGGAATAGTTAGGACTGCTGTGTTCCTTGCTTGTGGGAAGATTTTGACTTTATAAAACTCAGACCGGAAAGGAAAGCGTGAGGTGTTGTCTCAGTAATAGTAACCAGGACCTGGGTCACTCAGGACCGAGTGTGTGTGTGCCCATTTCTTGTGCTTTTGTTGGGCTGCGCTGCTGCGGTGTGTTTCACATCACCGCTCCTCTGCTGCTGCAGCGCGTGTTTTGAGTTTTCATTGCATTTACACGTTTGTGGCCACGCTTTCCTACGCAAACACTCGGGGATTCATTGCAGTGGACAAAGAACGAGGCAAATCGACGAGTAAGTAGGAAACGTAGAGCTGATTGCACCAGGCTGCTCTCAAATAGCCAGGATAATTGAAATTGAGGAAATGATAAAGGATGGCTCTTCTGCGCCCAGATGACACGGATAACAGTGCTCAGAACCGTAAGTGAATTGAAAAAAAGAAATAATAACGTGGAAAGAGGCATTTTAGAGCCCCACGGAGCCGCGGTTACAGCGTGGCGGCGGCGGGGCCGGCCGGCTGCGGGCGCTGAGGGGGAGCTGCCCCCCACGACGTGGCTGGGGCTGGGGCCGTGTGGCGGCGGGGGCGGGCGCCTTTGTCAGCGGCTGCCCGCGGCCTCCCCCCGGCCCCGGCGCCGCCCAGGCCCGCGGGGCTGCGGCCCGGGGCCGGTGGCGCTGTCGGGGGCGGGGGCCCGGCCGAGGCCCCGGCGCTGAGGGGGAGGCGCGGCGCCCCTGCGCGGGGAGGCGCTCGCCCCGCCGCGGGCGCCCGGGGGCCGCTGCCGCAAGGACGGGGGGGTCCGGCCGCCGCCCTCCGCCGGAGCCCGCCGCAGTGCGCTGAGGGGAGGCGAGGTGAGGAGAGGAGAGGAGAGGAGAGGGGCAGGTAGGGGCCGGGCCCGGGGAGGATCTGGGGGGGCTTTGCGGCGGCTCCGCGCTCGGCCCCGGGGGTCTCACACCCGGGGGTTATGGCTGGTGTGCGAGGCACAATGACGGCGGGGAAATGGGCTTCTGTTCCCGTCCTCCGGCTTGCTGTTGTTGTACCGGGGAGATTTTTCCTTAGCACGATTTTTCCTTGTTTTGTCTCCTTACCTTTGTGTGCTCATGTCGGTGCAAACCGGGAGGGTATTTGGATGAAAAATAAAAATCGTTTTTAGGCCGTGTGGTACCAAAATATGGTGTGTATGTGTGTTATATGTAGACAGTAATAGTTACATAATTTAATTTTTCTTGATTTGCTACCGAATAGATGGCAGGAGCACATAGAGTGTATTTATAACATCCTCCTTTCCTTTCTGGGATGCTCTGTACAGAAGTCCTTGCACTGCGCGGCACTGCGTTGGAGTGTTTGTGGGAGATACAGCCCTGAACGCCTCCTGTGCCCGAGATCCGGCAGGAGCTTTTGCTTGCTTCCCTCACAGACAGCCAGGGCTGCCTCCTGCATGCTGTGAAACTTCGCTTGTAGCTTCTTTACTCCCCGGCCATTATATTGCATCAGAAAAATAAAGTCACACCAGTATAAATATTTCAGTAGAAATTATTTGCAGCACTAAGGGGCGCAAAGAAATCTGTGTTGTGGATGGATTAAAAAAAACAAAAAAACAAAAAACCACCTTCTTCCAATATGCAGATGCGCAGTTTCCCCAAGTGTTAGACTCCTTTGGAAAAGTCCTCTGATGGCGTGGTTGCAGCATCAGACCCAAGGTATGATGTCAGTATCAGCATATGAAAGGAGCAAACCCAATGCTTCCTTTCTGTCACCACCGCTCCTCAAAAATACAGATCCTTTCATGTCAGCTGGAGATACCTCAGAGCGTGTCAGGTGCTGTTCTGCGTGAGTGTATCTGTTTAGATACCTATCCCTGTTTATGTCTGATGCTGGAATTTAAACTTAGCACCTTAGAATGGACTCTGAGATTGCAGAGTTGAGAGGCTTGAGCAGGCACCATTTTAATGTCATGCTTAGTAGCAGTTTAACTTCAGAGAATTGTGGCTGGAAAGCGTTCAGTTCACCTTGCTTTGGCACCAGGAGAAGGCTGCTTGTAAAGGCAAACTTGTGGCATAGCTCGGTCCTGCTGGCGCTGTGGGACTGGTTTGGCTTGGAGTGTTCACGTCTCTCCACAAGGACCCTCAGCCTCCCTTAAAGACCGTCTTTGCTATCTTGCTATTTATTTTTAAAGGCAATTTTGCTAATGGGCACTTCTATTTGTTTTACACTTGCAATGTTTTTTCAAACCTGTTAAATTCACAGTGTTATGCCTTTAAGAAACCTTGCGATGTTACAGTGGCTGCCAGCCAGAACAATATACTGGTTTGTCAGATTTCCTGAGAAGAAATGGAATAAATTTTCTTTTGCCCACTTTATAAGATTAAATAGTAATGCCTAATTGAAAAAATTAATAGGCTTTTTTGTTTTCTTTGTGGGCCAGCGTTATTCAAACTGCAGATAAGGCTCCAGTATGCTGTAAAACAGGGAACTTTCTGAGTCTGGGACTGCATCTGCTTATTGCATTCTTGAATAATTAAGTATAATTTGTTTTCCATTTTATCTTTTTTTACTCCAACTCAGCATTTTTTTTATTTTGTTTTTTCAAAAACTCTCCTTTAGTCAGACAGAAACAGGATGCTTAGGGTATTGCATTTATTCCATTGACTACCAGGTACTAACATAAGGGAGATAGTGACAAAATACCTATTTGGGTACCGGTACTTAATTGTTGAAAATGAGATGTAAATATGTGTTTAAAATTAATTACCATGCTCAAACCTTATGTTCAAGAGCATAGCCAATGGTGCTGCCTTTCAGAGTATGGGATGCTCAGCGTTGCTGAGCCTGGTGATGTTGATGGTGTCGCGGTGTCATCATGCCTGGCCTGCTCGCACTGCCCGTCGCTGACCTTTTGGTTATGTCGTGCAGGGGAAAGGCTGGAGTGAAGGTGCTCACCAGCAGGCAGAGTATTAACTTCAGCGCCCATCAGATGGAACCACTGGTGAATAAAACACAGTGAATTGTCATATGGTGTTTCAGGGTTTAAAAATAAGGAAAAGGCAATGGACAAGCGAATTGAATGTTTCCTATAGAAGTCCTCCTCCAGCGTAAAAGGAAAGGAGACGAACTCTTGTGTGCATGGAAGCCTGTGTGTTAGCACTCTGAAGCTAATGACCCTGTATGAGGTGTTTGTCTGACCATACCAGGGCCCTTCCAGGGTGAGAAGAATGTGATTAACTAATATTGTTATAAATTGGTATTTGAGTTTGGTGTCTAGGAAAAGTTCCACCTCATTTCCACTGAAACTGAAGAAAACTGTGCACTATTTATATGGATAATGATATCAGGCCTCTGTGGCAGCTTGTTCATGGTCAGCTGGAGTACCAGTGATGTTAAGGAAGAGGTAGAAAACACCTTTTTCTCTGGCCAGAGCAAAAGTGATAATAAAGCTTTGTGTAGCATGGGCACGTGCCCATGGCATGTGCCCATGCTCATGGGGTGAGATAGGGAGCCTTTGTCCTCAAAGCTTGCCTGCCGCTGCCAGGTGCTGATAGCTTTTTGAGCAGGCTGTGTGTTTGCAAGTGATCTGGGCATGGAGGCTGAAAGGTACCGGGACTGTCAGTTTCCATTTTGTGGAAATTCAGCTTGTAATGGAATTGGGCCTACCTCCTGGGATTTAGGTAAGGCGAGGAGAAATTTTCTACTGAAATACCATGGTACTCATGGAAGAGTTTAAGTAAAACTTTCAAAGTATTATTTGCTTTAGAAAAATATAGCTGCTAAGTTAAGTAGCACAGAAGAGTGCTCTCTTCTGAGCATCTTGGTAAAACTTCTGAGTTGTCATATTAAAAGACTGCAGCCAGATTGTACAAGCCCTGGACTCTTAATTCGAGATGCAGTCTCTCGTGTTACAAGTGTGCGTGTTTCTGTCATCCCCTCCAGCACCTAGGAATCCTATTATTTGTTTTGATCAAGTTGATGTTAGGCTTCCAGAGTTCGGCTGACAGGATGTGAGTTCAGATTTCAAGGCAAATGGCTAGTTATAGCCTTCATATCTTTCTGTCTTACTTGTGCAGAGCTGTTGATTTTTCCCATGATACTGGGGAGAAAATTTCAGTGACTGTGGCTAAGCCTTGTTTGGGTGTAGATGGTTATGACTACTATCCGGATTGCTTGTGTCATGTTACATTTATGCAGTTTTGTGTCACAACTGTATTTGTATTTTTATGATTGAGGAGGACTGGTATGTTGATACAAACATTATTGAATGGACAATAGCACTTGTATTTACTGATTTGTTTTGTACGTTAGTCCTGACGTATGCAATTTTGAAAAAACAGAAAATGACGTTTTCTTAAATGACAGTCTTGAGAGATAAAAATGAATTTCTCTCTCTTTATTTAAAAATAATTTTTGAGAAATAAAAATAAATAAACATGTGAAAAAGATTCTTTTCTTACACTTTTCTGTGTGGCACAATTGTAGCATGTATGTGTTCTGGAGAAGCAATTTGAATTGAATTGAATTTGAAATGGAAATGTGAATTCGGCATTATTTGTCCAAAAGACCTGATTAGTATGATCAAGCCGAAGTCAGTGGTCAAAGTAGTGTGCTGTTTGCCCTTTAGAATTATTAGGGAAGTACCAAAAAGTGGATGCTTGATGGTCTGAGCTATTCACTTTGGGAGCGGGTAAGGAGTGGAGGGAGTTGTTGTGACATAATTAATATTTTGGGTTTTGTTCTTTGTATCAACAATGGAAATTATCTGGGAATTGTCTGGGAATTATTAGCCCTTGGAAAGAAAGAACAGAATGTTGAAATTGAACAGTGAAATATACAACTGAATTGTTGAGCTGATGGTTCTTGATGCTGGCGTACAACAAATCACAAAATGAGTAGGCAAACCGGGGAATTGTTCAGATAGTTTAGGTAATTTGGTTCAGATTTCTTAAGGGGCATGCCTCTGTTCCTTTGAGAAGCTGCACAGAGACACACATCATCTGACTTGTGGACTTCTAGTCATAAAAACTTTAATAACATTGTCAATATGCCTATACGCCTTGTATTGACCACAGGAGAAAGATACGAGGTAACAACAATTAACATTTACATAATAAGCCCACCTAAATATTGCATGGAGGACAGTCAAATGTGTTCTCTTAAGTGCTACGATGGCCAGGATCCATTGGCTAGGATCCACTTGAAAATCAGATTAAAAGTTTCTGTGCTTGACAAATACAATGTCATTAGTTTAAAAATTCCCTGAAGGCTGGTATTGCAATTAGATGAGCCTGAAGCTTACAACAGTAAAGTTCATTTTCTTCCAGGAATGACAAACAGCATTTTTTTAAAAAAGAAAAAATAAAATACATTGGCTGATCCTTGTCAGAGTGAGTAACCACAGTAGGAAAGAAGAGTTTGCCAGGAATAAATGCAACAGCCGAAGCCACAGCTCCTTATGGTCAACGGGGTGGCCCAGCTGCAGGATGGTGGGAAGTAGCAAGACCTATGAGAGTCCTGCTGAAAGAGTACTCACAAGTGATCATTCATGAGGTGCCTAAGTGGGGATGCATGTTACAGATGCTCAGTATTGGCAAAAATAGCCACAAAAAAATTACAGAACCAGCAACTCATTTTGGATCTTGTTTGTCACAAAAACATCTTCCCATCTTTGGGTGATTCTTTGTTCTTTCAGAGAGTGTGAAATTCGTAGTTCTAGGCTACAGCATTCCAGCTTCAAAAGCTATGCTTGTGAAGCTGTATATTCTCTTTAGTTAAGATGTATTTTAAAGCCAGCTATTCTGCTCAGTTGATTGTGTTAATTTGCTGCAGCATTACTGGTTTGAACCTTTGAAGCTGGTAGTTTGAGAAAATAGTGATTCTCTCATACGAAATAGGAGTAGAGATTGTGAACTCATCTCTTTAAAATACAACCACAGCTACATAAAAACATCATTTATGTTTCTTCGCTTACTGCTCTAATAAAGATATCTACATTGACTAAATGAACATAAATATTGTTATCAAGGACATAATTCCTCAAATATTCGTATTGCGTAGGAAAATTACAAACCTGACTGTGGTGGGCTCTCTGAGACTGGTGAAACTTTGGTTGGGGTGAGCAGGGCTGCGGAGGTACCTGCTGTCCAGCCACTTGAAAGTAGCGTGGATCAGACAACCGTGTTTTGTGAGAAGAGCGTTTATCACGTGTCCCGCACTGCTGTGTGGCTTCGGCATCTGTTCCTTGGCTTGTTCTGCATACAAGTAGAGGTACAGCCCTAAAGGCAAGGCTCTGTTTTGGGGTTGGAAAAGGCACCAATTCCATTCTTGTTTCCAGGAGAGGAAAAAAAAAACAGAAACCACTCTCCTCTTGAAGAGAAAGCAACACTTAAGAAGATTTATTGCATATTGTTGTTGCAGGTTATTGTGTCCATAAATATGTACAGATATACACCTTGTTTCATAAAACATCTGGCTTCACGTTGTGAGTAATGTCATGTTGAGTAATGTCCAGATCATTGCAAAAATGCTGTGAAGATCTAAGTATGTGTAGAAAAGTATCAGAACAAGAATAAATGCCAGAGTTCATTGTTGTTTTACACTATGTTTTTGACACAAATGCTTGCCTGATAATCTCTGTGTGAAGTTATGACATCCTTCTGTTTTCCTAAAACCGTTTCACTGTTTGTTTTGGAAGATTTTTTTGTTTTTATGTTAATTTTTTTTTATTTTATTACTGATATTAATAGAGACTGCAGGCAGGGACATAGACTTAAGTACTGGATTTCTAGCGAAGGCAAATTAATAAGGCTTTGGTTTAGATATACTCCAGAAAGCCTTTTTTTTTGTTTTTTTAATTGTCTGTATTGCAGTTGTTATGTTTGCCTCATCATGATGGGAGAAATCACCAACTGAAACCATCAGCTGCCAAGGCTTTAAGAACATGAAGTCAGGAGATTTGTAGCTCTTCTATGGCTTGCTGTATGCTTTTCTCAGTTTACAAAGAGTTTGAGGTATTGTAGACACAAGTATGTTCAATGCCTCTTGACATAAGCTTTATCAGTCTTCAGTTAGCAATAAGGAGACAGTCCTTGCTTTATTAAGGAAAAAAAGGCTGACAAGTTTTGTTTCTTGTTTCTGAGGATAAATGTATTTCTATTACGTTTGCTGATTATAAATGTATGGGGTAAATAAAATCAATGTAAGGAGGACTAATATATGTATGTAATTTTCTTACTTTAATGGGAGAAGTACCTCATGTTGGCAAGAATGAATCTTCTGTTTTACAGCTTTTTATCTTACTGTAAACGTGTGTTTACTGTTTATTTTTATTCAGTACTGCAGTCCATTTTGGCTCTGTTCTTAAAAGAAAAGATAAGCCACAGGTCTCATGCCTTTCACTGTGTCTCCTTTCCAAGGTTTGTGGTGTTATTGTTACCAAATAACTTTTTTTCTTTCCAATGTTTTGATAAAAATCCACCCAAACAAAAGAGGAGACTGCTGTGGGGGAAAAACACAAGAATTGTTAAACTCTCAAGTACTCAGCCTGGAAATATAGAAATACTTTTCCTCAAATCTTTCTGCTTTGTAATCTTCAGTTTTATCTGAGGCTCTCATACACTCAAACATTTCTGACAGATTAATGTCATTTTTTAAATTCATGACATCCCTTTTTTAATGCCTAAGACAATGTTGGCTATCTGTATATTCAACAAAGACTTTCTTTACTAAAATATGTATTGATTAACCATGTGTGAAACAACAGAATGGAAATAATCTTCGTAAGTACAGATGGCGAAGAGTTCAACCCTTTAAATACTTCAGATACAGGAGAACCCTGGAATAAGAAATATTTCCAAGCTTAATTTCTGAATGTAAAATGTGTTGACTTAGTGTCTTAGCTGATTGTATAGCATTTGGATAACAAAAAGCATGTTGAAAGAGTAAAGGATTTAGCGTTCTACTGAATATGCTTTGTGACTTGTGACACAGGCTGTAACTCAGCTTGTCAAGTAATTATTTTGCTCTGAGTCCACAACTCTAACAGAAACTGATGAATGCTTACTCATGTAAGTAGCCCTATAAAAAATCAATGTCATAATCTCTCCTTGTTAGTACGGAAACAGTTGTGAAATCACTCCCTGCCCCTGCCGTCTTAACAGTGGGGACAGGGAGATGGCATCCCAAAACTATCCTCACAGGTTCTGGTTGTGCATCTTCCTGCTGTCATGGATGACTTACCTCTTTGTTCCTCCTCTGTATGTTGTAAGTGTAAACCTGATTCATTATGTCTCAGGAAGCTGCTAATGAAATCTTTCAGACCAACTCCCTAAGTCCAGTACAGGTTGTTGAAGCCTCGAAATGGTGTCTTCTAAGGAAGGAGAAAAAAATGAAGCCTTGCGTCTTGTGGAAAAGAAATGAATCTTCTCCACTGAGTTCTGTACTGAATGATTTGGATAGGGGAAGCTGGTCTTGTAACACTACTGTTAGTTTTTTTAAAGTTTCCAAACTTAATGAGGTTTACTGAAAAAGGAGACAGTTGTAAGCCTGATTACAGCTAATGTAAATGGGCCTAATTCTTAATTGGGCTACTCTGATTTACACTTCTTAAAACAGGTCAATTACAATTTAAATTAAGTGGATTAAAATAATATAGTCCGCTTTGATGAGTGGATCTGATCAGTTTTTCCTTCAACCTGTGCAATGTACTGAGAAACCTGTTTAAAAATACTGTGAGATGTAATTTACTACATAAAAACAGCAAAAATATTGGGTGCTGTGTTCACATTTCATGTATATAAGGAAAAAGCTTTCTAGTGTGAATATTTTACTTTCCAACTTTCCTATGAAATAGGTTCTTCAGTGTGTATGGGTATGGTTGCATGTACTTCATTTTGCAAGATGTTAGATAGTTTAGTTTAACTGGAGTTGATTGAAGGCATTTCATGTCATTAAAATGGAAACGTAGGTAATCATATTTTGTGTTTTTGTATCTCTTCACTAAAAGTTCAGGTACGTGATATCTACAGTGGACATGTCTGTGTTTCTTCATGTTGTTAGTTAACAGGAATTAAAAAATGTCCATTTGTGATCTCCAGAGCATGAATATTCCGAGCTGCAGTTACCTGCTACTGCCACATTTTCACCTGCAGGTGATATTTTACTTACCTGCAGCTTGTATTAAATAGTACGGCTAAAAAGCTTATTGAGGGGAACAGAGTACCACCTATTTCACCTTTTGGCCAAAACTGAACATGTAATACTGCAAGCTATTTTTTTTTCCGTGTGTGTGTATGCACAGAAATACAGAGTAGCTTTAAGTCTTTATCCATTATTTACACATGGGGAGGACCCAAGCAATAAAGAATTCCAAGTGCTTATAGCATTGTTCCTATCAGTGCAGGAAAAGTTTTGTACAGGCATTTATTGTGGGAAGAATGAGTAGGGCTGGGAACTGTTCCATGTGCGCCTGTCTGGTGTGCTGCAGTTAGTAAAGGATCAAGGGTGAAAGAACTGGGGCTTAAATGCTCTTGCTTGTAAGGATTCAGCTACTGAGCAGTCTTCCAAACTAGATCAGTGAAATCTGAAGTCTTACAGAAGCTTCCAAACATCTGTTTCTGAAAGCATTTCCATGACAAGTGGTGTCCCAGTGTGAAAAACTTCCTCTTGCTGCTCTTACTTCTCTTTCAGAAAGCATGTCATAAAAAATGCTTGTTTAAACTGTGCTTTTGTTTCATGGGACAACCTCCGTTCAATCTGCTAAGGACCTCACTATTGCTTTTGCTTTACAGATACTGATATTAGTCGTAGTAGCAGTATAAAACTCAAAGACTAGTGCATACGTTCTCCTATTTCCTGTTGAAACTTAGGATGGCAAAGTAACGCATCCCCCAAAAACTATTAAGCTTCTTAAGTATCTTTCCTTCATAGAAATAATATATAATATAGAAAGTCCTATAAAGAACTATAGCTGGCATATCCTCCTATTCCTGAGTGATAGTTCAGCCATTATGGAGTTGATTATTTTAAATTAAACTTGGTTATTTTAAGAGTCCAAGTGATTTTATGTAAAGCAGATTATGAGATTTTTTTCCCTTAATTATCATTAGTGTGCATTTAATGTGTCTGTTTAATTACAAAACCTCAGAATTTTAGTCGATTTAACCACAGAACAAGAACAATGTGAATTTTAAGACAATATATATTCAGAAATGTCACATATCCATTATCTTTAAATTATTCTTTTGATTCCTTTCTTTGAAGTTTTCCTATCTTATCATCATATATGTCCCAAAGCACTTTGTCTTTTGATTTCCTTCCTTCACTGATTTTCTCTCACTCTGTTATTTTTGTGTGTGTGTGTCTTCAGGGATCTCTGCAGTTCTCATCGTTCTAACACCTCCCCAGGCCTTCAGTGATTTTGGACTTCTGCAGTTCTCTGCATACACATTACTTCTCACAGGCCTGGTTGTCCTTTTCTTTCTCTTTTCTAGTGAGGATGGGAACCTGGAGAGTTATCTTAAGTCTGAATGTGCCTGAGTAGAGTAATAGAAGAAAATATTTTTCTGAAGACATGCTCTAGATCATGGAGACAGCTCTGGAGACAGCCATGCTGTCCAGCTATGGGATGAGCAAAATGTGAATCGGGGGCAGTGTTGTGGCCAGAAAACAAGGGCTGTGATGAGGATTCAGGTGCCTCTCCCCTCTGCCTGGTGTGTTGCAGGGGACTGGGCTCACCTTTTCAATCAGCTGCAGAACTGTGCCAGTGCTCTGACTTTTCTGAAAGATGTCACATGTGAGAGACTGAAAGTGTGTTGTTGTTAGACATCTCCCATGCATCAGGGAAGGATGGCACATACTAGCTTTTGCTTTCACCTCCAACAACTCCAATACACTAGCAATAAGGAGGAACATTCAATGGAGCTTATTTCTCTCTTTCCCACAAAAATGAAGAGAAGGATGCTCTCTTTCAAAGTATGCAACAAGGCAGATGAAGCAAGGAGTAATTAGGATCAGTTTACAAAATCATTTGCTGCAGGTGTGCATGTGGTTTTTATCAGTTGGAATGTTACAGCTTTTTTCATAGAACTCAGCCATAAAAGAGTAAGGTTAGTACTTGGATTTTTTTTTGGTCTCTTCAAAAAATTAAAAATACAGTGGTATTCCCACACACACAATACTATTTTAGGTTAAGATTTTTTTTTTAGCAAAATCATGCAATTGTTAGAGCCATTTCTGAGCTGAGAACAAATTTGTAATGTTTTTATATGTTTTTTGCATACAGTAATTTCAAAGCATCAGTCTAGAAGTGGTCTATGATGCTTTTAGTTCTTGAAAAGTATTATTATCAGATGCAAGGGCTGTGAGCAATAAGTAAACATCAGTGATACATATATGTGCTTATGTAGACATAATTGCTGCAGAAATAGGTACTGCATGATAGCGGTTCTTCTAAGACTACTAAGTAATGAGAAGACTTCTCTTTTTCTCTTAGGACAGTGGTGCTTTGGAGCATACTCTTCGAACAACTTGATGCAGGCAATTATATTTTGAGTTTGAGATGTTAGAAAAAAAATCAGTCCTCTGCCAGTTATGATATCCAGAAGCCTTTTGTACTTCTCTGTTCTTTGTTAGCTTTGAACATTTCTGATTAGCATCAACACTTAGAAACTCTACATGGGCCAAAATCTGTCATAACAGAACCTACTGAAGTGTGTTTGTGTCTAAAACTGTGAATTTTGATCTAAATCAAATGCTTTTGGCTTTCATATCTCATGGTCTTGTTTGGGGCAGCTGCTTATAGAGAAGAATTTAAAAAGCAACTGTATGAGGATTTCAAGTCATTAGCTTCTATCAGTGTCCTCTGTTCTTTCCGTCTGCCTGGATTCATATGTTGCACTTTCATTGTGCTTGTCTCATGTGAAGCACGAATTTGTGGGCCGTGCTCTTGAGAAATTTCTGCTGAACTTGGTAAAAAAAAATTAGGTAATGCATGCCAAGCTGCAACTGTGTTTTATCCTGCAAAATAACATACCAGGTATGGAATTCATAAGATCAGTCAGGAAAACTAGAATACCCTTTCTTTGGGAAGTCTGTGGAGGCTAGGAAGCAGTTTTGTGGGAGATGAACAGCTTTTGCAAAATCAAAGGCACAAGTCACAGTTTAATTGTAAATATTTGATACAGCTTGGTATTTAACACTGCATTGCTCTACTCAATAGCCAATTAACAGCTTATTTTCACTGTTATTAACACATTCAGAAGGAAGCTTACTTCTATGGAGAGAGAAGGATTAAAAATAAACTTGTCAAAAGGCAATTAAGTATTTAGCCATAACTTTGTCTGGAAAGGCCTCTGGGAATTATGTAAGCTGTGTGTTGGATGTGCATCCATCATTCACATAAACCAGCAATTGGATGGAAAATCTGGACTGCTGATTTAGTTTAGGAAGAGCCTTTTAGATAACGTTATCGTGACACTTGTAACAAAACTACCGCCCCTTCAGTACCTTGCCTTGTTCTTCCACTTGCGATTAAGCAGGAGAGGTTTTGTTCTTCCTTTAGCAGCTGAAGAACATCAGCCTCAGGAGAAGAAAGACTCAAGTAGCTGCTCTAGTACTGAGTGCAGTAGATTTTACTCTTTATATAGAGGGCTAAAATCACAAGGCACTGTCTAACTCTATAGGAATTTTAAAGAATGACTGAAAAATATAGTAGGACTAGACAAGAAGTCTAGTTCTATTTCATATTATTTCAAAAGTATGAAATAGCTTTAATGAAACTAAGTTGTGTAGAATTTTTTTTATTGTGGGGAAAAACAGTGGGAAGGATGACAGATACCTATAGAGTCATGATTAATACAGAGAAACTGAATAGATTTTTTCTTTCATTGTTTGAGATAATGTAGAAGCTAGGCAGTAGCTAACAAAACCATCATGGAAGAAACATGAAAAAAAAGAACATAGTTAAATTCTGCTTGTTATAAAGTATTGTGGGAACCAAAAATACATAAATTCTGATATAGTAGTACTTGGAAATGGTTCAGAACAGCGTACCAGTGTGGCAAGATTTAGGGGTGACGGTGGCTCACATAGCTTAGACTGGGTGCACTGGTGTGACTGGAGGGGGTGAGGAGGGACAAAATTAGGCTTTTGAACATGAGACCCTTTTCAGACTTGAGATAGTATCACCAATCTCTGAAACTAAGTGCACTTTGAAAATAACAGCTCCGAGTTTAACTGGAAATCTGTGTGACTGTTGGTTCCCCAAAGCCACTGTTAAAATACAAAACCAAATTGACTGCTGTTGTGGTGAGAACCTGTTATGCTTTGCTTTCAGTGTGGAGACTAAATGATATTTGCTCTGGAAATACTGTTTTATATCAGTTTATACATTCAGTAGTTCTGCATAAGGAAGACATTCCTGCGAGAGAAAAGATTTGGATAGCTTAATCACATTTCAGCCCCCTGACAAATTGGAGGTGTTGGTGGTGCTTTGGCTGCTCTTCCAGAAAACAGTGCCTCATCACGACCTGCAGCAGGGTTAAGATGTAGGTAGAACCACACTGTAGTAAGTTTTAGTTCAACTAAATCATACATTTGTGGCCTCCCCCTGCAGTGTTTAATGGATGATTAAAAACAGCCTGTTTTGTTTCAATAAATGTTCTTATTTTCTGGAAGAAATGCCAGGCTTGTTAAAATACCTCTGGATTCATTAAGAGAAGTTTTAAAATGCTTTATATAGTTCACTGTGATTGCTTTATTAAGTGTTTTAGAAAAGGAAAATGTTTCCTGAGAAAAACCGTGGGACTCAGAGTAAAAAATAAGTAGCTTCTCTGCTTGGAAGGAAAGGTAGGTAGGGATAATTTAGCAGTCTTGCACTTGTATTCACAAGGACTGTTCACTTACGGTATCATTGACAGCAAAAGTTTGCTGTTAATTGAGGGGGGCAAATTTTTCTTATTTTGCAAATTGTCATCACTGAAAAATTGTACTTTTTGTTTAGTTTACGAGCAAACAAAACAGTCATGGGATGGTTCTAGTGATTTAGGTGGTTTTATTTGTTTATTTTTCAATGCATTTTAATTTCTGTGGATGCACTTATAGTGCACACCTCGTTCCTTAGCCCATAGAGTTGTGGAGGTGAGATACAGGTTAGGCAGTGTGGACCAGCATCCTTAAGAAGAAATGCATAGACAGTGGGGAGTTGGGTCTTGTCAACTCGGGGCTGTGAGGAAATAAGGAGGAGGCCTAAAAGGAGGTAAATGACTGTTAAAAGTCATTTGCCATGCTAAATTGCCACTTAGTCTGTTGGAGGGTTCCCAGGCTTGTCATCTGTTATTGGCATGTTAGCTTTATTTAACGGGCTAAAAATAATTAAACAGTGCAATTTTATTACTGCTTGTTCTAGTTTTATATTTCTTCATTTCAGCTGATGATTTGGGGGATGAACAGCATTGCACAATTGTTTTCTCTTTCAAAAACAAAGAAAATGGGTCTCGGTTAAATAAGCACAATACGTTGTTCATATGAGATAGTGTGTTTGAATGTTAATGTGGAAGCAGGCTGAGTGGAAGAGACTGATTTTCCCATACTGTGATTCTACTACTGTCGCTGTTGGAGAATACAGTATTGCATATTGTCAAGAATCGGTCATATCAAAGCCATTGTATACCACTTGATTTCTTAAGCCTTCCTGCAATTCAGGAATTCAATTTCCATGTTACTTTGTTTTCTATGTTTTTATGTTTAAAATACAATATTTTAAGTACATTGATGTATACATTTAGCTTTTCCATATATTGAATTCAGTATGCAGTGTTTAAACCATGTTTTCCAACTTTGGTTGGTAGCCTTAGGCAAAAGCTTTTTATAATATATTTATATATGTATATATTTTTTTCTGGTTCTGTAAGTACATTGTTACTCTTCCTTGACTCTAATCCAGAAATGTTCCGAGTGTAGCAAAGTTCACATCACTGGCTGTGATTAAAAGAGGCAAGTTTGGACCTTACTAAGTTTCCTGGTTGACCTCAAAGGCATTTAGTTTTAAGAGGGATATGGAAAAGAAACTTTGGAGTTCATCCAGAATGTGACCTTAATAGGCAGGTTTTTGTTTTGCTTGCCCAGCATGCACAATATAATTCATGTTCATTTTTGAAAATTTAATTTCTTGTTTTAACTTCACAGCATCACCTGCTACAGAACCGAAGCTAACGTAATGTTGGCTCAGATATAGCAGGACTGTGGTCTTCTTTTCTTCAGTGCACTCATTAAGTATGTAGGAACACTTGGTAACAGTAAGAACTTGTGCTCACATCTTGCAGGTACTACACTTGTGTTTAAATTTACACACGAGTAGCTATTTAGGAAAATGTGTATGTTTAATTAACTATCAGAGACGTGTTTGCATTTAATGTCTTTATGAAGCATTTATGTTAATAACAGTTTTCAGAACAATAAATTGTAAGAAGGAATTTACCTAAAGTAATTTTCCTTTAAGAAAGGGCAAAGAAATGGTTTAATAAACACCCTTGGCATTTGGACTCTAGCTTTGATGCACTTTGCTGGAAAAAAATGTTTTTAATTCAAGTATTTGGATTTGTAGGGCTACTTAGTTGAACTTTGTTTCATAAAAAGAAAGCAGTCTTAATTGTAAAAAAAAATATATACAATCCAATAAAATTGATAACTAGAGATGAGAGAGGAAGCACAAAGCAAAACTAAAATTTTATATGTGATTTTTATTTAAAAAAAAAAAGGTATTGCACACTTAATTTTGAACTTTATTCTCTTAGACTTTTTCCTTTATTGTCTTACGTACCTTGCAGCCAGAGGCTTAGTGCAGGAGTGGAGTTTTGCATATTTTTTTAGTCAGAATTGCGTCATACTTCAGTACTGTCTTCAAGAGGCAGTTACTTCTGTAGTAGAAATGTGGATCTGAAAAACAGTGGCATTACAGCAAACTGGCCAGAATGAAGGAAGATACTGTCCTTGCCCTGAAAAAAGCTGCCAAAGAATCAAGGGCCAAATTTGAATACTAAGCAAGAAATCTGACTCTGTTTTGTAGTGGAGTATGTTTAAGAATTGAACTGTTTTGAAGATGAAATCCCAAATCATCCAAGTAGTGATGCACGTTTTTCAGTCCAGGTTGGCAGAATACTGACGTGCCTACTCAGTTAGCATAGATGCTTAATTGGATGACTGGAGGAAAGCTGTAATTGCAGATGTTGAAAAATGTGAGTCAGACTCCTTCCTCATTGGAAAATCAGCCCTATTTTTACGAAATCAGTCCCTAGATTATCTTTTAAATGCAGGTTCCTATAGGGATCTTTTTTCCTTTAGAGAGGAGGCTTTTAGGTCCAAAAAGGATGGAGGAGTTCCTGTTGGAATGGCAAAATCTGGGTTTATAGACAGAGTGAACACCAGAGCTTCCCATCTTTGAAATTGCTTTTGAAGACAAACTCAGATGAGTTGAGTATGTTGTTGCTCAGAATATCATTCTTCTGCCTCTTACTTTCATAGTTGGTTATTTGTGTGTTTAAACACTAATATTTTGTCCAGGTTAAGTTTTATTCATGTTACATGTGCATTTTTTGACTTGTCTTAGACACAGATCTCTGAAGATAAATGAAACAGCTGAATCTGATGAGATCTGTGGGCCTTTCTTGCCTCCTCTGCTGCAAATCAGTGAGCCTGTGTCTGTTCAGTTTCAGGAAGGTACTGTAGTGACTTCAGTGGCATTAGACTGAATTTTGTGTGACTCAGAAACCAGGAGAGCCAGTGTTCAGTAATGCTCAGGGCCTCTATCTGAAGGCCTCTCTGAGTGTGATATCTTCAGCCGATCGTGTACCAGAGAAAAGCAAAAAAATCCTCTATTCAGCTCCCTGCACCCTACCCAAAGCACACACAAAAATATAAAACAAAAATCTGATGGTCTGATTGGAGGAAATAATCTATTCCTACACCAGGTCTGGTGATCTGCTTTACTTCGGTCAAGTGATCTGTGCTTATTTATATGTTTGTTTAAAACACTCCATGTGTCATCTTGTAACACTTCTCTAAGGAACATGATTTGGGTAACAAGAGGTATGTTCTTTTTCCTGTGGCTCACAAAGAACCAGTCAAAGGCAATACTTGTAGAACTGACGATGCAGACCCCAGAAAGAAATGCTCTTCATTTCACTCCTTTCACAACCTTTATATAAATTCTTCCAGAGGTAAAGGAAAGCCTTCACTTTATGAGCGTGTCATGTAAAAAAGATTCTGCCTGATGGTAAGCCTTGTATTTTTGCTTTCAGTCTTTCTCAGTAAAATGTTTCAAGGTTCAGCTACAATCACTGCTAGGAAATGGCAGAATGTTTCAAGGTTGCATTGATTTAGCTTTAACTGTTAGCCACTGGATCCTATTGCATTGTAATCAGCAAGGTTGAAAAGATCTTGCTACCAGATCTCCTTTTCAGTGAGAAAGTGCTTATGTCTGGTAATCGGATGACCTCTCAGTCTTCTCTTCAGTTAGCTAATGTAGACAGGGATCCCTAAGACTTCAGAAATGGAAAAAAATAAATGGTACAGGAAAGTAAATGGTGAATGATGATGAGAGTATAGGAGGCAGAGCAAATAGGATGGCATTTATGAAACATACTAGAAACAAATACACTTAAAAAAAAACACAAACCAAAACTAAAAAAATTTAAATCAACTGTATCTTTGCTGGATGGTGAAATTATAAACAATGTCATAGGAAGGCAGAATTGTATGCCTGCTACCTGGATAGACCCCACAGAACCGTCAAGTTGCCCTACCTAATACTATAAGGATCTTCTGGGATCTTCTGCCTGTATCTCCCACTTCTGGGACGGGAAAACTTGGAGAAAATTTGTTTCATAAAAAAAACACCACCACCACCAACAGATAACATGAAAGATCACACCTAGTATATGAAAATGTTTAAACACCTTTCCCCTCCAAATTACCAACTTTCCATTTACATCTGTATCAGATATTGATTTAAGCTCTAATTTTGGGACTGCTTTTGTGCAAATTTCCATTACATTCATTATGGATGTGCAGAGTCTGCTTACACAAAAAGAGCTGCAGTGTTGTAATCTGCTAAGTTTAAGGACTTGTAAGGTAAAAGGGAAAGGGCTAAGAATATTGCTAGGAGCATGGTAATTGGAGGTTGCTGCTACCAGAACCATTCATCCAGCCTGCAGCATGCTCTGTGTGTTCTGCAGCTGTGCCAGAAAATGCACTGCATGAATAATCTGGGCAGTTGTGGTCTGTTCCCTGTTTCTGGGCTCAACTTCAGAACACCTCAGGATGTCTGGCAAAATACCCTTTCCAACTGTTGGAAGAGGGCATACACCACAGTACCACGTGCGAACAGATTACTGCACACATGGAAGTTCAAGGGACAGAGAGGAGGTGCAGTATTTGGTCTTCAGTTGACACCAGAAGAATCTCAAATGTCTTCCTGGCCAGGAGCAACTGCATATACTGTGTTCTCCTGCAGAGTACAGGACAAAACTTGGAGTCTTTTGGGGTGAGTTAGTACACAGCTTCTGGGGAGCTGAGATGCAGGATTTCACAGATAAGTTCCCTGGTCTGTGCCATGCAGGAAGGCACATTAGATGGGCTTAATTCTGTCTTCAGAATTGAACTCTGTGGCAATTGCTGCACTGTTTATGATCAAGACCTGTATGTGGCCTTTGTACAAGTGTTGTCATTTGTTTTTTCCCCACAGTTGTCCAAATTTCTTTACTGTTTTCCTCTCTTTTCTTCGTCATTCGTTAGCTTTCTTTCTGTGTCCTTTTTGCTTTTGCCAGCGATGAGCTCTCATCCTGTTGGTTTAATTTTTTTTTTTTTGAGAGAAAATGCAACTTGGCTGATGTTATCTGGGAGCAAGCCAGTAGCAGCTAAAAAAAACGAATGGAAACTAAGTCTGCCAAAGCTTTCCCATTTTAGATGAAACTGCCCGACTTGGATATCATCAGTTTTGTGTGATGGTAGCTGGATTTTGACTGCAAGCTGATGTTGGTGATGGTGTCCACACAACCACAAGCCTCTCAGTTACCTCCTCTTCCTTGGCATAGCTGATTACTGGCGCAGTAGGTTGATGCTGCTACCCTGTGGCTAGAGCCTCAGCGTTTAAATGCACTCACACAAACTGTCTTCACAAATGCTGCCTCACCCTAAGGAGATAAGTCACACAACACTGAAGGAAATAAAAAAGCTTTCCTTTCTTTTTTTTTTTCTGCATGGCTTTGTTGTGTAAAGAGCACAGCAATGCAGCACTGCTGAAATCAGAGTTCTTTGCTGATTACTTAAATAGACCCTAGGCTCCTTTTAGTTCATGCCACCAAAGATGCATATGTTTGGTGTAGAGCTGGTTAACAAGCAGAAAGTGAGAGCACTGGGAAGACAGGCCGTGGTTACTGGCAAGCTTTTCCTTGCTCCAAGATGCACTGCGTCCCGGGGTGGGGGCACGCTGTTCCTTGGAGATATTTGCCTTGAAGCCAGTAATGGAGCATGACAAGCAGATACTGTTAATAATATTAGCTCTGTATTTTATTCTGGTATTGCATTTGTATCTACTATGCAAAATAAGATGCTCCATGATTTTAAGAAACCCCAGAGATAGTCCAGAAATCTGATGTGTGTGTAGCTGAAGGAAACTTTGCTATCTGAAAGCAATGGATGTGTTGATGTTTTTTTTTGAATGGGAGTACCCCTCACCATCAGGGGTTTACAAGAAGTGGACCCTCAGAATTTGTGTAGTTGCATGTAGTCTGCATCTGGAGGATTACATTTAAGCAACTAGCCTCAATGGTAGGTTTTTAGGTCTTGTGAATTTTGTATTTTTTTTACGAACTGAGTATCAGTAGGGAAAATGGGTATCCTTCAGTAACAAAGTACTGTACCAGTTAATTCAGTGCAGAGGTAGTCATCTTTGTCCCTTACTGCTTTATTTTTGGTGAAACACAGACTGGCTTTGAGGTTGAATAGAATACCATAAATATTTTGCAAATAGGATATATGTAATTAAGAATATAGATGTGTATTATTAAATAAAACTTTGGTCAAGAAGGAATTTTGAATTATACTTTGGAAAAACATGATGATGAATTGCAGATGAATGTGAGATTTAATTCAGGGTTAAGCCATAGAAATATTTAACTGGGCTTAAAAATGCAGTAATTCTAAAGGTTAAATGAAAACGTGTATAGCTTTAAATTAATGAGCTATATAATCAAGGTATAAGAGTTGCCTTTGCTTTCTTCTTCTGGCATCATTCCTCTGGTTTGTCAAGTGTCTTTTCTTGTGTGAAGAAATTCAGGACTGCTGTATAAGGATTAACAGAAGCTTTGGATAATTCATTAGTCTGATAAAAAAGGGCTTGCTGCAGGAACTGGCTATTTTGATTCTTTTTGAAATGACTGTGTTGGAAGATATCAGAGTAATTAATATATTCAGTATCAGCATAAAGATGAACTAAAACTATAATTAGCTTTGAACTTCTGTGTATGAAAGTATACTGAACTGAACTTGCATGAAAGGAGAGGAGGTGGCCAATCTTCTCTTTGAAAACTCCCACTAAGACTGTTTTATGCTCCACAGCTGGTTCTACAGGAGGATTAAAGACACTGAATCTGGGATTAAGAGTCATTGACGTGGCTCTTCTCAGTGTTGGGGTCTTGGATTTATTTGGGAGTGGGGAAAGTGCTTGAGACCTGCAGACCTGTGTTTGTTCCTTTTTTTTTTTTTTTTTTTTTTCCCAGGTAGGAATCATATGTAACTATGTGCTCCTGATCGTAGTCTGTAGTAAATTCACGAGAGTTTCTGACTAACAAGAACAGACAGTGAATCAATCAAAGTCATTCTTGCACTGGGTTCAGCTTTTCCTGCTGCCAATGATGTGGCTTCTAATCCTTCAGAAATGAGATGAGGTCTGCTTCTATTATCATGAAGATACCAGAT
Organism: Cygnus atratus; assembly: GCF_013377495.2. Classification (NCBI taxonomy): domain Eukaryota; kingdom Metazoa; phylum Chordata; class Aves; order Anseriformes; family Anatidae; genus Cygnus; species Cygnus atratus. Next base: position 1,731,578 of record NC_066367.1, read on the forward strand.
AATTGTTTCTGTCAGGATCTTTCTTCGTTTTCTCTCTGATTCTTTTCAATGAACAAAAATATTAACTCTCACTTCATGTTATGCTAATATTTATTTTATTTTTATTTTATTTTATTTTGTAAATGTTTGCCATTTTGCAGCATTGCTCTAGTTTCTCAGCTTTCTATTTCAGCATTTGGTGAGGCTAATGAGTAGTTGTAGTCTTGCGAGTACAGCCTCAGACCCTATACAACATACACTGAGTAAGAGCTTGACTTGAAACAGTGCTCTTCATCCTGAGGAGAGGACTTGCATGTTGGTTTGGAGAGGTGAGAATATTCTGCATCCAGATTTTCTGTCTGACTCTTGGCTACCATTTATCAATTCCAATTCAAGTTTCAATGGTGTACATCTTAATTTGGGTACCCACTGTTCATTGACCGATCTGCTTTTGTTTCTGTACTTAGGTGCTTCCTGGATTATTTCCCATTACAGTTTTGTTCCCTGTTCCAAGCAGTCAAATTTTAAGTCCCAAGACTTACCTTCTGGAAGTCCACACATTCTCTCACTGCGGGCATAAACACTTTGCTGTGCTGCACCAGTGAGATTGGTGGGACCCCCTTGCAGTCAGCAAAAACCTAGTTTCACTGTTTTCTAGGATAAAAAAGCATTTAATTTAGGGAGTGTAGGTTGTATAGTAGTTAGTGATAGAATCGTTCAGGTTGGAAAAGACCTTTAAGACCATCTAGTCCAGCCTTTAATCTAGTACTGAAAAGTCCACCACTAAACCATGCTACTAAATTCTGTGTCTACACGTTTCTTGAAGACCTCCAGGGATGGTGACTCAACCAGTTCCTTGGGCAGCCCATTCCAATGTCCCCAGCCCTTTCAGAAAAGAAATTTCTCCTAACGTCCAATCTAAACCTCCCCTGGTGCAACTTGAGGCCATTTTCCCTCATCTTATCACTTGGTGCTTGGGAGAAGAGCCTGATCCCCACCTTGCTACAACCTCCTGAAAGGTAATTGTAAAGTAAAAAAAAAAACAAACAAAAAAACCCAACAAAAACATTGTCAGATTATAAGATGCTTTTGGCCTTTCAAGAGCGTACTGAACATTGGCAAGCTGATGAAGACTGGAAAAAGTGCTAGTAAAGTGGTAGGGATTCTGCAGTGGTAAGAGGAAAAGGTTGGCCTTTCATCTCCATGTTGACTGAACACTGTTGGTTGATAAGATGGTCAGAGCCGTTCATCTGGCGTACAGAGTGCCCTGCTCTGGCAGACTTGCAGGGAAAAGATACAAATTCCATCCTTGGATCAATACACATAAGTTCTCGCTGACTTCTTGAGAGCCCAGTGCTTTCCAAAATGCAGGCTCTAGCAAATCTGTCGTTGTTGTGAGATTTTTGCTGTGCTGTTGACCTGCTAGCTGCTTCTCATTTCTTTCTTCTTTTTTTTTTTTTTTTTTTTTTAATTCTCTTTTGTTTACATTCTTCAGGGCAGGAATTATTTCTTATTCTGTCTAGGCACAGCACCTTGCTCATCATCTTAACACATGAATAAAGCAATCCTAAGAAGTTGCTTGGAGGGTACAAGGAGCTTTGCTTGTTCCTGAAATGTCAGAATGATTTTTTTTCCAAGTTCATTAGAGTTGGATAGGCCAATCTGAACTGAGTGTAGCCTTCCATGAGAAAATCTAAATAGGAGGGTTCACAAAGTAGATGCTTATTCATGTTCTAGTTAATAACAATTTTGCTTGATAGAGAATTTTTTGTAGTGCAGACTATCTCTTCCAAAGTGTCCAAGGCATCCCGGGCACCCAGATTTTGACTTTCGCCTGTTAAAATGTGTTTTTTTCCCTAATTATTATTTTTATTTTTTTCCAAGTTGGCTCCCACTGTTCAGACCGCTGCCATCATACTTCTTCCACTCTAAGAGTCTGGAAAGGGAATATATTTCCTGGTGTGTCTGGCTCCATGCTCATGTGTGATCCCACAGCTCTCTGATGAGCGTGCCACTTTGAAACTGTATGTGGGCTAGCAAATTTTGGGACAGCTTTGCAATCAGAACATAAATTAAAACTTGAGGGTTGGATTGTTTCTTACATTTTGCCGTGGCTACAGGGAGTGATGCTTGAGACACATGAAGAGGAATTTCCGTTGTGACTGTTGTATGTAAACAACTAAGTTTGCCTTTGAAAACATGGAAGAATATTTTGCTATTATAAACCTCCACACTTCTGAAAGCTTAATGAATTTAATCAATGCTGAAGAAATGAAACTCACCTTTGTAATATATGTATAGGTTTACTTCCACCCCACCTTTTTTTTTTTCTTTAAGTCTGAACAGTTTAGAATTTTACAAGTAAGGTTTCCATGTCAGTAGTGTGAGAGTGCAGGTAAGAAAGCTATGAGAAGAATTTCTCAATAGAGAGCAGGAGTCTTTTCCCAAGCAAAACCTGATGGTTTATTCATGACTGCCTTTGTTCTGGTGGACTTCATGCTGAACAACTATGAATTCTGACCTGGGTTAAACTATAGCATATCCAAACACCAGAAAACAGGTCATTCTCACAGAAGTGGAAGTTACAACGTGGGGTCCTTATCAAGTATAAATTGGCATAGCTCCATGGCGAATCAGCTAAGCTAACCTTGGTTTATGCCAGTCTACATATTCTTAGAATATGGCTAAAACCCGTTCTTACAGATCATATACATAAAACATTTTCAAGGTGAATGGGAAGTTACTGTTTATTGTATGTATTTAATCTACCTAGATTAATCCCTAAAAATTCTAGTTCTCTAGAAGGGCCAACTGGAGAAACATCCCAGGAGTATGGCCAGATGTCTAAGACGTCTAAGGAGGGAGAATCTCCCAATTCCACAGCTTCTCTGAGCAACCTGTTCTGATGATGTCAATGAGTGTAATACTTGGATTTTTAACGTATGAAGGAAAACAAAAACCTAACAATGTAAAAACATACTAATAACTTCATAGTTCCGTGGTGTTTAATGTTGTTAGGGGACCAGCAAAAGAAATACGAAGAGAAAAAAAAATAGAGAGGGGAAAGAGGAATGATAGTACATGATGTATTAAACAAAAGAACACAATGCAGAGGTGGAGGATTGTTACTATGTTGCAGAAGTATTAGCCTGTAACCATTGTTTGTGGTTTTTCTTGCTTGTCGGCAGTTTCTCAGTTTCACTTTTTTATTTTTGAACATTTTGAATCAAATTCATTTTATTTGGATGTTTTATTCCCACATATTTTTGTGGAAGCAGATTATTTTTGCTCCAGTACTGCACGTTCAAGGGATGTCTTTATTTTGAGGATCTTCTTTTTCTTCCCTAATGATGATTTATGCATTTTACACATCTGTTTTCATGTAGGTTTTTTGTGTGTTGTCGATGTTTGTTATAAATACCATTGAATACAGATATTCCAATGACTTGCCAGTGGTAAATGTCTAATCTGTAAGTGTCACTGAAATATTTTAGTGCTGCAAGCTTTTTATTTATATAGATAGATAGATATTGCAACATCATCTTGTGGATATCTTCCATAAAATAATTACTAGCATGTGGTAAAAGTTGAATTGCCTGCTCCACAGAAATGAAGAATGATAAGGAGTTTTTTCATGTAATTCCCACAGGGCAAGTAATGTTTTTTCAAAAGAAAGTAACATTGGGAAAGTGATGAAGCACCCATCAAAGGTATTTATGTATTAGTCACTTGCTACAAATGGTTTTCCACTTAATTCTCGAACAAGCAGGTATGATATATCGAATATGATAAATGTGTGAGTAATTTGGGGTAAAGATATATCCCTCTTAAAAAGAAACAAAGGCTTTGCTCTCCGCAGATATTTTTATGCACCTCAAAAAATAATCCTCATGTGGGAAAAATGACATAACGTTTTAAGAAAGATTCGCCTAAACGCTATTCAATATTTTTGGAGGTTCAACTCTAACAAATTACTGTTATGAGCTCCTTTCTTCACACTCTGCATTAGTGATTGTTATTTATATAAAATATCTAGGAGTCTGTACCTGTGTACCGCTGAATTTGAACGCTGACTAGGAGTTTTGTCTAAGCGCTGCATAAGAATTGTGTAATTTAACATCACAAATACATTAGTAACCATGGATTCATGTCTTCTTGGTTAGAAGCTTAGCTGGAGCAAGGCTTTGTACTTGCACATCTCTTTGAAGCGTCAGGGTCATGCTGAGGCAATATAGTGTTTTTGTGGTGAAGTGGAACCCTTATAGGGAAGATGTGAAATACGGAAAACTAATGGTGAGATGCATTGGCTGCATACAGTTCCAGTACATGTTAATGTTTGAATTAGTTACACCTTTAAATTTGCGATGTAAAGAATTTCAACTCTGGTAATTTTCTTTCATATACTTAGTGGATTTGTGTTTATAAATATATGTATATGTATACATACCCTTTTTATAATTATATACAATGTGTAAGCGTGCGTGTGCACCACACGGGCATCCTTTCCATTTTATGCCAGAAAACCTGGAAATCCAGGACTGAAACGTAGCAGGAGTCAGGTGCGTACCAGCTCAGGTCGCCTTGGTTACTGGGGGACTGTTCACTGAATGCATTTTATTTAAAGAGAAAAATGTATGAATATCTTCATAACAGTTTTGTTCACGCATTGTTATGGTGTCTCCAAGCTCACTGCAGCTAATAATTCATTTCCAAGTCAGCGATGCTAAACTTATGAATGATTTACTACCCACAGCAGGAAAAGCTGCATAATTTCGGAACAGCGTTGAGTAAGGATGGCTTTCTGCTGGTTGCAGCAGACATCTACACACAAAACAGCTATAAGGTCATGCTGATTCTTTATTGTGTGGTCAGGAAATACCTCTTAGAAGACGGAGTATAAATAGCAGAGAGTGAAGGATGTCAAGTCGAGCACTGCCTCCCAAGCACGCCGGGTGCTGCATCGCTCAATGGCCAGGGTTGGTGCTGGTCTGTGCCAGCAGCCTGCAGCAGTCGCAGAGCACAAGATGCTGCAGGGAAGAGGAGAAGTGGGAGCTCACGCAATCAAGTCTTTCAGGCCCTGAAAGAGATGAGCAAAATATGAGGAAACTCTCTAGACAGAAAATGGGAATATATAATTCTTTGAGAATTTAAGCACAACTGGCTTTTACTATCCATGCTGCATCCGATGTGAAACCCCTTGGAATCAGCAGCTTTATGAAAGCAGCTTAAATCTTCCATTCTTTGGTTGGCTTGCTACTTTACTTAGAGATTCGTTGATAAGCTTGTGCTGGAAATCTGTATGAGTTTTTTCAGAAATGCAGTCTGTAGCCTTATTTCATTATTTGTTCTACTAACATATTGTGAAAACAAATTTCATAATGTACTTATTATCTTGGGATCTTAATATGGCATGATATATTGACGTTCATTTTCTTCCTGAAACTCGGTGTGTTCCTTGGTGAAACTTGGGTTTATGTTCTAAGCCAGTAGTGGATGATGCTATAAGGGGCACCAAGAAAGGAAAGAGTGAACTCTACTGATACACTTGATGGAAATGCTGATTTCCAGTTCTGTGCAGTGATGAATTAATGAATTAATAAGTTTTCTAATGCTTTCCTCTCTCTCCTGCCTTCCTTAAATACTTTTAGGAAACTAACGTTTCTATAAAGTCCCATTCATTACTGAGAGAGGACAAAGAAGAGATTTGAGATAAGAGGGCAGTGACTGCAGTACGTAATGCTTCTCTCTCCTACTACCTGTAGATACACTGGTGCAGTATAAAATTAAATCACTGTTGATTTCTTCTTGACGATTATGTTCAATTCTTCCCTTAAATTAGAGAGACTGAGTGCATTGCATTATGCACTTACCCAAAAGTAGAAAGGAGTCCTCTTAAATCACAGCTACAATATAGCAGGGTTTTAACTACATTGAAAAGATCTGTTCCTGAGAAATTAGTAGAACAACATTATAATCCAGCTTTTTTCTTTTGCATTAATTGGGAATTTGATTTCTCAGATTTTTTCCATAGTTACAGATTTGCTACTTAGAGTCCTGAAGCCATGTGAAAGTTTATTTTTTTCCCCTATTTGTAGAAAGCCAAAACAGAACAGTTATTATGAAGTGAGAAAATAGAGAAGTAGACGGAGTTGGAGGCATTTAGGCACTCTAGTCTTTTAAACAGAGAAATTCAAGTAACTAAGGTATATATTCCGCTTCACTCAGGAGTGCTGACTTGTAATTGCCAGTGTGATAATGCCTTTAAGAGGAGCAGATGTACCTGTGTTCCTCTAGACTGGAAGCTCTGACGCTCTGTGTCTGCGGATTTGTTTTTAACCACTTTCCCATTTTACTGAGGGAACACTAAGTATGAATTATCGCTGGAGATTTTGGGAGGGGAAGACCCTCATGTGTTGTGGTTTTAATTCTGAAAGGAAGAAGATAGCTGGGAAATTGTTTCACCACTAATAAAAAACAGCAGTAAAAATCACTGGATCTGGCTGTATACATTTAACCACAGTCTATCTTTGCAATCTCAGCGTCAGCCTGGAAGAAAGAAGCAAAGCTTTTATTTTCCCAGTGATGGTGATGGGATGTGGTGATGTGCATTACTGTGTAGTTAAAATTCATAGTTTAGATTCTGTTTCTTCATATTACTCCAAAATTACATTGAAAGAATATCAATGGGCTTTGCTAAGCCTTCCCATAAATATAAAATCTCAGAAATACACAGCCCTAAGCATTAGTCAGTACCATTTCACGGTATTGCATTTATTTTGTGCCCTGGCTTATATTGATGTTTTATGTTTTATCTTTTTAACAATTGCATTTTGAGGTGCCAGTTGTGTTTGGCTTATTTTTAGTGTTAGTAAGCCAAGCTGGGTTGTGTTAGCAGGCTTTATTGAGAGAGCCATGGAAATGTCCTTCAGTTATTCTGAGTAAAAGTGGTAGATGAGGGAGGCAGAGATGGGCTGTGATAAGAAGAAAAGTTACAAGCACAAAAAATTAAATCATAAGTAATCAAGTATATATGAAGTTGAAACTTCATATAAAAATGCTTGCTGTTTAAAACTGCTTCCTCTTGACAGGAAGATGTAATTTTACTCTGCCATTTGACATACGTAGTATGAAAAAGCTGGAGCCACAGCACTGAGAAAGCAGTGATGAGAGAGGTTCTTCATCCAGTCTGAGCTGACGGAAAACAGTCTGCCCAAAAGTGGAGCAGAGGAAAGGAACTTGGAGGTGGGTTGGGTGGGAGGGCAGGGGGCAGAGAACTTTGGTATTCCGTGCAGAACTCGGTTTTTATTTATATATATCTATGTCTTTTACTACCCTTCATTGTTTCAGTTCTTCAAAAAGTAAGCGTCTACTTAGAATGAAAGATGCGTTGTATAGGAATCAATACATTTACATTTACAAATGTTTACTATAACTTTAAAAATAAATGTAGCTATTGTTGGGGAAAAATGTTGAATGTTTTGAGACAAAAATAGTGTGTGTCAGCCACTTACTGCAGAGAGTTTGGCAGTCTTTCCAAATTAGGCATTTTGGATTAGTTTTACATTATTTTTGGCTAACTTTGCTGGCACTGAACTTTGCTGGTCCATGAGAACATCGCAGATAATTTTATCAAAGTGAAATCTTTGGGAGAAATAAGACGGCATACTTTACTACTATTCTTTGTATGTGAAAAGATCTTACATGTGAGTGACCTTAGATGAAAACAAATCTTCCTGTTACTTGCCTCACTGCTGTGAGGTACACCTTTGAGGAGTGTGGGAAGAGTTGATGAGCTTTAAACTTGCAAGATCTTGTTTTGTGGCATAAAAGGCCCTCAGGAGCACACACTGGATCACTGCAATAACCTCTGTTATTAGAGGTATGGAAAAATACACTTCCTATGAAGTTGGTGAAAAGAGTTGATTGTTGTCTTTAGGAAAAGAAGCGATAAAGGGAATGCCAAAATTGTATCAAACTCTGTGTGTGTTTAGTAACTGTAGTTGTATAATCTCAACTCTAACAGACAATATGAGAATAAGACTTTGGGCAAAATACTGGTGTTGTCCGGCCAGAGCCTTGGCCTGCAGAGGCTGCAGCATCAGTCCCTTACTGTATGTGCTTTTAGCTTTTCTCCTGAAAAGGGTTGGGGAAGAATTGCTGTTGATAGATAAGAAACTGTTGTAAAAAAAAATAAAAATGGGTTTCTCCTAGTAAGTAAGTTGAGCTTTATCAAGATGCCAAAATATATGAAAGCAGTGAAGTTTAAGTATTTAATTAAAAGAAAAAAATTTCACTGGTATCTTAGGGAGTCTTTGGTGAAATTAACTTTACTCTGTCTATTCAAATGCTTACTTTCAAGCTGTTGTACTGCCACATCCTGCACAGATTAGTTTTTTGCTAGGTAAAAGAGAACGTTGAAATTAAGGGCAGACTGCGAGATTGTGGTGGTTTGTTTTTTGTTTGTTTGTTTGTTTTTTGTTTTTTTCAAAAGTACATCATTGGACATGTTCTTCTTTTACACTTACTGATTTGCGGACATGGGACCAGTCTGAGTGAAATCTGCAAATATTTACAAGCAAAAATATTTTGGGAAAACACAAAGAATGGTGACAAAAAGCCTAATGAAAAAGTTTTATCAGAGATCTCTCTACTTATCAGGTGCAAGAGAGCTCCTCTTTCTTTTTTTTGGATGTGACATATCTTTGGACATGGATTCTTCTATCTGAACATTGACCATGTTTTCCTGGTTGGCATATTCTCTTCTCTTCATTGACTGTGTCCGCTTGGAAAATGCGTCACCCTGTTGTGTTTAATAACTAAATGGCTTGTGCATATAGCTTTAAAATGTCATACTTGCAGTCTTCTGATTTTTTTTTGTTCCCTGATGTGCTTCCTTTGTTAGACAATGAGTCACAAGCTGTCTCATCCTATTAATAGCTTATTTTAATTTTTAACTTTAATGTCTACTTTTGTAAATGTACTGTATTTAGATGTACTCTGCTTCTCCAAATACCTGACCATGCATTTCAAGGAAGTTTTATTACTTTATTTCCTTGACTGCATTTCAATTGTACAAATTAGCAAACAGGTTGCTAATAAAACCCTCTGTTTATTAGAGGGTGACAATTCTTTTAAATAAAGCGTGGCTTTGAATAAGAGTATTCGTGGCAGGGTGGCTTGTGCATTGCTCTGTCATGGAGTTTTACAAATCTGCTTTCATAATGATGTGTTGGGAACTCTGACAATACTCTTCAGTTTTTTCATATATATATTTTGAAAGTTGTTTTAAATATTCACATGCTTAAAGGCAATACAATGCTAACGCCTATCAGGTACCTATTAGAGAAGCTGTCATTACGGATGTTGTGAAGGAGAAGCGAGGAGAGGTTTATATAGCAGTTCTCAAGCGAATTTTTGGGAGGATTTAAACCCTTTTCTTACTATATTGTACTTTGAAAGGTGTTGCAGGGAGTTAAGGTAATGTTGACGCCTTCTGAAAGGAAATTTGAAGTAAGTAGCAGAGGAAGAATTTGTACTTAATCCCAGAAAGTCACAAAAATCTGTTTTAAAAGTAAACAGTTATTCTATGGTTTTTGTATTTATTTAGCACAATAGCATTTCCAAGAATAAATCTCAACTCTTACTCTGATTACTTCAGAAATGTTGTAATGCACAGACAGATTGCTTCTGACTGGTTCCTGCCTTTTTTGTATCTATTATTCTTTTGTGGCTTGGCATTTGATATAAAATAGATGTATTTCCAGTATATTACCTAATTCTGTTTTCATCTTGAACAAAAATAATTGCCTGTTATGAAGTATAGGGCGTCTATACCATTGTGTTGACTGATTGGAAATGGTAATGCTTCTTTTATTAAAAATCAAAACAAACAAAAACCCCTCCACCACCAGCAACACCACCAAAACCCTACCCACCCACAAATACAGAGAAACTATTGAATGCCCCGGAGGTAGTTGATTATGTGAAGCTGAACGTTCTCTTGTAGATCTATTAATAATACAAGAGTTCAGTCGTATCTGAAACATGCTTGTGGACTAACAATGAGCTCCTTATGAATTATAGGTAAGGCAAAATGGCTGTCTGAGCTGTGGCTGTTTAAGCCTAAGGGTAGGCTTAGTGGTGCTTATAGGAAATTGTGTCTTCAAATCGGAAATTTGAAGTGAGTAAAATAACATCTAGTGCATTAAATGTATTTCTGAGCTTGTTTTGATCTGTGATTAGGAAAAATGAGATATCTTTTTTTTTTCTTTTTTTTACATCTTTTTGTCACAAGAATGTTATTTTCTTATTTGAAAAACCTAAGGCACACGGCATTTTCTGCTTCAGCCCCGTGCTGAAATGAACCGTTCGATAAGGTCCTGATTCCAAGCACTCTGATGCTACAGGGAGGATCCCATTAGTGTCAGCAGGAATTGAGCAAGTCTTTACACGGGCAGCACGTGTTTGTGTGTGTGCTTCAGCTCCCCCCTTACAGGCTGAGGGGACATCCCTCCTGGCTGTGCCTGGACCTGCAGGTATGGTCTTTCTCGGTAGCCAGTAAGAGTGTGGACAGTGAAATTTTATGTTACTGTGTGGCCCCCCAAGGTACAGCTGGAAAACACGTTTGTGCCTTAACATAAAAGGTTCCTCAGTCTGCATGTAGATGTAGGACAGCTATAAAAACTCATGTTGTAAATATTTTTATAAATACATGAACACTAAAAGGAGGACTAAGGAGAATCTCCATCCTTTACTGGATGCAGGGGGAAACTTAGTGATGAGAGATGAGGAAGAGGCTGAGGTGCTTAATGCCTTCTTTGCCTCAGTCTTTAGCGGCAAGACTAGTTGTTAACTGGATACCCAGTGCCCTGAGCTGGTGGAAGGGGATGGGGAGCAGGATCTGACCCTCACAATCCACGAGGAAATGGTTGGTGACTTGCTACAACACTTATATGTACGCAAGGCGATGGGGCCGGATGGGATCCCCCTGAGGGTGCTGAGAGAACTGGTGGAGGAGCTGGCCAAGCCGCTTTCCATCATTTATCAGCAGTCCTGGCTATCAGGGGAGGTCCTAGTCGACTGGCAGCTAGCAAATGTGACGCCCATCTACAAAAAGGGCCGGAGGGTAGACCTGGGAAACTATAGGCCTGTTAGTTTGACCTCAGTGCCAGGGTGTCCTGGTTTCAGGTAGGACAGAGTTAATTTTCCTCCTAGTAGCTGGCAGGGTGCTATGTTTTGGATTAGAATGAGAAGAGCGCTGATAACATGCTGATGTTTTAATTGTTGTAGAGCAGTGCTTACACCAAGCCAAGGACTTTTCAGCTTCTCGCTCTGTCCTGCTAGCGAGCAGGCTAGGGGTGCAGCAGGAGCTGGGAGGGGACAGACCCAGGACAGCTGACCCAAACTGGCCAAAGGGGTATTCCATACCATCTGACGTCATGCTGAACAATATATAGGGGTGGCTAGCCGGGGTGGGGGGGCCGGCTGCTCAGGGATAGGCTGGGCATCGGTCAACGGGTGGTGAGCAATTGCATTGTGCATCACTTATTTCATACACATTATTACTATTAATACTATTATTATTATTATTATTATTGTTATTATTGTTATTATTTTCCCTGTCTTAATAAACTGTCTTTATCTCAACTCACAGGCTTCACTTTCCTGTTTCTCTCCCCCATCCCGGAAAGGGAGGGGGGAGGGTGAGCGAACGGCTGTGTGGTGTTTGGCTGCCAGCCGGGCTAAACCACAACACAGGGAAGCTCATGGAGCAGATTATCTTGAGTGTCATCACGCGGCACTTGCAGGGCAAGCAGGCGATCAGCCCCAGTCAGCATGGGTTTATGAAAGGCAGGTCCTGCTTGATGAACCTGATCTCCTTCTATGACCAAGTGACGTGCTTAGTGGATGAGGGAAAGGCTGTGGATGTGGTCTACTTTGACTTTAGTAAGGCTTTTGACACTGTTTCCAACAGCATTCTCCTCGAGAAACTGGCTGCTCTTGGCTTGGACTGGCGTACGCTTCGTTGGGTTAGAAACTGGCTGGGTAGCCGGGCCCAAAGAGTCGTGTTGAATGGAGTCAAATCCAGTTGAAGGCCGGTCACTAGTGGAGTCCCCAAGGGCTCAGTACTAGGGCCAGTTCTCTTTAATATCTTTATCCATGATTTGGACGAGGGGATCGAGTGCACCCTCAGTAAGTTTGCAGACAACACCAAGTTAGGTGCGTGTATCGATCTGCTCGAGGGTAGGAAGGCTCTGCAGGAGGATCTGGATAGGCTGGACCGATGGGCTGAGGCCAACTGTATGAGGTTCAACAAGGCCAAGTGCCGGGTCCTGCAGCTGGGGCGCAACAACCCCAAGCAGCACTACAGGCTGGGAGATGAGTGGTTAGAAAGCTGCCTGGCCGAGAAGGACTTGGGAGTATTGGTTGATAGTTGGCTGAATATGAGCCAGCAGTGTGCTCAGGTGACCAAGAAGGCCAACAGCATCCTGGCTTGCATAAGAAGCAGCGTGGCCAGCAGGTCTAGGGAAGTTATTGTCCCCCTGTACTCAGCTCTGGTGAGGCCGCACCTCAAGTACTGTGTTCAGTTTTGGGCCCTTCGCTACAAGAAGGACATGGACGTGCTCGAGCGAGTCCAGAGAAGGGCAGCGAAGCTGGTGAGGGGTCTGGAGAACAAGTCTTACGAGGAGCAGCTGAGGGAGCTGGGATTGTTCAGCCTGGAGAAGGGGAGGCTCAGGGGAGACCTCATCGCTCTCTATAGGTACCTTAAAGGAGGCTGTAGAGAGGTGGGGGTTGGTCTGTTCTCCCATGTACCTGGTGACAGGACAAGGGGGAATGGGCTAAAGTTGCGCCAGGGGAGGTTTAGGTTGGATATTAGGAGGAACTTCTTTACTGAAAGGGTTGTTAGGCATTGGAATGGGCTGACCAGGGAGGTGGTTGAGTCGCCATCCCTGGAGGTCTTTAAAAGCCGTTTAGATGTAGCCCTTAGTGATATGGTTTAGTGGAGGACTTGTTAGTGTTAGGTGAGAGGTTGGACTCGGTGATCTTGGAGGTCTCTTCCAACCTAGATGATTCTGTGATTCTGTGCTTAGTTATTGGCCATTAAATTTAGACACTGCAGTTACACTTTTTAGCGTTGAGGAATCGTTTATTTTTCAGGAATTGTTTTTCTGGTGTCATATGCCTAGATCACATTATTTCTGTTGCCTGGTCTTATGACGCCTTATGACACCTTTTAACACCATCTGCAGCAATCTGATCCCCAGGAATTTTGTTGCCTATTGTGTCATGCCTTCCGAATTAAATCATGCCAGTTGCCTGTAGGTAGCAGCACTTACTGTCCTGGGGACTGACAAGAATTTCCAGTAGTCTTGTCTGGTTTAAAACAAAACAAAGCACAAATAACTATACAAAAACAAAATTAAAAAAACATACATTTCTTAGCATGTTCGTAGCTGGATATTGATTAAAATGTGGGGTCAGCAGGCACACGCATCATATATGACTTGGTCAATGTGCTCTGTAAGTCTTTGTAAGCTTTTCTGAGGGTGCTGTTTGAGTGTGAAACCCAGTGTCTGGCACCTGCTGGGAGCAGGAAACCCTCTATGCTGTCCGGCATGCCCAAGAGGACAAGTGGGAGGGACTCTTTCAAGAGAAATAGAATCTCAGGTTCTAGTGAGCTTTGAAAGGCTGATGACATGACATATGATGGGAAGGATTTAATTTTCTGACCCTTGTTCCTCAAAGTTCCTTGATGGATCTATGGCTGTATTCCCTGATCGTTTAATTACCATGCCTTTTTGTCTGCAAAATGATCTATCATAGAATCATAGAATATCCCGAGTTGGAAGGGACCCATAAGGATCATCAAGTCCAACTCCTGTCACCGCACAAGTCTGCCCAAAAGTTTAGACCATGTGACTAAGTGCACAGTCCAATCTCTTCTTAAATTCAGACAGGCTTGGTGCAGTGACTACTTCACTGGGGAGCCTGTTCCAGTGTGCAACCACCCTCTCGGTGAAGAACCTCTTCCTGATGTCCAGCCTAAACTTCCCGTGCCTCAGCTTGACACCATTCCCACGAGTCCTGTCACTGGTGATAATGGAGAATAGGTCACCTGCCTCTCCACTCCCCCTTGCGAGGAAGTTGTAGACTGCGATGAGGTCCCCCCTCAGCCTCCTCTTCTCCAGGCTGAACAGGCCCAGTGACCTCAGCCGCTCCTCATATGTCTTCCCCTCTAGGCCCTTCACCATCTTCGTTGCCCTCCTCTGGACACTCTCCAACAGTTTAATGTCCTTTTTGTACTGTGGTGCCCAGAACTGCACACAGTACTTGAGGTGAGGCCGCACCGGCGTGGAGTAGAGCGGGACAATCACTTCCCTCGACCGACTAGCGATGCCGTGCTTGATGCATCCCAGGATACGGTTGGCCCTCCTGGCTGCCAGGGCACACTGCTGGCTCATATTCAACTTGCTGTCAACCACAACCCCCAGATCCCTCTCTGCGGGGCTGCTCTCCAGCGTCTCGTCGCCCAGTCTGTACATATAGCCAGGGTTGCCCCATCCCAGTTGCAGGACCCGGCACTTGCTTTTGTTAAACTTCATGTGGTTGGTGATCGCCCAGCTCTCCAATCTGTCCAGATCTCTCTGCAAGGCCTTTCCACCCTCATCTGAGTCCACAACTCCTCTAAGTTTGGTGTCGTCGGCAAATTTGCTCAGAACACCTTCTAGTCCAACATCCAAATCATTTATAAAAACATTGAAGAGGACTGGCCCTAAAATGGAGCCTTGAGGGACCCCACTAGTGGCCATCCGCCAGCCAGATGTGGCCCCCTTTAGCACAACCCTTTGAGCCCTGCCCGCCAGCCAATTGCTCACCCATCGCATGATGTTTTTGTTTAGCTGTATGCTGGACATTTTGTCCAGTAGGATCCTATGGGAAACCGTGTCAAAAGCTTTGCTGAAGTCCAAAAAGATCACATCAGCTGGTTTCCCTTGATCGACTAGATGGGTGATCTTATCATAAAAGGAAATCAAATTTGTTAGGCAGGACCTACCCCTCATGAACCCATGTTGGCTGGGACCAATGACTGCATGGTCCCCCAAGTGCGCTTCAATAACTTCAAGGATCATCCTCTCCATAATTTTACCAGGCACTGACGTGAGACTGACAGGCCTGTAATTGCTAGGGTCTTCTTTCTTACCCTTCTTGAAAATTGGCACAACATTTGCCAGCTTCCAGTCTACCGGGATCTCTCCAGATTCCCAAGATTGTTGAAAAATAATTGAGAGAGGTCCCGCAATGACGTCAGCCAGCTCTTTAAGCACCCTGGGATGAATCCCATCCGGACCCATGGACTTATATGGATCCAGGTGGAGCAGCAAATCCCGCACACATTCAGGGTCGGTTGGGAGTTTGTCATTCCCACCGTCATGGTCCTCCAGCTCAGGGTACCCTGGGTCCTGAAGCCCATCATCAGTGTTGAAGACAGAGGCGAAGAAGGCGTTAAACGTCTCTGCTTTGCCTATGTCATTGTCTGTGAGGAGACCCTCCCCATCTAGTAGCGGATCTATGTTTTCTTTGGTTCTCCTTTTTCTGTTCACATATCTAAAAAAACCTTTTTTATTGTCTCCCACAGACATGGCCAGCTTCAACTGTAGTTGGGCTTCGGCCACACGAATTTTCTCCCTACAAACACGAACAGCATCCCTGTATTCCTGTCCATCTACTAAATGTGCTATTAACACATTATTAACAGCCTATTGATTTGCTTTTGTGCAACCTGTGCGCCCTGCGCATCTGCTGGTCAGAGCTGAACTCGGGTAGATCAGCACCAGCTTCCCTGGTGTTAATGTCCAGTCCTCCCCAAGTCACGAGGACGATGCCAGGCTGAGCATGTCTCTTGACATAGATACCTGCATGCATGCAGCCTCTGGCTGCCCTTGGATTTTCTTCAGGACCTGAGCTAAGCTACATCCCAGAAGCAGCTCTGAAATTCACAGCAAAGAAAGCAAATTTTAAAACTTCATCTTCTGTGGTCATACAGCACTTCAGGTTTGAAACTGCTTGTGCAAAACCTTCCTCCCTATTTATTGCAAAGTATGTATTTGATGGTTTGCTTTGAAGGTTGGTATGTTAGTTTTTTTTTCCCTTGCATCAGAAGGATCCACTTGCATGTCCTAACACTCAAATACCACAGGTATGCTCCTGCACTCTTAGTGCCCTCTGCAAGGTCTTTTATTAGCGTTTCCTTCAGGAACTGTATCTCAAAGATAAGTTATTAAGGAAGGTGGATAGTTACAGTGCTGATCCACTGCAGTACAGATCAGCTTTGCTAAGCCAGCACTTTGGGTGCTCATTTTCTAGAAAATGCTAGGAAGGTAAGTAATATGTTTCATAAAGTCATTTTGATGGAACGCTGTTGGCTCGAGTTTATGTCGTGTGTCCCTGTGCCCGGAGTTGATGGTGACATCTGGTCAACTCCAGCGCATAGCCACTTCCAGCTCAGTGTTAGGCTGGATGCACAATTACAAAACTAATGCTTCCTGCAGTAAAGAAATTTTTTTCTTTGCTGATAGGAAGAAATATTAGAAGATACGTAAGTGTGCTTGAGAGTAGCATATTTTATAATTGACGTTTTATTTTTGTTCTGGACAAGATACAACATCTGATGAGATGTTAGCTACCTGGTTATCTATGTTGGTTTGTGACCAAGGAGAAGCAGATTTAAAGTAATTATATTTGTGTTGGTATCTTCAAAAATAGCCCGCTGTTTCCTACAGTCAGTACGAGTGGAAACCTTTGAATTTCCAGGGAGTTTTTACTGCTGATCACAAACCAGTGACTCACTGTTGTGACAGCTGAGTTCAAAACCTTCGCCGTGTCCGATAGGGATGCTAATTTGAAGTTAACTGGTGCAGTCTGCATTGTGGTAGCACAGGAGGTTTGTTTCAAATGATTTTTGCTTTCTCAACTGCAGTTGGCATTGTTGATGTGTATTGGCATCTTGCAGGCTGTTAGGAAAGGCTTTGAGTGAAGTGTTTTCCTTGAAGGAGTGACCCAGTTCCTCAGCCAATCTGACAGTGGTGCGCCTCAGCAGCAGGGTGGTGGTGTCACCGGGCTGGTTGTGGTGGCTGGAACAGCTACTGGTACTTCTGGTAGTGTTTGGGACTTCTGGAAATGCTTCCTGGTTTGTGCAGGTGTTTGTTAAATATAGTACAGAAAAGTGGAAAAATATCACTTGGGTTAATTTGTAATAATAGGACTACATTAAGCCACTTAAAAATGTTGGACTGGATGGAACATGGCTTTCATAATAAATGTTCAGCTTCTGGGTTCTAGAAGCATTATTTTATAAAATGTTTTTCAATAATATTGCTGCATTGTCTAATGCCTGGGTATTCTTGAGCAGTTCCAGCATCCTTCCTGAGTTTTTGATGTTGGCAGCTGTGAGATTTGTTTGTATTTTAATCGGAGGTTTGTGTATACATTACAGCGCGGGTAGGAGTGTTAGAGAAGTTACCACAACATCCTCTGCTTGCTGGGGCTGCTGCTGCTATTTAGGAAACACAGCTAAAGCTCATTGCTCGAGAACCTGATGGAAGGGTGGTTGCCTACATACGTCTGACTTTTTTTTATTTTTATTTTTTAAAAATATTGAGCTACTCTAATTACATCATAGGGACAAAGCAAATGAGTGGTAGTAGTCATTAGTCTGACTGTAATCATGTGGTCATGTCATTTATTAGATAAAGGATAAAAAAAAAAGAAAGTGGCCTGAAACTTCATAGGAAACAGCCAACCTGTAATGTCAGTAGGAGACTTCAGTACTGTGTTCTAAAATAAGGACATTGCAGTTTTGGCAGGCCGTGAAGTCCAATTGGTATGCAGGTATTTGTTTCTAGTGATTTCCCTCTTAATTGTGCTTAGCAATAACCTGCAGCAGAGGCTGACTGACAGGGAATTTGGCACGAGTGGAGGCTTGACACGGAGGCAGTGGAATTTTCTAACCAGAAAGCTGCATTGCATCTTGCTTTTGGGGAAGGTCACCCTGTGAAGTTACCTCCACATTGGAGGGGTGTTTCCATTAACGGAAAACAAACCAAACAACCACCAACCAGTATGGGTGTTTTATTTTTAGTTTTCTTTTACGTCACTGCTTTTCACTTAGGCTGTATATACCTATTTCCAGTCAGATTATTTACTAGGTTAAACCAAAGTTTTTTGTACTGTTCTTGGGATATTTAGAAACAGGAGGTGTGTACAGGCAATGATGAATGAGATTAAGCTGCTCTCTGAGTTGGGCACCTGGCTGTCAGGGTTTTGTTTTGTGGAGTGGGGTAGAGGGGTGGCACATGGACAGACACGACAGACCCTCTTTCTTCAAATTCCTCTTCATACAAAAAATAAAAACATAAATTAAAAGTGTAATGCAGCACCTCATAGGTGAATCTGATTTTACCGTTCTCTGGGGCCAGGTTCTGTGAGATACTTCTGCAAAATGCTTCTTTTACCTCTGTGCTGTAGTTTTTATAATTACCTAATTGTCAGCTGAAGTCTAAAGCTAAATATTTTAATGGGGATATATGTCACTCCACGTCCTATTCTGTAGCATGCCTTTTCCAGCCTCGTACTTCAGGGTGAGCACTTGACTCTGCCCCTTCTTTGGAAATGGAAGCTTTATGGAGCACAAACAAATACTCTGTAAAATTAAAAGAAATACATACTCTTCTTGTTGTGTAATTGTTCATCCTCTAATGAAAAATAACGTTCATTCAAGTTAATAGCATTTTGAAGTGTACCTACATGCAAGTTTTGAATAGCTAGCGCACTTTTGATCTGACTACATTACTTGCTCATGTGCATTTCTTTGTTTTCCCTGAATACATCCCAAAGCGTTGGATACTTGCTTGGAGCAAGAAAAAGGAGATTGTACTGGATTCAAGAAATAATGCAGAAAAGTGCTGTAACAAATTCAGGAGTCTAGGTAGAGATTTTGCTACCTTTCACCTTTAGGAAATGTATGCCAGACTACAGACTTTACTTGGGATGTCTGGAGGAAACAGGTTGGTGGTGGGTCACTGCCTTCAAGGCACTCGGAAAGGCTTTGGGTGGTAGGAGGCTATAAAACAACCTCTTCTTGCCATTGTAGAAAAATCAGATGTTGAGAGATGATATATTCTGGAGAAGGACAGAAAAAAGAACAGATGGGCCTTATATTGTAGCAGATGAAAAATCATAAATATGTAACTGGGGAAAAAACAAACAAAAACAACCAAGTAAAACTGGATCCTGGATGCTTAAGGGAAAGAGGGTTTTTTGAAGCCCAAAATGCATCCATAGATAGTACAAAATAATGAAAAGTGTCTTTTTTTCTCTATTTTTATTTTTATTTTTATTTTTTTACATTAGTAGAAATAGAACCAGAAAAGGCTTACTTTTCTGAAAGATAGGAAAAATGTGCATCTGATCAGTTCAAAAATCATGTGCCACCTACAGCTTGAATGTTTATTAGGATGATGCTCAGGGGTGTGTGTGCGTGTTCTGACCATAATATTTTCAGCATACAGTAAGTCATGTGAATTTTACTCTGCATTAATTGTAAGTAATTATATGTCTATAAAGTGCTCAACCTTTAAATCGTCTTCACAAAGAGTAAGCCAAGGAATCAGTTATCGCACTTCTTGTATTGTACCCTAGAAAAAAGATGAAAATGGTAATAGACGGTGTAAGTACCTTTGTTGGGATGGACTGTGATTTAAAGCTACATATATGTAGAAGTTGAGACATGAGAATTTGAAACATAGCTCTGCTGAAAGGTTTGTTTTTGTTCAAACATATATATATCTGATATGGATTAAATTACATTTTTGTTATACGTTGAGAAACAAAGAAAATTCAAAACCCAACCAGAATTATTTTTTAAGTGTGAATCTCACAGTAATTTACAGTGATACTTGGATGCAGTGCGCTATGATTTCTTTGGTTTTGTTGCCTTTTGTCTCTTAGCATAATCAATTGCTTACTGAAGATGCGTGTTCTGATTTAAATCCTCCAAGGTCATTTTGAAAACGGCACAGAAAACAAAATGCCTTAAAAGTTCCCCACCATGAATTGTAGCAAATTTAGGCCTCCCAATGAGATTGTCTTAACTTCTGTTTATACTTTTGGTGCCATGTGCACTGGGATTTCTTGCCTGTATTTATAAACACTGATTTCAATCTTCTTCCGTTTCCTGGTGCTGTAGTACCTACGCCCTGGGGTGGATTTATATAGAATTGTGCTGCATTCCACAATGGGCCTCTGCTGAGCCAGAATTAGTGCAGCCTTTAGTAGAATCTTTTGTTCACTTAGGCCTGGAATGTGACTTGGTGTTAGAAATTAGTGTTGAAATACAAACAGAATTTTCCAATTTGTTGCATTTGGTTTCATTGTAGACTTTTTTCCATGGTAATATGAAGAAAGGTTGAGGAGCATGTGTGTATTTAAAAAAAAAAAAGATAAAACCTAAGGATTTGAATATTTCTTTTTTAGTTTCATCTCTAGTGGTTAAGTCTGCTGCTGTGTGCTGTCTGGTGCAGGAGACTTCCCTCAGATGGATTCTCTCTAATAACCACACAAATTGGGGATGGGGAATGGGCTGCTGAGAGAGGTGTGCCTGTCAGTAGGAGGGCTGAGCAGACTGAAATCCCACACAGTTTTCTGCCGATTGCTTCAAAACTTATCTGAAGACCCCCACTCTTTGAGCTTCCTTTATGCCTGGGTCCTAGAGGCTTTTTTCCGCAATGATGTGTTAGAGCCGATGACAACAGTGTAAAAATGCACAGCGAGAGTGCTCTTAGCAGTGGCCCAATTCTTTGCAGAATAGAGATGAATGAAAATTGTAGAGCCTGAAGAAATCCTCTGATGCATGTCACTATTTTTAGCTCTACTTATTAAAAACTTGTGCATACTTAATAATAAAATTATTAATTCATAATTGGCCTCATCTTTATATAGCACGCTTTGTATTATTGTCTTTTCATTAATTGTTCATTTAGATTTGGGAGGTTTTCTGTTTCATTTAGTGCAGAAAGTGAGCAAAGCATCACTAATCCTGCAAGAACAGAAACTACTGAACTAAATAATGTATTGTAATGTGTATTCACAAGGGGAGAAAGCATGATAGCTTTCATATTTCCAAATTCCTAATGGTCTGTGTTCTAGCTCAAGTAATTTTTTTGAACCGAGCACAGACCAGACCTGGACAAATGCATACTGGGTTATACCTGCAGGTGATGGTGGTTTATGGGATTACTGCAGGAGTATCATTTTGTCGTTGTGGAATGCCTTAGGACTCTGAACTATTTTTTGCTTCTCTGGAGTGTGATTATGAACTGTGAACTGTAAATCAGTAAACTGTTAAATAGGGAAAACTTTTTTTCTGTCCCCATCACTTTTCCCTTCCAGTCCTCTCTTTGAAGGCTGTGCTTTCAGCTGCTCCCAGGTAGGCTGTGTTTCCATAGAGCTGTGGTCCTCACCCCTGCCAGCATCAGCAGTCAGCATCAGCAATTGCTCTGCAGTTGTTCAGCATTAAGCAGACAGAGGCTCAACATGGCACAGAGAATGACTGAGTGTCCTGCTGTTGTCCATGCTACAGCATAATAAATGCAGGCATCTTCAGTTAATAACCTTTCATTAGAAATTAATCTGACTTGCACAGTTGTGGAATAGCGTTTGTCCAATTGAGAGTAACTAGACCAATCTGACTTATTTTGTAGTAAAACTTTGAAGTACTATACATATTGAATTAACCAGCTGAAATGTTTGCTTAAAACTGTTTAAGTAGTGCTTTCAGTAAGATAGTAAAGCAGTTGGTGCATAATAATTCTGTTGTAGCATTCAAGCATGAAATTCTGAGCTAATATGTTCCTGGGGAGAATATATTTTTCGAGTAGGGTATGAAACTGCAATTTGTATTTCTATAAAACAATTTGTTAGATCTGGAAATGTTTGCATGCCACTATTTTCTGCTTCGTAAAAGACAACCTGAAAATTGCTGTTAGGTTGTCTTTTTATTTATAGAACTGGTTTGTTTTATAAACTCGGCGTGTTTTGAATATTAAAAGCGATGCATCCTGTAAGGGTAAGAGGGCAAGATCATCAGCACCTTGGTGAACCTCCCCACTGACTTTCTTGTTGCAGCAGCAGATGAGCATCAGTGCATAACACGGACAAGCAGGATGCAGACAGACACCTTCCTTACTGGAGGCTCTTTTCCACAGGTTATAAGGAAACAGTTTAAAGGAGTGTAGGACTGGTAAGTTGACTGGAGGAGAAAATCTTTAGGGCTTTCCATCCGCAAAGATCACGTTCACAGCTGTTCAGTTGTCTGCAGTATTTGTAACTGAGCATAACCAGTATTGCACTTTAGCAGCATTAGTTACTGTGGTAGTGCGCTATAATCTGCTGTAAAAAGAATGCGTATGTGGTGGAATTGTTCGCTTTTAGCTACAAGTTGCGATGTGTCTTGAAGTGCTGTGAAAACAGGTAATCAAAAAAGCTGATTAAAAAATTCCGTTGAGTCTAGGGGTACTGTTATGCAAAACAGTTACAATTGAAAAGGTTTTGCTATTGGCACCTGCTCCTTAAGGACATACAGCTGCACAGTCAGCAAGCAAAGGACACTGCCTTTGTGTGGCTTGGCTAACAGTTCTACTGTTAGTCTCAGGAGATCTTCAGTAGTTGATTCCTGTGTTTTCAGGCAAAAAGTTCCGTGAAACTGTAGGCAAACAGAAGTGTTTGAATTGTGTTTCAGCCAAAGAGTGTCCTAAAATCTTTACGAAATGTAGCCCTTTTTGGGGAGAGTAAAACTGGGAAAATGCTTTGCATTCAAATACCAGAAGGGTAAAAGGGACAGGAGAACAGAAATCTAAATGTATGTTGATGGGCAGTTTAAATTCATTGCAGTAACATTTGTCAGTTTCCTTGAAACAGTTGTTTCCTCTTTTCTTGCTCTGCTGATTGTGTCGATAGTTTATCTGCAGGACTCAGGTACATGAAGCGTTTGTTTGGTTTTAATTTTTCTTTACTCTTTAAGGGGACCAACTGAGTCTCTTTCAGATGTCTCCTGCTCCACCCGCTGATCAGTGTACCAGGCTGGAACTTCTCGAACATGACGAACCAGGGATATTATTTTTCCATAGACAGTCTTTCTATATTCTATTTTCAGTCTGCTAGCATGTTTCAGTAATGGAATTCTTGAATTTGAAGTCAGTGAACATGTTTTATACACAGAAATGCTATTTTTCAAGCTCATAATATCCCCTTTGTAACAAAAATGAATAAACGACATGATGAACTGAAGGGGTGTGCCACTTCAAAAAGGACAAAGCATTCCTGTGTTTCCTGATAGCATGGGAATCTCTGAGTGTGAAAAGTCAACCTGTTTTGTGGTGGCTTGGTACCATTTCAGTGAACGAAATCTACTTTATGTGTCAGACAGCTGAGCTTATACGGGCATGACAAGGGGAATGATTGTTTTGGATTTGCATGGGTGGAACCGATAATATTAATTAGAATTTGTTCTATATTTCAGGGATTTCCATCAGTTTAGAATGGATTTCAAGCTTAAAAGTGAATTAAAACATTTATCTAAAATTGTATTTTGCATAGTATATATCCTATGTTTTAATAACTGCCAAGCCAATACTTAAATCAGGCTCTTGGAAGTACAGCTAAAATACGGCAGCCCTTTATGGGTGTGACACTTGGAATGAAGCTGCAGAACTACTCTGATACTCAGTAGTAAATAATTGTGCTACTTCTCTCTCTGTCAAGCACATTGCTTTATAAATGGCTTTTTGAATTGTCTGGCAATTTTCCTTTCTTTTTCAAAGCAACACAGTTTTTCTTTGCTGCTTGTCAGGCCTTTTGGCATTTTATACTTTCTTCTGGGCAGACAAATGCTGACTTGTTCTTTTCTGTAAAAGTTTAGTGTTTTGGTCTTTACTATGCCTTGTGGTGGAAAAAGTAGCCTTGGAAGAACGAATATGGATTGGGAACTCTGGGCTGGTACTGATAGTGCTCCAGAAGTCCTAAAGACAGGAGCGAGTTAAACAGGCGTCCAGTTTTTCATGCAATTAAGTTCTCACAAGCTTTCACATATGCAAGAATGAGTATTTTATTCAGAGAATAGTTATGTTCACATTTCCTCATCCTGTGGCAAAGTACCTTCTCACAGAGACTATGAAGTCTTTCTGCTGTAGACTTTTAAAGGGGGCTGTATTTGGGGTGGATTGTGTGACCTGATGGCAGACAGCTAAACTGAGAGCAACTGCATCAGTACTTGAAGGGAAATTGTTCAGGACAACCGATCAACAGCAGCTAGTGATGGATAGATCAGTGTCATGAATACTGAAGATCAAATCGGTGGCAGTGGGGATTCTGAGTTTAAATTTACCTAGAGTACTATTGTAGGGCAAACTACCCAAGGACATAGCTTGGTAATATGCTGGGTTTGATAGCTACACGTCTGTACCTCCAGTCACCTAATTTTTGACTGGCAACTCTTTGAGGGGTTGTGCTACAGACAAGATTACTGAAAGAAATGAACTTGGTTAAAATGGCTTCCACTCCAGGAGGAGGTTGAGGGGCTGCGTAATGCCTTCTGAACATAACCTCTTGGCTGTGTGACTGTACTAACATTTCCAGTCATGTTTTGTTGTTTTTTATGTAAATAGTCTAGAGGAAAGGAGTATATCAGGTACTTTTTACTTAAATCTGTGTGCAGCTTTTGTATTGCTACCTCAGGTGAATGGCAGGGATGAGTTTTAGGCCCTGGATATCCTCTTGTGTATCCGTGGAGCAAGACAAAGATACGTCTGCAGACCAGCTGGAGGTCACAGCCTGGCAACCACAGCAGAAAGGATTGTATGAATTCTTCATAATATCCTCAGTGTAAATTCAGACAGGTTTTCTGAGCCTTCTTTACTGAATGCTGTGCTTGGCCAGGCTGAGTTAGCTTCAACTGTTTTAGGGTCCCCTTAGCTGTGGGGACAGCAGTGCAGAGAGCGTGTCAGTAAGCACACCCCAAAACCAGTGTAACTGCACGTATGCTGCCAAGAGCTAAGATTGCAGCTTTTTACTTGGAGAAAGACTTAATTTAAGAAACTGTTGAAAACTGTTGTGTTCTTTTTTGAAAAATGACCATTTTACAGGACTGTAGCATCACTGTCATGGCTGTTTGGGAGTACTCCTCTGGTACTAAGATTCAAGTCTTGTCTTGGATCTCTTGCTGTAATGTATTGGGTTTGCTTGAATAAAGGCAAGGCTCAAATAGTGGCCACAACAAATTTAGCCTTTAAACCCAGAAAATTAGAAAAGCCTCCAGCAAGCTATATCACTTCTGAATGCTTGTCTCTGGATACAGATTCATGACCTTTTACTGATCTGACTGGTGGCCAGATCTGCGTACCAGCTAGCTCCACGCTGACGTTTGTGTGAGAGCCGATACCCCAAGTCGTACTGAGAGTACAGCAGTGCCTCCTGGGCTCCTTGGCACGCTGCGTCCACCTGTCAGAAATGCACCAAAGCCTTCCAACAGCTAGATCTCTATAATCTGCTCGAGGAATGACTCACTGATGGAAGGAGCTCGCAGCTGGTGGGTGGAAGGTGTAAGCCTTACTCAAGCAGCTAAGGTAATGAGAGTGACAAATACTTGTTTTCTGCTAGATACAGAAGTATATAGGAGCGGCTTTCCAAATGAACTGTATGGAAATGCATTGAAAAGGTCTCAGATACTCTGTTACATTCTGAATTAACTGAGCTATTCTCTGGCTGTATAATGCTCTGCATAGACTGTTTTTAAAAATGCATATTTATGCTGAACTATATGCTTTTTACCTTAGGGAGGATTTTCAGCCAGTCTAAATTATATGCTGGTTTTGTAATCGGAGCTGATGTTTAACATCTGAGCTGAGTCACCAGATCTGAGTCCAAAGGAGACAAGAGTGTGCACGTGCACTTTGCTTCCCTTTTTCTTCTCCCTTCCCTCTCTTCCACCCCCCCTCCCTTACCCCTCTCTCCTGTATGGAAATATCAATCACTGTCAAATTTCAGCACAGTAATTTTTACTATTACCTTAAAATACCTGAATACAGTTTCCAGAAGTTAATTCTTTCATCATCATTGCTTTGGGCTAAGCTGCTTTTAAAAGTATCCAGTAATTGTCACATTATAGAAGTCTGAGGGCTTTGGTAGAGGAAAAAATAAGCAGATCAGCAGAGAAATAAAATGTTTCTGAATTTAACTTAATCTGTTTGATCTTCTGGATACAACAATTTATATTTCAGGATGGTTACTATCCAATTAACATAAAGTTGAATTAAATTTGGATTTAACTCCATTGAAAAAAGGCAATTAAAGGTCATTTAAATTGGATCTAAGTTATGTGTCAGTTTTTAAGGGTTATGATGATAGTTTCCTATCATTTGAATATATTCTGTTTTGTAAAAAGAACACCATAAATTAAAGAAATATCCAAAGCTGGCTACTCAAGAAAATCATTGAATACGAATTTACTATCATTGTGCCCAAGTTTAGAAGAACTTGGGGAAAAGAGAGAAACATCTTTCCCTTCTCATCTCTCCGAGGTATTTTTAACAGCCTTGTAATTAAAACGAAACAGTGGTGTCAGAGTTATAACGATGTGATTTTTCAAGTTTATAGCGTATCTCTTTTTCTTTTAATTCAATCACAAATTCTGTAGGCTTACAGTGCTCTTTTATTCCTCTAATGTACCAGTCATTGGACTTGTTCACATTGCTTACCTGGATAATTTATTATTATTTAAAATATGCAGATCTAATGTGTATTCAGCATTCCATGCAGCAATATTGAACAGGTTTAATTACATTTTAGATGCAGTTTTAGATGCAGTTTTAGATGAAGTTTTCTGCTTCATGTGCTAGGACTGTAATTGCATAATATTATGTTGGTTATATTTTTGAAATACCAAACTTCATGATCTACTGGAAAAATATTAAAATTCTGTTACAGGATGCAGGTTGATTAATTCATATGCTAAATCATCTTGAAGACTTAGAATATACCCATGGTCATGGAAGTAAAAAGGCCATATTACCCTCTGCTTGCTAAACAGTGGAGAAAAACAGATCACGACTGGCTGATCTTTCTTGGCACTTGAATGTTGTGACAATTTTTACATTTGCTGTTATTTGGATGGCTGAATAGGAAGCATCCAAATGGGTTAGCTTTCCTTGAATCTGATAAAACATTAGCTAGCAAGGAAAAGTCCTAATGATCAGACAGTGAAAAATACCTTCTGAGAGAAATTCCATGGCGTGGATCACAGGAAATGTGATGAGTAGAAATTCTTGGAAATATTCCAGGAGGAATGACAAGAAAAAGGGCCTCTGGGCAGAAAGATGAAGCTTTTCTCTTATTTCTGTCAGCATAGAAAAAGATGCTTCATGTCATCTTTGCCTGTTTTTTTTTTTTTTTTTTTTTTTTTTCCCCAGACCAAATCTGTGTCTCCAGATAGTCATAGAAATACTAGAAAATAGGTCTGGAAGGAAACTTAAAGAGCTACCAAGCTCCTCCCTTTATCTCAGGCAAGATCAGCTACCCATGATTTTGCCGAATAAATAGCAGGTGAATGTTACCAGCAGGGGCCCATCCGTCCACATCTGCTGTGTTAAAAATCACTAAAAATGTGTATTAATAGTAATGCTTCAATATAAAGGGAAAGAAAAAGTACTAAAGAACTGACAAGTTAGCACTAGTGAGGGGAAGTTTAGCAGCTGCATCTCACTACAAGACAGCAGAAAGAAGGCGCCTAGTCTTTGTTTTGGAGATGGATGCACATCGCTGATTGCTAAATGAAAGATGTTTAGTTAAAGTATATCAATTTGAAATAATTTATTTAAATATAAATTTTAAATATATATTTTAAATATACTTCAGTACATTAGCGCCAAATATGTTGTAAAAGCTATTGTGCAAGAAGTGTGTGTGCATCCTTCTCTGACATGAGACTTTCAGAAATCTGAAATGCAGAATTTTAACTTTCTGGCAGGTGTTTGAAGTGCTCTGTGCAGAATTTGGGGGGTGGGAGGGTGGTGTCAAAGCCAGTATCAGAAGGAAATTTGTCCATAGATGTTTTGGGATGTACTGCATATTTCAAATGGAAATATCAGCTGGAAAGAGCTACAGCCATAAAACAGGCTAGCTTTGAATTCTGTTGGGAGGAAGGCCCTTGAAGTTCTGAATTTATTCAAGATAAAAGTTATTTTTCAGCCCCTATGAGCTCAAAGCTGGTCAGTTTGAGGCCTTTACTTCAAATGTCTGTTGTGGCAATTGGAAATCTTTGTATGGCATAAGGCAATGTCACACACCGTGTGACTGGGAAACCAGTGTGTTTGCTGCTCTCTGTGTTCTCAATGCATTCTGCTTGCCCGCATGATTATGTGGGTTGCTCATCCCTGCAGGTGAGTGGTATCAGGGAGGGACACCAAGCATCGTTTGGGGCAGGTGGGATTCTGGCCCATTAGGCTGGACGTGTCCTGCCCATGGGGTGCTGGTGCACGGAGCACTCGCTCCTCTTCCCCATCAGCCATCCTCGCTGATGGGCAGCGTTGCAAAGCCGTGGCATGCAGCCAGTCCCCAGACGAAATGCATTTATCAGTGCTTCCTCAGCAGCACCCTGGGTCACCGCTCGTAGCTCCAGCCTTGTCCTGCGGTGCAGCAGGCGGCCGTCACGCTCAGGGCCAGCCCCTGCAGTCTGTTTGCAGCAGATGCTGTGGGTAGAGGCAGTGAGCGAGACCCGTAAGGCACATGAGAGATCGCTGCGTAAACAAGAAGTGAATCACGGTTATGAGTAAGATAAACAGGGCAGCATGTGAACTCCGTGTTGCTTTGTATGGCGGGATGCTTTTTTAGGTTGTTCCTGTGCTGGAATTCCCAGACTTTCATTCATGTATTTTTTTTAAACTGTAGAGTGTTTGACTATGTTAAAAATGCTTTGACATTGCTTTGGAATCTCCTTTAGTGAAGACTAAAGTGAAGACTAAAGTCAATGGGATTTTTTCTACTTGTATTTTGTGTATCATATGGAACCTTTAAAACTCTTTATTTTTCCCAGTTCTGGTCCCTCTATGATTAGTAATTAAGAGGTATATTTAGATAAAAATAATCCTGATTTTGTGCCAGTCAGAAATGAAAATAAACTCAGTCCTATTTTTCTCTAAGCTTCTTGTGAAGTATTGAAGAAAACCCTGTGATACGGATAAGCTGCTTTGGTACTGGTTTTACTTTACAACTGAAATACTTTGCTGAAGTTGCTATCCAGTAATTCTCACATGCCTATATTTTTCCTATGCTTTAGATTCCATTTCCATTTTTTGGCTTGCATTGAGCAATATCCTTTGCACACTTGATCCAGCATGGAGTGAAACTCCTGCTCTGATCCCACTCAGCCTGACTGCCCACACTCCTGTGTCTGGGAAGGTGCACGGAGCCCATTAGGCATGCTGTCAGCATGGCGTGCTCTGGATGCAAATGCTGTTTCACTGGCGCTTAGCGGGAGGTGAAGGTGGGAGGATAATTCCTACTTTCACTCTCTGGTAGGACGTATCTGTTAGTGTGCTATTAGTTATGTTATTAACAGCAGGCTTTGGGAATTGTTAACCAAATGGTAGATAAGCAAGTCATTTTGTAGACAGCAAAGCGCTGTGTAAGGCGTTCATCTCAGTTTCAGACTGCGAATAATTAAATTAATGGCTCTTTTTCTCTCTTCCATCACTCCTTATGGCTTGGATTTTATAGGTATCATATTTTCCTCTCTTACAACACAAATGTCGTATTTATTTATTTACAGATAACCTTAATGAACCTCCCAGCTTACTGTGAGCTGATAAGTAGCAGTTTTATGTGGTACTGGGTCCCCTTTGCAACCTGTTTCACTGAATTTAAAAAATAATCTAAAAGCCTGTGAGTCCTGAATTTTTTGAATATTTTTTTCCATAATAGGAGCTCATTTATGTGGGTGTTTAATTGGTTCATTGCAAATTGACATTGATGACTTTAAGATAGAGTATTTGTTGGAATCATTGTTTAAATCATGACTTGTTTAGACTCCCAGATTTATAAGTAGAATTGGAGCAGCTATCCGGCAGGTAGAGTTCTGCTTTGCTTTACCTTTAGAAATTGTAATTGCGCCATGATTCACCAAAATGATAACAATTAAGACTTAAGAAAATCAACTCTTGGAAAGGAGCTAACGTTTTTCGCAGGCTGTTCTTGCCTCTCCAAGTGCAGGATAGTTATAGCTACTACAAGTTAATTCCCATGTGTGCTTATACATGGATGAGTTTGTCCATCTGCTGGATATAAATTTTCAATATGTTCCAACAAATGTCAGCGTTGCCACAGGTACAATGTACTGCTCTGCAGCTCAAAGATGTTTTTACATCCCTCCTATTTAAAACTTTGTCTTTAACTTGCACCCTTCCTGACTGTTGTAAAACAACTGTATACAGTGGTTCAAAACGATGTAAAACTCCAGATAGGGGACAGAAGAAAATGAACGTGTTAGTACATTATCAGTCAGTCTGTTAATTAATCTCAAACAATCTCTCTTTTTCACTGTGTGTGGCTGTTAACAGGATCTGGGCAACAGCACATGCTATAAGAAAGAAACTAAAAAGCTTTTTTTTAAAAAAAAAAAAAAAAAAAGGAGGATCACGTAACGTAGTTTGGAAGTTGGTGTCCTCTGGGACTCACCTACCTGCAGAGTTTGGAAAGCAAAGGCTGATCTGATCTCAGTAGGTTTCCATGAGTTATTGCCATAAGGCAATTGGGGAACATGGGTTATTGCCATAAGGCAATTGGCAACATTCCTTATTTACGCTTCTGGTCTCTAAGTCTCCCAGTATTATCAAATCTAGAGAATAGTACGCTGCACAGAGAAACAAGAAGCTGATTTTCCAGACTTTCATTTAAGAGAGGTTGCTATACAAAGTTCATCATTGATGTTGGTGTCAGAGGCAAAGTACCCAGGAACATGACAGAGAATGAGTTAGTGAACCCTGCTGACGTCCAGTACCAAAAATAAAATGTTTTGTGTACGCAGCCAAAACATTGCTCATGTCAGGAAAGACTGTCCTGCATACTTTATGAAGTATGGTAATCTCCATATCGCTTCTGGATGCGGAAAGTTATTTACCTCAGTTTTTGTTTCTTTCCTTTTCTGCAATGTTTGATGTTGAACCATGTGCAATGTATGATGAATCGCATACAACTGGCTGAGTTGAACTTTATTTTTTGAATTTCTTTTTAATATTTCAAAAAAAAAATCAAAGAAAATTTGCAAAAAAGGAAAAGAATCTATGATACAGTGAAGGGTGCATACACTGAAGTATTAAAAAGAAAATTCAAGATGAGTGGTGGGAAATAGATTGAAGGGAAGAAACAGTTTTTGAAGGGTCATGTGCAGAAAGAAGAATGAATGGGAAAAGAAAAGAAAACTGACTTTTTTTTTTTTTAATTCTGTTGATCACAGTCTTGGGATCTCAGAGTGCTCTAGGTGTTTTTTATTTTTACTTACTAAATGTCTTTTGACCTCTACAGGCAATGGTGTCTGTTTAATAAACCAGTTGTCAGATGTGTGATTGATAGCAGTGGTTTACTCTAGGTCTAATTACAATTCGAAGGCTCTGGAAGTGGCCAGCCAACCCATTTATTTCTTATGGGCTCTACCTAATTCTAAATTAGAAGCTTACTTGCTGGTGGAAACCAGGATCGTTATAGCAGCTGACATTCAGTGCTGCCTGACAATGCTCAGGTTATTTTAAGACAACAAAGGTATCTGCGTGTGATAGCTGAAGGCTGTGACACCAAAAAGAAAGCCTAAGAATAATACACAGATATCACATTTACTTTTTTTTAAAAAAAGGCAAACGGCTTTGGTCAAAGACACGTGACTTAGTTACAGAAATTTCCATATCCCCTTCTATGCCAAGAGGTTTCCCATCTCTGATTCTATCCTGCTGCAAGCTGTTCCCTCTGTTTTAATATTTTCCTGTTTCTATCTTCCTTTCTGATGATTTATTTCAAGTTGTGAGTAATGTGAGGGCTTATTTTCAGATAGTGGTACGCTTATTCGCACATTACAGATAATGAGCTGCAGGTTGTGCACGTGAAGGTATGGTATGATGATATTAGCTTGATGTTCCAGTGAAGACCACTTAGTATCTACTCAGGGTTAGAAGAAAGATGTTGAATTTATAAGGCCTGTGCTTTATAATGTGTGGAAAAGAAGGACAAAATCTAACTTCACAGATAAACTGACTTGGACTAATTGAACATGTGCCCGTATTCTAAAGCACCTCAGACAGTGATGTGACGTTTTTTCTTTGATGTAGAGAATCCCAGAACCTATGTTTGTATCTTAAAAATAACAATAATAAAATCCTTACAAAATAGTTTTATAGTAGCATAGGTCTGTGATACTGTATTTCTACTGAAATGATATGCCCAACATTATGAATATCTTTAACACTTCTCTGACGCTGAATATTCGATCTATAGATTCTATCTTGGATGCTTCGCTTTCTGTTGCATTCTGGCCTATAAATGTTATTTCACGGTATGTAGTTAACTCTGAATGTTGTTGCTAATGATTCATGCTTTTTTTTATTTATAGAAGTTTAAGTGGCTGTAGTGGTAAAGTAATGAAGTAAAAGATCTAATCCATTCTAGGTTTCTGTAGGAATGGTCCTAAATTAAAATATTTTTGCGCTAAGACCTCTGCATTTAATGTTTGACTGAATAACCTACTGTCTCACTTCAACAGTTTCTTTTTTTGTTCTTCATGATAGATCTCTGAACAACAACTTTTTCACATAAATTGACAAAAGTGCAGAAGACATGGCCAGTTCAGCGCGAGAACATCTGCTTTTTGTGCGACGTCGCAGCCCACAGCTCCGGTATACTCTGAGCCCAGAGAATCTGCAGAGTTTGGCATCTCAGGGCACCATGGCTGAGAACATGAACTTGCAGCGTGCCAACAGTGACACTGATTTAGTGACCTCAGATAGCAGATCTAGTTTGACAGCCAGCATGTATGAATACACCTTGGGGCAGTCTCAGAACCTTATCATTTTCTGGGATATTAAAGAAGAAGTTGATCCGACTGACTGGATTGGACTTTATCACATAGGTAAGCCAGAACCATGTTGTAATAATTCGGTGTGTTTCTTGCTTTTTTTGTCACTTCATCTTTCCTTTTCAGATATGCATTCTGGCATACTACTTCATTAATCTAAAGATAAAATCAGGGTAAGATTGCAGAGAATTACCTTGGATTGCTCTTTGCTTTTCTTAATGCAGTGAGCTATGAGAAGACATTATTAATGTAGGTCTGGTTCCATAGTGACTTACTAGAGGATGAAGTACATTCCTCTTAAACAACAAATGTGCATATGATTTCCGTGTTCACTTTTGCGGGTGACTGGTTTAGACTGGAAAATGTAGAGTACTGTATTCATCATGTAACTTGGCATGCTTACTGTCCAATATTTATACAGCTTTTTGGACAAGTAAATTCTTAATGTCTGTGAAAAGGTATTTTGTGTAATTCTTTGATTTTGTAGAAATGAAATTGTATCCGTTCTGAATGAGTGAGAATTTCTGTTTATGAAGTATTCTTATAGATGGAAATCCTCTGAAGAATTTTTTTGTCTACTTTCTTGTGCTGTTCAACAGGAACATAGGAACGTATATTTCATAGGAGGGAGCTGAAAAGAGCTCTAAGCTAGCAGGCAAGGGCCTGTGGGCAGTGTGTGCATTAGTAAGTAGTGTGGCTTAAAAGGAGTGGATCAGTAGGTCAAAGCAGTTTGTGCCAAAACCCTGACATCAGCAATGTATTTGATTTAGGTTTTTACACTGTATTATGCTTAATCAGGTCCCTAGATCCAAACATTCCTGCTCTGCATGTGGCTTGGAGCTGTCCAAAGGACAAGCTTTACAATGCCACTAGGAACTGGAGCGTATTTAGTGGGTACATGTACAGGCATATGGGGTTTGGTCTCCTTTTCAAGGAATCCAGTTCATGTGCACTAAAATTACTCTCTGAATTAAACCTTTGCTCAGTAACTGGGATGTTTGGGTGATCTGTTTCAAAATAGCACTGCTTTTCTGAATCTAATTGCTAATGTAGAAAGAAATTGTCAGTGTAACCTGCCAAAAGCAGATAGAGCAGAAACTGGTGGAAACAGGTCTGACTATTGGAATTTTGTCTGTGCTGGGACTGAGCTAACTGCAATGAAATCAGTCGATAGGATTTTGGACAGATAATTGCTGTGCCAGCTTTTTCCAAGACATCCTGTTGCTGCATCACTTAATGTTGCATGGTGTGGAGCTGCCAGTTCTTACTCTTTTTTTTTTTTGGCCACTTTTTTTTTTTTTCCCAACTTTACTGAAGATCCACAAAATGGACAGTATGACTTGTGCTGTTCAGTGCTTAACTGGTTGTAAAAACTCTACTGGAGAAGCGTCACAAGCTGCAGTCTCTCCTGGAATAAACTGTGGATATGTACTAATGTTTAAGCCACCTAAATCAATCATCTCCATAATCAAAAGGCACAGATCTTTCCAGTAGCATTAGCAGCTTGAAGTGTGGTCTGTGCTGTAAAGTACACAAACCGTTAAAATGAAGCTTAAAAATTCTAATTTAAATACACTGAGAGTTTCCTCTGAAAAAAGGTGAAATTTTACAGGTATTTTTAGGCTAATCAGCTTCATAGCACTTCAGGATTGGTATTCAAGATGCTGAAGTAGAGCATACTTCTATAAAATTCTAATAGGTTCTCGTTTGTGGTGATTTTATCCTACTTTCATGATTAAAAATGTTTCTACCTTCTGTTTTTCAAGCCCCTAAAGCACAAAACAAAGTTAATTTACTACAACTTCTTATAATCCTATAAGGAATAGCCAAATTCTGTCCTTATGTCTAGAAACCCCATCATGCTACTGTGTAATACCAGAGTATGAAATGTTTGTTTGGTTTCCTGTTTTCTTTTTAAGTAGTGAAAGGTCTCAGAACTCCTTCAGCATGTAGCTTTCTTCTCCTCTGCCACTTGAGGTCCATCAGCATAGGTGAGAGTTTTGTTACTCAGTGTAAAATAGATCTGAGCAGATTTCTTTAAGACTTGTGGTTTCCTCATTCTGAGCGATGGGATTGCACATTTTGCACAACAGAGAGGTAAAGGCATATTCAATCTGATAGGCATTCCTGTCTATCTTTGATTTGTGTTTTTTTCAGTAAACTTTTTAAACTATCTAGCATCTTTAAAAGTAAATAAACATTTAAATAGTAGAAAGCCTTTCATTTGCATATTTTTATATACCTTGCTAAGCTGTGGAGCTAAATATGGAGCTAAGATATAGGCTGTTTGTTGTAAGGCAGTGTGCTTGTATTTTAGAAGTTGTTCCTGCGGACTTTGGTTCTGAGAGGTTACCAGCTTTGCAAGCTTTCACATGGAGTTCAGGGAGAAATGAATTGGTCCAAAATACTGCAGGGTATAATCCAGGATTTGCAGTCCCTTGTAATGATTGCTGTAAATTACCCCCAGTTCCCATTTAACACTTCGGAAAGTGTGGACACTACTTATTTTCCTAGGAGAAGGATGTTTGTGGGTGAATATATTTAAAAATAAAAGCTCTATTCCCAAACGCATTAATAAAATTTAAAATATTTGTTTGAGGTTATCCATTCTGGTCTTTCTTTAAAATGGAAACCATTTCCTTTACACAGTTCCTCTCCTGTGGCACTGCCTTCTGAAAGCAGCACAGATTTTGTGCGGTCACTAGCACAAGACAGCTCCAGGTCTGTGCCAGCCTGATGCTGTACCTTCAGTGTCCCCGCACATCTTCTAGTAAAGCACTGTTTTTTCAGGGAGCTAGGAATAGAAAAAGGCAAATATTTTGCCCTCACTAAAAACAAACAAAACAAAACCCACAACAGCAAAAGTGCACACACACACAAAAAAAACAACAAAACAAAACTTGTTGCATAACCAAAAGCCCAGTCCAGTGGCTTTTTCTTTTATGTTGGTTGTACAATTAGCTTTCATAATGAAAGCTGGATCACTGGGGAGGGCAAGTGGTTGTTAATTCTGTAAATGGACAGATGGAGAAATTCTAAAAATGAATCATCGTTTCTGAGCTGAGGTTTTAGTACAGAGAGATCTGTCAAAGGTCTGGAGCAATCCAGGTAAATTTTCATTTCAAATTAATTTTGTGGAGTACATCTATTACCAAAAGAATTGAAAGTGACACACTGGGAAGCTGTCTTCGCTTTTCATTCATGAATGTATTCAATTAATTCTGTCATTATTTTCTATTCAATTAACTTTCATTTTCTGTCATAAGAAAGCAGTTATTTCTGTTCTTCTAAGTGTGGTTTTACTGCATGGTTAAAATTGCACTGGCTTTTGAGGAATTTCACCAGACTTACTATATCCCTCTCTTTTTAAGAGACTGTGTACAAATCACTGTACAAATTCACTCTTTCAGGTACATCAGTTGGTACAGTTGATCATAAGAAAGTCAGTAATCAGTCACTGTTTTTCCTACTATGTAGAGGTTTAAGGCTAATTAGCTTACAGTAGGGAGTAGTAGATGGAGCTTTTTCTAAGTGTGAAACAGCTTCAGCGAAATGTTGGTCTGTTAGATGTTTATGAAAATATTTTTTTTTTCTTTTCTTTTCTTTTTAGAAACAGGAAAGCCTAAGGTGGATAAGGCAGACTCATCTTATCCTCAAGAACTGACATTTTTTTTCAGTGCATTTTTTTCCATACATATTAGAAGTGAAGAAAAAGGTGGGGAGGTATGAGGGGAAAAAAAAAAAGTTTGCTTGTATGCCCAGCTGGCCAGGAAGGCCAATTTCGTCCTGGCTTGTATCAGAAATAGTAGGGCAATAGAGAAGGGAAGTGGTTGTCTCCCCTTACTCAGCTCTGGTGAGCCCGCAGCTTGAGTACTGTGTTCAGTTTTGGGCCCCTCACTAGAAGAAGGACATCGAGGTGCTTGAGCATGCACAGAGAAGAGCAATGGCACTGGTGAAGGGACTAGAAAACAAGACACATGAGGAGAATCTGAGGGAACTGGGGTTGTATCGTCTGGAGAAGAGGAGGCTGAGGGGAGGCCTCATTGTTCTCTACAACTGCCTGAGAGGAGGTTGCATCGAGGAGTGTGCTGGCCTCTTTTCTCAGGTGACAAGTGATAGCACATGAGCAAATGGTCTCAGGTTGCACCAGGGGAGGTTTAGATTGGTTATGAGGAAGAATTTCTTCACAGAAAGGGTGGTTAGGCCTTGGAATGGGCTGCCCACGGAGGTGTTTGAGAGACGTGTGGACATGGCGCTTAGGGATGTGGTTTAGTGGTGGACTTGTAGCATTAGGTGGATGGTTGGACAGGATCGTAAAGGTCTTTTCCAACCTAAAAGATTCTATTTTGTAGAAAATAGTGCTTGTTTTATTAGGAATTCATTCACTGTAGTGTCATCAGGATACTCTTCAGCGGTAACTTTTGATCTTTAGTTGAATGTAAGATCTTTACATCTTTAGTTAAATGCAAGAAGCTGAACTTAACCATGAAAAATTGTATATAGCCAAACTCATGCTCAGTTTCTCTACAATTCTATATTTTAAGGAATGCTTTTAGACCCAAGCGTGAGTTTGATGGTTTCTGCTTTATTACCATATATGTATTTTCCCCCGTTTCATCACCTTGCACAGCAGAAATGTGATCTGTTATCTTGTGGAGGGACTGTTGTGTACAGAGGGTCTCTTTCTTTTCCAAGCGTGTTCCTAAGGATTACCAGAAGAAAAGTGTATGCGAGGGACACAGTGTATTCTGTGGAGGAAGGTCTCTTTTTTTTCCTTGGCTATTTCTGGTTTTGTACTGCCTCAATTCTTTAAAGTGTCAGTAACACTTCTTGAACAGTCTTGTCCTTGAAGTTTTGTTAAAGCAGCTTTTTAGCTCCACAGGCGTGATCTGTGGAGAATGTAGATAGTGCAGCTGTACAAGCACAGAAAGGCATCCCACTGAGACTACATGAAAGCGGAGAGGTGTTACTTCTGAGTATTGGCTTCTCTTGGGGTAAATCAAGCAGGGTTGCATGAAACTTGAAATTGTTGAATGTAAAATACAGGTTTATCATTTTGAATTTGGCTTTAAGTTTGCTTGGAATGGGCTTCTTTCTTCCTCAGGACTGGTTGTGAAGATTATCAGTTGAAGGTGACAGGGCAGAATGAGATTCAGAGGGGAGCTTTTCAGCGGAGGTACTGTACCTGTGAATAATCTTAAGAGTAAAGGTAAATTTCTAGTGTTTGTTGTAATGAGAAATAAGAGGCCAATTCTATTTCTTTTAAACACAGTTGGATTTAGACTGAAAACTTTCTTCACCTTTTGAAACAGCAGAAGACTACACTAGTTAGCAAACACCTCTTGCATCCTCTTAGCCCTGTGAAGTTTCCCTTGTCCAGTACTGACCCAGCTTTTGCTCTGTACTTGTTCGTTACAAATGCTTGTTCCAAACAATATATAAGCTGTTGGAGTTTTACAGGTGTCCTACAGTGATCAGCAAGTTTAAATGTTTCATTGTAGACACGCTGGAACTCTGTCTAAATCTTTACATTAATTTCAGTGATTTTTTTTTCTAATATCAGTCTTTTAGTGAGAAAGATTGTGCAAAATATTGGACCTAGATAGAATCAAAAAGGAGATATGGTAGTTCAGTTCCAATAAGTCAATGCAACCTGTCCCGGTTTTCTTGTCATTGCGTGTTAATTGTAGCAGCAGCGTACCAGGACTTCCTTGGGAAGTGAGACCTCTTAAAGAAGGTGAGCAGAACAAGAGCTACCTGGGTCTGCAGCCCAAGCAGGTACCAGGGTGGACCGGCCATGGCTCACAGGATGCTGAGTGAAGCCAAATCTTGATGAGTTTTATGGGTTGCCTACAAGTCCCATAAAGAATTCTGAAAGTAGAGAATAAAGAATAAAAAGTCAGGAGAGGGAAGCAAACCCTACTTTTGGTTTAAATAGATTAACTCCCATGGCCAAGTTGCCTGGGTTGGCCTATTTTTGTCCTAATTTACGGAGTTCTAATTATGAGATGCATGCCCTTATTCTAGAGAGCCTTAGCACATTTAAAATGCTGGGTATCAAAGGTCATTATATTTATTCCCCTCAGCTTCTTCTCACAGGCTGCTTGACTTTTTGTTTTACCTACAGCATGGATCCAGACCAAACAAACAAACAAACAAACAAAAAAAAACTGATGCAGAGCTATATAGGGCAATTTAGATGAGATCTAGGTTTATACTAAGCCTCCTAGGGTAGTGAAGTTTGGAGCCTTTCCATTACATGTGAGACAAGATTAAAAAGAAAAAAGCTTTCACGTAAACTGCCTTTAATACATTTACAGTAGTAGCTTAAATTAGACAGAGAGATTATAAAATTTTAAGATACTTTATCCTCAAAAGTTTTCTCTGGTTTCCATTATAGAATACATACAAAATAATAACTTCATTATCTTCCAGAAAAGCCTGATTACTTACTTGCTTTTTTTTTCCTTCCTGTTTTTAGCAATATGATTACTTTACCTGAAAATCTGAGCAGTACTATTAATTTCTTGTGGCTAGTTACTCTGCATAGCAGTAATATTTTGTGATTACTCCTAGTTTTGGCTGTTGCTGAAATCTGTAAAACATGGGCATGACTTTCTGTGTAGAAAAGTCAGTCCCTACCCAGCTTGGCCCTTGGTAGAGGCTTTGGCTTAGAATTCCAGGAGCTTGGCTTTGTGCTCTTTGTTACTCAGCCAGTGGGGATCTGGGTGCTTTGTATTGTCTCAGCTGAGTATCTAAGCACTGTGGTGGTTTACAAAAAAAAAAAAAAGTTACAAACCAAGGGTCTTTGGAAGCTAGCTTTCCCCCCAGGTGTTGCATTTTAATCTTATTCTGTCTGTTCTTCACAGAGCCTGACCCACATGCAAAGCTACTTTTTCCCCAGCATGGAATTTGGTGCTTTACTGTTGTAATCTAGTAAATTATACTCAAAAATCAGTGTGTGAACAGTACGATACCTCTCTTTACTGCAAAAGTTAGAAGAAATGCATAGAAGGTGCTTTCTCTGTGTTTTCCTTGCATGCAGCAGATACCTTATTAAGACACACTCATAAAACAAAAACACACATATATGCATTAAAATACACAATATTTATTTTAAGGAGAAAGGAATTAATTCCCTGATTAAAAAAAAAAATAATCAAAATGAAAGCCAGCCCGTTCCAAACAAATAAAAAGACACCCTAACACAAGGCAACATTATGGTAAAATGGAATATTATGCATTCAGAAACGTATATCGTTTTACATTATCCAACGTTTATATTTGCTGTCTTCCCATCTGCTGGAACAGCCACTTGCCATCAAAAAGGCAGGGTGGGAAGCACACTGCTTTCTATCCAAAGGATTATAAATGCTGTCATGCCAAAACCTTTTGCAGTGGAAAGCTGACAACACAGCTGAAAGAGTCCTCCCTGAAGCTACTTTTGTCTAGTTTTGAGGTCAGGGGTATCTCAAAATTAAAAACACAATTAACTGTAAAGTTTGGATGTTCTGGCAGCACTTTGTCACAGCTTGAACGTCTTCCAGACATAACTATCACACTACAATATTCTAGGTTTTGTTTTTGCTGTTTAAAGACACTTCCTGAGCTGTTTTCTATCATCAAATCAGCATGCCATACAGTATTTTCAAAGCAATTTTGGAAAATGTATTCATAGTCACTGACAACTGTGCTGAGAAAGTAGTTGCATTAATTCATTTATGGATCTGTTTCATGTAAGTAATAGATTATGGATTAGTTTTGCATTATGCACAGTGTTAGAATTCCTGCTTTAAATTTTTTATGACGTTCTTGGCTCCTTTATCTGCACAGATTTATCAATGAACCCGAGAATCTGAATTAATGGGGAAGTGTTACAAGCTGAGTGTTTTATATGTATGTTAAGGACGCGAGCAATGTAATTAAAACTGGTATCC
The DNA here is from genome assembly GCF_013377495.2 of Cygnus atratus. NCBI lineage: Eukaryota > Metazoa > Chordata > Aves > Anseriformes > Anatidae > Cygnus > Cygnus atratus. The sequence continues at coordinate 1,772,657 of NC_066367.1, forward strand.
CTTGAAAAGGTGGAACACATGCATAGTAGGACACTGAAACTAACAGTTTATATGTAGATGTGTTTAATGAAACCACTTAATATATGCTGATAAGCAAAATTTTAAATTATAACTGGAGAAAGTTACTGAAGAATTGATCCTGGTAGGCCTCCTTTCCTAGCAAAGCCCATCAAGACATGTCTGGCATCAGAGAAGCATTGGTGTGGGGTGAAGGTGCTGTAAGAACACAGGCTGGCTGTGCTTAGGTGGCGTCTACTCCTTGGGACAAGCAAAGCTTCCAAATGCCTGCATTGGCAGTGTTCCCTGTCTCTCTGCCCAGCAGCATCCTGGCCTCCAGCGCTCTTGCTCTGGTGGGCAGCCAGTTCTCTGGCTAGCAAATCCCATGCTTCAGGGCTTTGTTCCAAGATCTGCTCGGACTCTCTTCACAAGATCTGCCTCCTTTGCCTAGCAGTCATTTGAAGTTAATGTCCAACTGTTTAGTCTTCTGGGGTATTTCAAATCACTAATCATTCATTGCATCGCTAATATGTCGGCAGTCCTTGGAAGTTTTTTTTTTAAAAAAAAGGTAGGTTCATTGTCTTTGTCATTCCTGACCTGGCCTTGGAGTACGTGAATCCTTTATATTCCTTTATATTCTGCAGTAATGCAAAACAAAAAAGCATACAATTTTCCACAAAAGTAATTTTAGTTCCCCATGTATTTTGCTAAGGAGAAGAGGAAAAAATGCCGCAGAAATTCATTACTTTGCATGGAAGAAGCAAGATGTGTAATATAAAGGATTCAGAGAAGGTAAAGGAGGTTATTCTGAAATTTTATAGAATATATTCAAAATAGCTTGCATATAATCAGATCTTAAAGGGAATGGACAAATGTTATTTATTCATAAAGTACGTACTTGAGAATTCAGTTTGAGCTTGATCTGTTGTTGCACATCACCGTTAACATCAAGCCCTCTTTAACCCTACGCAGGAGGCTTGATGGGTATAGGTCACCAGTTCCTAATTTTCTTACAGAAAGTATGGTTGGAAAATGAGTTTCCGCTTTTCACTGGCAATAATTCTCTGATCATTGTTATTCAGTTGCCACTAGAAATTTTCATCAGCAGATACTGTATCAACACCAGTGGTCTGTGAATTCTTTCTTCATGGAGGATTTAAGCATTCTGGTGGTCATAAATATGCTTTACATGAGAGGAGTTGTACACCAGGATAACTTTAGACAGATTCTAACTGAAAGCTTGGACCTACCAGGTGTCGTTCATGAAGAGAACTAAGAATTGAAGGCATTCCTTGCCTTGGAGGATCAGGACCTTAATCCATGTTTCATCTTTACTCTCAAGTGTGGAAGCCTTCTTGCATATGAAGCCAATTAAGTCTAAATGGGTTTGACTTTATAAGATGAAATACACGTAGTGGAAAGCTATAGCACAATACCAGGCATGTACCAGTGTCACTAAGATAAATATTCAATAATGGCCTCTTAAAAAAAGGAACATCTTTTTTATGTTCATGGTACTTTAATTTGTATATAGAGTTTCATGCATGACATAGTTCAGCAGATGGCAGCCTGCAGGGAGAGAGAAAATTCAGCTGACCATTTTTTCAACATAGATGCATCTCTGAATTTTATCAGACTTGCAGTCAGGCAGTTGTTTTCAAGGTACTGAATAGGTATGCAACAAGCCATCAAAGTCAGTAATGGGTAAGATTTTCAGTGTTGTTAATCTTTGATGGGGTAGTACTTATCATAAAGCCAACAGCACTATTTCTTTTATGTGTTCTTCTAAAATATTTGAGTGATTGGATGTAAAGTGTATTTTCCTTTTTTTTATTAAAAAACAAAAAAAAACAAAAAAAAAACAGTCTGTTTCCTGCAAGTAAAATCAAACACAACCCTCCAGACATTACTGAGATTTTACCAAGCTATGGCTTTTGTTGTTCATTTGGCTAGATGTTCTGAATCATTATCATATAAGATTTTGATTTTACAAACCAGTCTTAATTACAGCACACTTAATTGCATGTACTGCTCTTCTGCTCAAGCAGTTGAATAAAAATTACCACTTTTGAGATTAGTGTAGATTAATGTCTTCAGTGCTAGTCTTTACTGCCCCTTGGGCTGAGCAGAGGTAACAGAGTGTGATGCAATACAAAGTACAGGTTATGAGGGGAAAATGTAGAGATTTACATAAGAGCAACATAAATGTGATTTACAGGAACCCCTTTTACTGTTCATGAAATAATCGAGAAGTACAACTCACATCATCAGCAGTAGTGACTGAGGATGTGGTTTCTCCTTGGTCTTGCTTTCCCCCTTTCCTTCTCTCATGGCCTTGTTCTTCTGCTCCCCTCCTTGGACTGGTATGGCTCTTCCAGTCAGTAGAGCTGGGAGCTAAACCGTCAGGGAATTTACTCTCCAAAGAGCACAAGCCTCTCTCTGCTGATTTAGCTTTTTCAATTGGATGAGGGAGAGCAACAGAGGTAGCTCAAGTGGCTTATAACCAGGAGAGTGGCTGTCCCTGTGGGCTGTAAGTCACTGCTAGACCTGCTCGGCTGCGACATTCAGCAGTGACTCCAGCAGAGATGATGTGATGGGATGCGGTCTGTAGGCTGCTATAATAGGAGTACAAGTCTGATTGTGCTTTTTGTAATTACTTATTTATGCTCTGGGTTTACTTGTATTTCTGAGAGTAGCTGAGCTGGTGAGCCTTTGTTTCCAGTTGCCTTTAAATTTGAGGTTCTGTGGTTTGCTTCTGGAGTCCCTGGGGAATTGCTGTTCTTAAAAATACTCTGATAAGGATTTTAAAAGAATAGTGGAAATGTTTTTATCTGTAGGTGCTTTCAAGATACTTAAACTAATGAATCTCTACCATCATTAACCTACACAATTTTGCGGACCTTTTGGCTATTGCATGTTAATACTGGGAGAGAGGAAGCTTTTTACTTCTGAGATATTTATGTCCTTTATTTTTGGCTAGTGATAATTTTAATATAATTGACTGATTTTTGGCACACTGGTAAAATGATACCGCTTCTAAAGAATTGCAGCAAGACCTCTGTGTTTCTTTTAGCTTTGGTCTTATCCAGATTAATCGGCACAGCCATTTAGTAACTTGCTATGAGTAGAGTTTGGCTTCATCTGCTCTCATCTTCGTGAGATGAGATTAAGGATTTGAGACTAGAAATAACTATATTGGCATCCTTTTTGTTTAAGAGGTAAACCTTACCCTAAAGAAGTAATCAATTATGTTACAAACCTGCTAAAGCATACATGTCAAGAGAAAGATCTGGGGAATATATGAGGGGAAAAAGTCATTCCTATTACTTATAAAATGACATGACAGTGCTGAAGACATAGTAGTTTTTCTCATTATTAAGTATAATACTGTTTATACTGTCCTTGCGTTACTCTGGAGTTAATTTATCCTGGAAATTCTAAATTCTCTCTTGGTGAAGCAGATTGAAAAGATCCTGGGCAATCTTCCAAGCTCCTTTTTCAATCTTCTGCATCTGCTGCATGAGAGATAATGAAGAATAGATTATCAAGATGCTATTGCCTGGGTAATGCCTTTTTACTTAGGACTGCTGTGCAGTTAGACATAGTTAATCCAAACCTCATCATAAAACACCATTTTAATTTCAAATAGAAAACAGTCTTTTGTTTAGCTAGAATGAATCAACGGTTGCTTTGAGGTAGGTTATTTGTTACTCAAGACTAGTAACTAACGTCATGGTAATCTTGTAGATACGTGTTCACCAGAAAACTCCAGACATTGTGAACAATTGAAAGCTTTTTTGGGGTAGTAGGACATGAAGGGCATTCATCTAAAAATGGCATTTGACTAAAACTTGAGTTTTGTGATTTGTTTTAAAGATGAGAAGACTCTGAAGTATTTTGTTTCAGACTAGTGGAGCAGGACAAACTCACTTTTCGGGAATCTGAATTACTGTTTAGCATTAGGCCAGTTAACGTTTTGCTCAGGAAAAGGTTGAGAAATTTCATTTTGAAAATTACCTTCCTAGTAATAATCTACATAACCTGGAAAAAAGTGCTGGATTTTTGACTTCTGTTAGTGCATAAAAGAAGGCTAGAACCTTCTGTGTCAAATTTTTGAATACGTAGAGTTTTGGGGGAGGTGGGCGGGGAAAAATCCTATTTATTTATTTATTTAAGGATACACTGGCTTCTATTTAGTTTGTTTTGTTTCTCCAGATCCCAGTCCTGCTCTTTCCACACAGTTTCTTTTCTTGGAAGAATCTGTGGAATTCTGTCAAATTTTAGGTTTACGACATTGTGGATTCTGTAAGCGAACAAACAAATGAGTTAATTTGGAGTGGGAAATGATTTTGTTTCTTCCAGCTCCATACACGTTTTATTTCTGCTCCTGTTGGATTATAGAGTCTACATACACCTTATTCCTCTGTCTCTCCTTCTGCCTCTGTATTTCTTCTTTTTCTATTTTTTTTGTATCATATTGTGGTAAGGTGAGGGGAAGTCTGAACAGGAGAATACATGAAGGCAATCACCAAGCTGAATCTGCCTTGCCTAGAAAAAACTAACACTTTCTCCTTTAAAAAAAAAAAAAAAGGGGGAGTGCAAGCAAACAAAAACACACCGGTTTTGGAGTAGTTGTGTTGCATCTAATTTGGCTATAAATTTCCTTTGGAAAGTTGCCGACCTGACTTACTGTGCAGCTAAGCGGTGGCTTTGTCTGACAGAGTGTGGCAGGAGGCAGCATGAGGCTGCAGATCTGCGACTAACTGTCAGCCCTAACGGGAAGTTATCTCACGAGAAGGGTGGTTGTATCTAGATTTGCCTCTATGAGATAAGAGCTTTGAAACAATGAAATATTGCTGGATATTGGGATTGGTGTTTGAAGAATTTACATGGTGAAGGAGTTAATGGATGGCAAAGGGGCATGCTAAGGTTTGGAAACCTCTTTGTTTGCCATGCCAGAAGAAATGGGAAAAACACAGAGGGTTCAAGGGACAGTCAGACACAGGGAAGTCATTAAGCAGTAAAATGAAATCCAGTGCAGTCAGCTGGAAAGACTGTGCAGACATCGATCCAAGCTGTAAAGTGTCAAAATTAATGGGGAAAATGGAGACACGGAGGCTTTTTTTCTTGATTGAATCTGAAGAGTGGCTTTGTGCTGCAGGCTGGGGGTGATTTGCCTCCGTTCGGAGAGCCCCCGTGGTCACTTCTCCTGTGGTGGGGCGGCAGCGGTGAGAGCACCTCTCAGAACTGGTGCAGCTGTGTGCGTTGTGGGGGAGTCGGTGCCACGCTGCAACCAGGCTGCCTTGCCCCAAGAGCTGTTCGTGAGGACCGGGTGAGCCTCCCAAGTGAAAAGAGTAGGCCTCACGAGTGAAAAAAGGCTTAGCACCTCTTCCAGCTGAGCATGTGGGTGTGCTTTGTCACTTGGTACGTGTCCAGCCAAAGGCATTTATGCAGGATTGTCATGCTGCTAAATTTATGTCTCACAGACAATAGCATAGAAAAACGTTAATGAAAACTTGATTATTTCTTTTCCCCACATAAAGACTGAGAATACTCAAAACACTTGAATCATAGACTTCATGCTTCACAAGTATGTAAAAATCCAGAGAGAGGAAAAGGCTATTTTTGCAATAGCTACTATTTCGTGAAAGCTTTATTGCGTGACAAATGGATTTTTCATTTGTTCCTGTCATGATTTCAGACATCCAAAGACATGAAGCCCTGGGCATATGAGTGGTTCTTGGAAAGATTGTTAAAAAGTTTCTGGTTCATTTTTGTTTTCAGTGAGGTGAACATTTCCAAGAGAGTGCACGTGGTTACGTTGCTGGAGACCTTTCAAGGTAGGGCCTGCTCGATTCCTTATCTCTGGGTGATGACCACCAGGTAGCTGGCATCCCCAAAGCTCTGGGGTGAGGTAGTTCTGTGGTGTGTTGTGTGTGGCGCTGAAAAGCCTCATCTTGGGATGTATACTTTGACCGTGTACCCTATGCCCCTGAGGGTAAGCACTAGTAATCTGAAATCAAGTTCTCATGAAGCATAATCACTTTTTCTTTTTAAATTTAATTTTATTTTTTTAATTTAAATATTGAGGGGATTGACTAAGCTATATCAGCTTTCTTTCATCTGATATGTTTTTCTCTAGGGAAATTAAAAAACAAAACCCAATCAACCAAAAAAAAAAAAAGAAGAGGAAAAAAAACAGCAAACAACTTCCTGATTAGCCATAGTGGCTTTTAAAGTGTGCATGAAGAGAGTTACCATGATGGGAAATAAACATTGTGTTTTGCAGAAAATATTTATGGTTCTCTTGGAACTTCCTCCTGCTCATTTCTTTACAAATCTGAGACTGCCTTATCTTATTGTGTGCGTATTGGATGCATTTCTTCCAGGATGTGTTGGCTCATTTCCTTGAGGACTTCTAAATTTTCTGAATTTTTTTTCCAGTCACAACAGATAGCTGAAAAAGCTTTAAGGAAATGAGTCAACCTCCTGAAATAAATTGCTGGCTGAATAGAGGATGCTGTGTTTGAAATCATATGCACCCTTGATAGTTCTATGGATATTAATTTATAGATGTTCTTTAAAATATATTTTATATTCTCCATGTTCCAAAAGGATTTGGGGAAAAAAAAATCCTGAAAGAGCATCCGAGCTTGCCTGTTAGAAATGTAGTGATATTTCCAGACCCCCTGGTACCAGAGTGTGAGAGGGGCAGATTGGGAACTAACGGTCAGAATTTCTAATGCAAAATCAAGGATGTCACTCAGCTTGAGTGTAGTGTAAGAGGTGGAGATGAGTACTACTGAGCTCCTGTAAAGTAGCATCCCAAATGTTGAGTGCTGCATAGGCAATGTGCTTCTCTCATTAGTCATAACTCCCCAGAAAATTGCATCCTGACTTTTGGGAGCCCTTTGTGATGATGTTGGTGGTGTCCAGCAGCAGCCCAAAGCAGGGGGTTGCTCTGTGAGAAAAAGTGTGCAGCCCAGCATCCGTGCGGGGGTGCCAGAATCCCGGGAGGGAGTTTCTCTGCGTGGGGGCTGCTGAGTCACTGCTCTGCAGCTCATGGGAATCCTAAACAGTTTAAAAAACAGTAAGAGGACGCCATTTTAGTAACATACATGCCTTATACTATTGGTAGACAAGCCTTTGGAATTTTCTTTGCTTCCCAAGAATGAAGTAGCAATTTAAGGACAGAAATGAGGAAGTAAGCATCAAAAAACCTCTTTATTTGGGATTTTCTCTCTAAGGAGCCAAACTAAAAGTAAAACCAAATGACCCCGAACTTCTAAGAAGTTAGACATCTGCATCCAATATGAACTGCAAATTTGGATCCCACACTAATTAGCCAGCTTGCCCTGCTTCAGTGTGTTACACAGAAGGTCTCTGATGCAAGCAATAAATACTGCATCTCTGAACAGATGACACATACTGTCAGCTTTTTAGGCACTCTGGAAAAACCCAAATTCATCCAGATCACAACAGAAGGAAGAAAGCACAGAGCACCTGCATAAGGGTTGATCCTCTCCAGAGGTCATATTTGGCTTCAGATGTTGTTTTTAGTGCAATGAGAGCTTTATCTTTTTCGTTGTGGAGTGGTGGAACAGTACAAGGGATTTGCTGAACAGACGATGTTTTTCGTTACAGGGGATTTGGAACAAGGGGAGGAGAAAAGGCTGTTTGCACAACCTTTGCTGCAGTCATATATATGCATAAATGGTTGGCCCATGTACACAAGTGGAATGAGAAAAGTAGAAACTATATGTGTTGAAGTATTTATTTTTCTCAAGCAGAAAAGAAAGGAGGAGGCTGTACATTAATGACATGTTAATCAGTTCAAAATGGCATGTAAAGCATCTAAAAATAATGAGAGCTGGATAAATGCAGGTACAAAATCAAAATCGAGCTGCAATGCTCTGTGGAGAAGGTCTACCCCCGATCCCAAACTAAAAAGGGAGTGAGCTGGAAGATGATGCAGACTTCTTCCTCTGGTTTCCCAGTTGTCTCTGAACAAACATTGATGACTTGCAGTCATGAGCAATAGATGCGCTGCAGTGCTGTCATTGGAGTGTGAGTGTCAGCAGCTGGAAAGTGAAACTTTAGGTTTGTAAGCTTTTTAGTGTGACCCTAGGAGTGAAATATCAGCATGTGTGAGTGCTGACCTTTCTGAAAAACAGTCAGGCACATTGTGACAAAATATGGTTGGTCTCATCAGCAAAGAACCAACAAAAACATGTGGATTTCTGCCGAGTAAACAAGCCATAGGCTCCAGTCCAAGGGACCTGAATCAGGTCAGAGACAGTACAGATCTGTAGGCACTGAGACAGAAGCGAACAGATTGGATTTTCTGTGCTTGTATACCTTGCAAAAATAACATCTTTGAAAGTGTATTTGTAAATTTAGAATGTTCTGCTCCCCTGAACTGTTTCTGGGTTATCCCTTGTATATTTGAATCTTAAAACAATGTGTAACCACACTATGTTGTTTGGTAGAAATGAGTGAAAAAAACATGTACTTTTGTAAAGTGAACTAGGTCAGGCTTCAGTCATATGCTCATCCAAAAAAACCACCTTCTGGTGTCTGCAGAGTTTCCTTAGTTGTGCTGCTAAATTCTGCTGTGCCAGTATGCTACGCCAGATCCAAAAATGGGGCAAATCGAATGAGCTAGTCTGTATTTGCAAGTAGTCAGTTACACACAATATATACAGACACCCAGAAACCACAGGTCAGCTGACGTTTGTCACAGGGCCTCATTTCACAAATAGTGTTAGCAAAGTTTTCAGAGTTGGGGCTCACTGTGTGGAATTGTGCATTGTTTCCTTGTATATTGCTTGCTCCTTGGATATTTTCTACCATATTGAGTAGTACTGGCTGTTGTCATCTGTCAGTAATGGAATAATGTGTACTTGAATGGCTTTGAGAATGTTTGAAATACTGTATTTCAGGTGCAACATTAGTAGCAAATGCTTAAAGATGACATTTCACTTTTGATAGCTTTGCTGAGCTTCATAATGAATTTATATTATCCCATATAATGTATTAATTCTGCTAAATATTAATATCTATATCAAATCTAAACTAAATCTTTACATTAAAAGCAGGAGGCAGGTGAAAGGAGGAATGTGGTCAGAACTGGGAAGATGAAATACTGAAAACTGTAAAGCATTTCAGCACATTTGAAGGAAAATAATTGCTATGACCTCAGTACGTTTGAAAATATTATAATGTTTAGGTCTGCTTTTATGCCATTCCACAACAAAGTTTTTTTAGAATAAACTTGATGGAGAACCTACAAGACGGAGATATTTCGATTAAATCTTGCCATTGAGAGGCAATGAGGAGGAGGTAGAAAGTGTAGCAGGGCAGGAAAACAGCTGGTAATAGTGACAAAGTAGTGAAGAAGAGTGATTCGGCATATTCCTTTAGTAGCCTTCCTTAGCAGTCTGTTTGCAAGGATGCTGACCTATTATTCCTCTCTATCTGTGGGTTTTCCACAGCATTGCCTATCAGCCATTTGGATGCCTTAGAGAGCACACACACACATAAATAAAACAGGAGGACATTACTGTTTACTTAAGCTAGAGGTTTTGTGGTTTGTAAAAAAGGAAAGGAGAAGTTGCTTACGAAGAGGTGTCCCCAGTATCATAGCTAGGGGATTCACCCTTTATTAAAGGCAAGAGGGGGAAGCATTGATGCCTGTTTCTACCTTGTGTTTGAATCCATGCTCTTGGTCTGTTTCCCATTTTTAGAGGGTTTTACTTTGTTTTCAATTACTGGAAAGTTGATGTACGATTAAAGTATGTTGTTTAAACATAAATATTTTTCTCTATTTCAAACCAACAAGCTCTCTGACTTTCTAATAAATTCCCTGAGAAACCTATTACTGTCAAAGACAACAATAGAATAGTTTGCATTCCTGCTTAAGCAGCTCATAATTTTGAAGATAAAAACCACAAAAAAGCAGCTGCTAAGAGAATATTAAATCCCACAAGATCCTTTGGGGTTGTGTGCTGCAGAGACATGTTATTGACAACTTCTAGAAACTAGGAGGATTTGTAAAAGGCAGTGAGAAATTACTTGGAGCTGGCAAGGAAAAAAAACATTTTAAGAAATGTTTCTGTATTAGACATGGGAATAGACTTGAACACTGAGAGTGAAATGCCAGCTGATACTGTGTCAGGAGGCTGGAAAAGATCAAGAAGAATATTGATCAGATAACATCTAAAATGGCAAGCAGTAATCCAGTGCAATCAAAAGTGAACCTGAGGATGCAGGAGGCAGTCTTTACTTCCCTTTCACTGATGAATCAGTTGTCTCCACGCAGTGCTGAAGGATGCCACAATGCTGGAAATCCAAAGTTACTTCTACCATTATAATAGTTCCAGGGTTCAAACCATCAACAATCTGAAAAGGCAAAAACCAAATTTCCTGTATCCGTAGTTGTCAGTTACTGTATGTGGCACAACTCTTTTCTTTTTTCTGTGCATTTTATCTGTGGGTATACCACATCTAGGGCTTGTTTTAGTCCTTTCCCTGTAGCAATAAATAAAACTTACACACACGATGGAGAGGTTCAATTAACTTCTTCAAGACCCTGAAGGACTGTCAGGCACTGACTTTCCTCCTTGCTGGTTCATTCCAGGAAAGAAAACTGAGCTTTGGGAAACGTGAAGAGGAGACGTTATCAAAAGCAAAATAAAATCACCCAACTAGCTGGCCATAAAATCTGTTGATGAATCATCATGTGCAGAGCCTGGGTCAGCTCTTTGGGTGATGGTGGCTCTGTAGCTCAGAATGTTTTGTGCCCTGAATTTTACACCCTTGCTCATGAAGAATTAATCTTTTTTCTTTTTAAATAAAAATCTTATTGAAATCTTTTGATGATTCTGATTGAAACTTTTACATGCACAAAAAACTGCTTGGCATAGCTAGTGGAGGGTGTGCATACGTGGGCAGTTCAATCAGCTGAGTCTTTTTTGTGGTTACCTTTGTTTTCCTTGGTGGCTGTCAGCAGAATCTGCCATCTGGCAAGGGAGTGCCTCCTTCCCATTGCACGCCTGAGAGCTCCCCATGAGCAAGATTTCAGCTCATTAGGATGCTTTGTGCCCTCAGGGGGATTTAAGAAATACTACCTTTCATCCTCTTGTACTTTTTTCTGAGTTGTGTGTTAGTTGTTCTAGAAAATAAATATGTTTACTAAACCTAGCCTTTTAGTTTGTTTGTATGCACACAATTAAAGATTTTTCGCCAGAATTTATTCAGAGTTGTTACTATATGTATCTAAGGAATTATTTGGGCCTGCAGCTTGGCAGTTTGTATCTCAGCAGTGCATGTAGGGTCTGCCGGTCAAGGTGTTGCACACAGTGTGTGTGTAATGGTTCCTGAAGTGCAGTGGTTGAGCTTATCCTTTGAGCTGTATGATTATTCTCTCTCACTTGCTAAAATGTAAATATTTCTGTGAGAAATGTGTCTTGGAATATGAATGGGAAAAAAGAGTGCATCTGTGGATAATGCACCATTGAATTCAAGTCAGTTTTTGTAGAAGATAATTGCAGAATTAGTAACACTTGAGTAAGGTGCAATGAGACATTTAAAATTATTGTTGATTACGGTGATCAATAACCAGTTCTTGCTTTCTAGCAATGTTGAGGTGATTTTTTGTCAGGTGATTTTTTTTTGACTTGGGTACATTTGTTAACCTGAATATTTTGTTAGTAAAATATAGTTTCTTACAGTAACTCATAACCTTAGTTTTATAACCAGAGGATGAAATAAAGAAACAAGCACAATGCTTGTCAAAAATGTTTGCAAAACTGAGGTGAATTTTTAAAATAATCATATCATTATTGAGTTGTAGGGCATGGGAATTGAGATGGCTCCTGTTAATCAGGGCTGGGATGGCTCCTGCTAATTAGGGTAGGAAGTTTTATAGTTTATTACACAGGCAGTAACAGTCTTGATATTTTCCTTAGATATATCTTAAGGTACCCATCTTAGCATTGAGACAGGGTTTCTGTTACTCATGCACCAGTGCTATTGTAAATCCCTTACAAGGTGGGATAGTTGTAGAAGGGAAATGGAAGCAGAAGGATGGACAAAAAGGAAAGAAGGAAAGTAGAAAATGTTCTGTGTGACCCTGCAGACTGGTAATAACAACCGTGCTGGTAATAAATTTATTCTGCTTCATGGCTATCTATGTGGCATGAGGCATATTGCAAAATGTAATGTGGAAAAAAGGTTGGTACTAAAGCTGAATGTTTTGGTATGTTTTGGTGAACAATTGCCAAATAATCAATGACTGGTTATCTGATTTGAAAATTTCGTAAATATAACCAGAACAAAGGAAATTTGGAACGGTTTCACAATACAGATTTTAACTAACATGCATTAAAGATCTCCGCCAGTCTCTAGTGCTTTTTCCATGTGTGCATTTCAGTGATGTGTATGACTCCTGAAGGGCAGATGTATATTTCACAATGATTCAAAATGGTGTTTTATTTTTAGATTTGCAAAGAAAATAAAAGTAAAAAGAGCACATGGTCATTTTGACTCTATTTAAGGCCTCTGAGTTACAGCAATTGTGGCTGCTCGATGGTCCCACAAGAAAAATCTGTTATTGAAGGGTGAGTTAGTTATAGGAGAACTACATGTGGAATGAAGTACATTTAAGGTTAGCTTACTGGCTTCCCAAGTGAGCCTAGATTTTACCAGAATTCAACCCAGAAGAGACCAATACATCATGCAGTCAGACTCAGTCTGACTTCCCCTCTATTACAGGCCCCTCAGTGGTGCCCAAACTTTTAACTAGCCTGAGTATCGCAATTCTCAGAAAACTGGAATATGTGCCATGCTGAGAGACCAGCAGCAGCCTGGCTGGTGGTGGTATGAATCCACAGATGGCTGGGTTCTCCTCACAGGGCCAGGACTGCCCCTGGCGGTGACGCTTCTCCATTTTGTAGGCCACGGTGTGGCCTGGAGGGTGCTCCTAGTCTGATCAGAGGGAAGATCCCTTCCCAGTGTGAGATCTGGTGGTCATAGGAACAGAACATACTGTTGTGGTGTCTCCCAGGCTACATGTGCCCCCTCAGAAGAGTGATCGTCCTGTTGAGGTCCACATTGCCACCTGTACCTGATATCTGGTGCTTCTGAGGGGACAGCCATGGCATTTGAGTGCACTGCGGAAGGAGAGAGGGGGATGAGGAGTGAAATGTCATTCGGGATCTCTGCAAGTAACTGACTGAGGAATGGAAACGTGAGGCTGAATGTTAACAATGTTATTATTGCAGTGTAGGGATTTTTCTGAGCACTTTTAGGGGGTGTGAAGGAGGGAGAAGATCAGGGCTGCTGACCTGAGTGGCAGTCTTGACAGAGCTGCCACAAACATCCAGCCTTTCCTGAAGGGATTTTTGCTGTTTCCACCTCAGAAACATTTAACCAGGAAAGAAAAACAAACAAACCAAAAAAACACAAACTTTTCTCTGGTACTTTTCTGCACTGGGTATTTGCATTCATGAGCAAATGCTGCTGGTGCATAAAAACAGCATGAAGGCTATGAGATAAATGAGCTTTCACTTCTACTGGCTGTGAGATAACATACGATCTGTACCCACATGGTCACACCAGAAAAGGCCCTCTCTGTAAGTGCAGCTGTGCTAGCAAAATTGTGCTTTTGTTGATAATGTTTATTTACCAACAGAATTTATCCGGGGGCAGGATAGGTGATGTTGACAAAAGCAAAACTTTGCTGCTATCATGTCTTCCACACTAGGAATACTTTGTTATAATTTCTAGTTTTTCTGGTAAAGACTTGTGATGTGAAGGTGGTTGCACATAAAAGTGCATGCTCTTTATTCCTGGGAAGCTGCAGTCCTCTTCTGCAGGCTCAGCAGCTTGTGCACTGTCAGTAAACAAGTGCTTATCTCAGGCCATATACAGTTGCAGTTGAGAGGGAAAATGATGAAAAACATTCCACAATAGACCTAGACTTGCAGATTAAACATGACACAGAAAAGCGTAGATGCTTTTACAGTATCTAGCCTAATGGTGACTTTTTACAGTTATTTAAAAAAATTGGTTTGTTTCTAGATTTGTTACATACATCCCAGGCTAACAGGCCCTTAGGATACTTGCATAGACAGAGTTTTCATTTCTGTTGGATTTGCTACCACTAAAGGCAGGTGATAATCACCTTTACTTTGCGCATTCGATGTAATTCACATTGCCTCAGCACAAGAGGAGTTGATTAGCAAACCAGGACAAACTAAGGACCTAATTTTTTTCATCTAAGATTAGAAAGAAAAGGTTGCAATAGAACACCCTTAAGCAAGAAACTGTATATATTTTTATGCTTGTACATATAACACTAAACATTGCTTCTTGTCAGGCTGCAAGGTTGTGGGAGCATAGGGATGTGTTTGGGATATGGTGGTGGCGATATGGGTATCACATAGACGAGTATATTGAGAGGGAGTTAAGGTGGTTGTGAGGGTGGGTTTACTGGGAATATAAGACCTAAGTCTTCAGGAGGCCAGAGAAAACAGTTGATTTTTTGGTTGGCAGAACAGTGTGTTTCCTTACCTGATCCTCGCAATGCTGACACCCTCATCATTCCTGAAATTCATCCTCTAAGTGTTAACTTGTACTTTCCTTTTTCTCACTATTGCATGTTCCTTCAGGCTTCAGCTAGCTTGTATTTATGGTTTCCCTCACACAAAAAAAAAAGAAAAAAAAAAGAAAGATTTATTTTTATGTTCATTTTTGCTGGCCAACTAGCCCTTTTATCCTGCATTTCATCTTCTCTAGATACAGCTACCTGCACAGAACAACTTCTCAGGAAAGCTCAGATACATTAAGGGCTGTGAACAATTGGAGTGAGGAGATTTAGGGAAGAACAGGGAATTTCCTTCATCTGCATGGAGGAAAAGGAGTCTTTGGGCGCTGTAGGCAGATGCAGGAAGGAAGGCAATGAGAGGGGGTATGTTGTACCTGCAGTGAGATGCAGCATGGAGATGGGAAAGAGGAGAGTTAGGAGATGGCATCCAAGGAGCCTTGGGATGGTGCAGGGCAGAGCCTCTGCCAGGGTGCCTATGGAAGAGCACAGGGGCAAGGAGGAAGGAAAAAAAAAATGGGGACAAAAATGATAAAAGTTTGATCTCAATATGTTATCTATATGGAAGCTGAAGTTGCTGAGGTCATGCATTGGAAATCATCAGAAAGTAAGCAGTGAAATAGAAGGCCACATAGGAGGAGCTGAGTAGATCAAAACAATTGCAGTGACTCTTCTACAAAAGGAGCACCCCTCTTCTTAATGGTGGATGGGGCAGCAGTGTACCAGTACTGCTGGAGACTTTCTGGAGGAAATGTGCCAACCTTAACAGAAATCAGAAAAGCTACGTGTATATTTTGTGGTTTAAATTTTGCAGCCAGAGAAAAATAACTTCAGAAAATTATATACCCATATTTCTAGGGAAAAAAACACAACAGTTAAATAGGGACATAAAGCTGTAGATAAATTAAACAAAAAGCCCCGCCCCCACAAGAACAAAGAAACAAGCAAAAAAAAAACCCCAACCAACCACAACAAAAAAATCCACACAAAAGAAACTATGTGTAAAAGATTATGTCTGTTTGTGTTTTTTTTCGAAGGGGCTTTCTGAAAAATGGATAATAGTCCTGTGTGGATAGTTGCAGGTTCTTGAGTTGTTTCTGCCAACAAGTGTGCATTTTTCCTACATCCTGAGAACATTCCATGTGTCTTTTTAGCATGTCTTTTTAATTTTAATTAGAAGGCTTAAGTTCTTTAGCATTTACTTTGATATTGAATGCTGGAGATGGATTTCTCTAATCAGCATTGTTGTCTGTCCCTCCTTCCTCTCCTGAATATTGCCACAGACAGGCAAGGGAAGGCAGGAGCTCTGTTGTCCAGCTCCTGCCATATGAGCCCAAATACGCAGCTTCACCAGTGGGAATTAGGTGTTGCACTTTGCAGGGAATGTAGAGGCGTTTTAGGAAGGTGTGAGACACTCCGACTCCCCTGAAGCTCTGCGTCATTGTGTCTACGCATTGCAGGAGAGACGAGCGCTGTGTATGAGCGTTGTGTGGGATCTGGCTTCCAGGTGTGGCTGGTGGGCTGCTCAGGGACCCCGTGGGAAGAGTGCCTGCACCGTAGGGCTTGCACATGTGTGAAGCAACACCTGAAGTGCAGTGAGAATGAAACGCGCATCACTTCGTGGAAGGGGATTAGTAAGATTTTCAGGAAAGAGGTTAAACTTGAGGTCATTTCCTTCCTATTGTTACGCTTTTGAATTTTTGCCAAGGAGATGAGTGAAAGGATTTATTTTTGTCTTGGAATGCTTTGAATGTAAATGATGTCTTTGCTTTGAATACAGAGAAGTGGAATTGCACTTTATTCCTGGCATTATACTCTGTGATATGTCTGAGAAATTGTGGGGTTTTTCATTATCTTTATTTCTGGTATTCTGGTTAATTAATCCTTTGAGCTGCTACTGTGCCTCCAAATACCATGTTGTGTGAGGGTGCGTGGAGATGCTCTGATCCCCAACTTGAAGTGTTAGTGTGTGTATACAGGGAAGCAAGACATACAATTCTTGAAAAAGTAGGAAATGGTCTATTTTATGGCCTGTGTCAGAATAAAGGCTGTCTGTGAAAAATGAGGGCAAGGATCCTTGCTTACTGCTCTGCTAATTTAAACTTCAAAGGCAAGAAGTATTGGTTGTTTCCTGTTTGGATGGGGGTGTATGTTATGGCTTCTCCCTTTGCTCAGCTTCTGCAGCTGAAGAAGGCAAGTGTTAGAGAAATACAGCTTATTCCTCACCATCCTGCCAGCCACAGGTCAAAAAGTGAATAATTGCTTGTGCTGTGTAAAGTAGTACAGTGCAATAAATGTCAATAATATAATACATTTGGTTTGCAGGCAGTCACGGAGCATGACACTCAAGAGGGTGCAAGTAGAGTCTTTCCCCTTTTTGCCCACAGAGCAGAGCAGCAAGGGGATGGATGTGAATCTTCCTCCCGGTGTGCAAGGGAAAAAATTGCTATGGTACCCTGAGGAACAGCCACCTCCCAACTTGTTTGACTCAGGGTCACGGTATTAAATACCTGTCTACAAGTGTAGTGATGGTACTTGTACGTAGGCTGGAGTTCAGAAATGCCACCCAGCGTTCCCCTTCCTGGGCTGAGGTGAGAGCCAGCCACACACTCCAGTCTGTTCCTGAGGCCATGCCTTTGCCTGGAAAGAAGAGCCCAGACAGCTGCTTTTTTTTCATGCGTGAGGCTAGAAGATACACAACAGTCTGGAAACTTTGTTCCTTTCACCTTTTTAGGGGCTTGCTCTGTTGGTATGCAAGGGAGAACAGTTTCCAGCCACTTAGTCTTACATTTCCAGCAATGGTTTGAATTTCTCTTGCAGTAGTCGAATTCTGATGTTCCTTCCCCTCGTGCCCCTTGAAAGTACAATTCCTAGAGGTGCTCATGGAAACAAAATATTACAGCAGCTTTCAGTTCCGTGTTAGCAAAAAGTCCATCATACTTTCTGTGACTGGAAGTATTTGTTGGAAATTTGTCAAGCTGAGGAGGAATAAGTAGTCCCGTAAGTGTTGTTTTTCTTCCTCTTTTTTTTTTCCCCTCTGCTTTTCACTAGGAGAAAGTAAAATTTGCCTTGAGAGGTTTAACACCATACTCCACAAGCATACAGTTTCTCATTGTGTGCTGGGAAGGACATGGGCTGCTGGCTGTGGACCAGGTCTGGGCATCTGCTGCAATACTTGAACCCTACTTGCAAACCAGCCTCCAAGCACCCCGCTTGTCTGCGTGGTACTGGGGCTGCTTTAGCATGGTTTGGGTCCTTGCCGTGAACTGAAGGATTTTTAAGTCTGTTGCTGGTGTCCACCAGGAAGCTCAGAGCATCTACTGACCTACATGAGGAGGTGCAGGGATGGCAGCACTTGGCCCTGTGCTTCTCCTCCTGCTCCAGTGAGCCTCCTGCTCACTGCGGGCACTCACCCTGGGTTAACGGCAGCTTCACCCCAGCTAAACGTCACAAAGCAGTCTGCTCTACTCTAAAATACCTGGATTTGTAGGGGAGTCCTGTGGGCGGGTGAAATATGGAGTAAACAAAGGCCAGCACTTCCAGTGGGCTCTCGCTGCACTTGTCGCTGTGTCGGCCTTGCCGTTGTTTCTAGGGTTTAAAGTCCTCCTGTGTACACCAGCCTGCTCCCTGTTGCGTGGGCCGTGGGCTGTGTTTTGGTATCCTCCCATAGAACAGGCAAGGAAGGAAGTGCAGGGAGGATGGGGCTTTTGCATCCTGTACCCTTTGGAGGGGAGTGGCCACGAACAGATTAGTTTGAAGGACATAATACTTCATACGTTTTAACACGGGCTGTTTGGACCTAGATAAAAACCTTGATTAAACGAGAAGAGGCAGACAGTTGTGTGTTACTGCTAGAAACTGCCTGGGAGTTTGAGGACATCCTTCTGAAATCCTTTTCTTAACATGACAGGAGGAAGAGAGAACAGAGAAGCAGCTCGAGAAGCAGTGACTCTGCAGCAGTGTTAACGCAGAGCTAAAGCTTCCAAAGTTGAGCTACACAGCCTGGCTCCAGAAGGCAACTTCTGCAGAAAATACTGTTTGTGATTGGGAACAGGGATGCTACTTTCAGGATCCATCCTGTAAAAACTGTTTTTTTTTTTCTTAATTCTCCAGTTTGTTAATTGGACTCAAATGGAGGCATGCACTTTAGGATCCACAGAAACCTTTTGCAATGGCCAGGTAAGGCTAGATGGTGCCACAAAGTATTGCTCTCATTTCAGCGTTGTGTTACACACACTGGTGCTACCTTCTGTGAAAAATACTCTGGTTCTACTAGAAAGCCCCTGAACTGTTTCTAGACTGATACTGAGAATTATGTGAATATCCCAGGCTGTATGCTGCATGCAGTGAGTTTACAGTTGGTTGCAGAGCAGTAGGTGATATGTGGTGTATTTTAAATGTGATTTATTCTAATGCAATTTAATTATAATGCGATTTATTCTAATACTTGTTTTCAATGAACGCTCTCCCTGCAAGTGCTAATTTGCTTACCGGCTTTCCAGAAAAGGAACGAGGCCTCAGGTGCTGAAAGTTGTCTTCTCCATTAAATGTGTCCTGATGCAGTTTTGTATTGCTTTTAAGCATATTTTGGAGAAAAGGGAGAAATTAAATTATTTCATTTTTTTCATTGAACACTGTGCTACTTCTGTAATGATTACCCACAGGTTATTATTACTAATTTTTTGTATTTGTAGAATTAAAATGAATAGAAGGTACAAAGAGAAAATACTGCACAAAATCTAGTGTTATAAACTTGTGTCGTCAGTTGCTCAAAATGCACAGTTGGTACTCTCCATCATGTTCTTACTAATTTTACATTTTTGGTGACGGTCTCTTTTATTGCTTGGAACCCTTTCCTCACAACATCAAGCAGGAGGCACTTACTGGCAGCAGGGCTGGGATTTTGGAAGCCATGCAGTAGAATGCATGTACATCAGACTTCTGTTTTGCACTGCAAATGCCATCCTAGAAACGTCCTGATGCTTGACTCAAAATTAAGTTCAGGATTATCTTCCAATGCAGCTGTTAACTACAATCCTGTTAGTCTTAAAGACTAAGATAAACGATAACATAAAATGGATGGAGGATGATACTAAACAGTATGCTTTTGAGAGAAACTGGTGTCAAATCAGAGAATCTTGGCTTGAGGCAAACCTATACTTAGCCTTGCCATCTACCAGTCTTCCAGCTGCTCTGATGCGCATTGTAAGAGAACACCTGACAAAAAAAATAATGTTTAGAACAATGCTTTATGAGCGTCTCTGGGCTGAGAATACACACACCCCTTGGTAACACATCCTCTTCAGTGCCCAGGAATTTATTAAAGTTAACCCAAAATGCTACGGGGTCAGCGTTTTGACAATCTGAACTTAAATTAAGTTTTAAAATTAAGAATAAACAATACAAGCTCTTAAAAAGATTTTGCATAGAACTTTTTCCAGAAAGGGATGAAAAAACAGAGATTAGGAGGTAAATCCCAAATGAGGATAACAGAATTACATGGGGAAACAATGCTGTTACCAACATGATTGATCTTTTCTGAGCTCAGCTGCACGGATTTTCAAGAGCTGTGAATTAGAAAAATCCATATACGGTAGTGAAAGATGAAAATTATAAAATCGTATGTAATTAAATCCATTCAGCGACATTCTGAATCTCTTTAGCATCACCTTCTCTCTGAGCTCTGTGTTCAAGCATCTATAAATAAGTTACTTGATTGCAGTAGGGAACTTCAACATTTTTTTCCTATGCAATAAATCCATGATATTTCGTTACTAGGAGTTTGTAACTTCTTTAATGCTTTTGGTTTTGAAGAGTAAAAATCCTTTGTGTTCCTGGAGACAAGCCTGTTCTCACACAGCCTAACACTAGAGACCACAAAAGGTGGGACCAGAAGTTGAGCATTGGTTTGCACGTGAGCAGTCTGTGCACTGGGAATATCAGGCTGGCTTCGGTAATAACCAGTAGCAGTTCTTGTTTTTAACTTGTTTTGTTTTCTAAGACCGTATCTGGTTTTTTTATTTGTTAGTTTGAAGTGTATAAGGTGACTCTGAGGTGATTGATTTCAGGCAGTTTATCCTTTTTGCTTGGGCAGAAATAGTGAAAATGATCAGACACAAAGAATAAAATGCAGACCCCACAGAAGCCTCCTGACTCTTTATGTCAGATACCGACTTTAGCGGGGCTTTCTTGCTGTCTCACATAACGTGTGCAGACAGACTGATGGAGTACAGACTAAATAGGTGGACGGTGAGGTGGGTTGAAATCTGGCTGAACTGCTGCATTTGATGTGTCGTGATCAGCAGCGTGAAGTCCAGCGGGGGCAAACACTAGTGATGTGCCAGTCAGTGATGGGGCTCGGCTGCTGAACATCCTGAATGATGGGACAGAGCATACCTCTGCAAGCTTGCAGATGGTACAAAACCTGCAGGAGCTGTTGGTCAAGCAGGTAGTCGTGCTGCCAGTCAGGTGGACCTCAACGGGATGGAGAAGTGGGCAAGCAGGAGGGTGATGAAGTTCAAAGGGAAATGCCAAGTCCTGGCCTTGGGGAGGAACAGCCCCTGACGCTGTTACCAAGCTGACTGTCTGCGACGCAGCTTTGCAGGAAGGGTCCTGGAGGAGCTGGTGGAGGACGGGTCGAGCCAGAGATGCGTCCTTGCAGCGGAGGTGGCCGCTGGCATCTGGGGCTGCATTAGGAGGCGTGTTGCCAGCAGCAGGAGGGAGCTGGTCCTTCCCCTCTGCTCTGCACTGGTAAGGCCACATCCCAGTGCTGAGTCCAGCACTGGGCTCCCAGTACAGAGGATGCATGGATGCACTGGAGGTTCTGGTGGCTCTTACTCTTGTACAAGTGCTGTTTTATTGTGCAAACTCATCGGTAAAAATGATGCCGCCATCTTTCATGGAGTTGCCCATACATTCATCCAGTACTTGCGTATTGCCTTGCATGTGAGATAGCCGTGCTGAACTGACAGCTGGCAGGGGGAGCTGCCTCCCATGCACAGCCACAGCAAGGCTGGGGATGCGGGGACAGATGCACTGCTGACACGAAGGGCACAAGCTGGAGACGTTGCATGTGCCATTTACCTTGAAGGGTTTTTTAGTGATGGCAAAGCCTGAAACAGAAAACATTACCCTGAACAGGTTTGCTTCACAGTGATTTCAAAGAGCACTAGGCAGTGTAGAGTCTGTACAGGGTTATTTATTACAACCCACCTTTTATTGCAGAGCAACATACATTCTCACATGCACTGATGTGTGCAGGGCTTGCAGCACAGTGAGAATCAAGTTACTTCTGTAATATTTAATGCTTTTAGAAGATAAGATTATACTGTGGCTCTTCCATTGCTCTGTTTGTTTCAGAAGTGTAGACTGACTTGATGAGATACCAGTGCAGAAGGATGATGATATTTGGTTGCATATTTTATGTTCTGAGAATGGATATTTTTATCTTTTCTTTGGCCCAGATTCTAGAACAGCAGCCAGTTTCACAAACAGCAACAATTACCAGCTAAAAGGGGACCAGAGCTTCTTACAGTTGAAGTTCCCTAGGGGGTATGTAAAGGTTTTGGAGAAGAGGAGAGATGAGGTAGTGGTAATTTTGACTTCTGACGTGATGCTTTTCATGCTCTCAAACACTTTTATTTTACCCAGCTGAATATTGCTGAGACTATCACAGTTAAACTTTTTGGTTACAATTTTGATAGGTGAATTTCTGCAGTATTATGTATACTTGAGTATTTTCATGCTGTTTGATTTCTTTTGCTCTTTGGTTCCTTTTTCTAAATCCATGAACTAGGGTTTGTATTTTCCATATACATTAGTAATGTTGTTTTATCCCCTATGTAAAAACTTCATACAAGTAGAAAAAATCATCTGTTTCAGGAGAAAATGAACTCTGCCCAAAATAAATTCTGTAATTTGAGTGGATTGCTGTCAGGCAGTGGCCTGTGAGCATTTTCCATCCATCTGTCTCCACCACCTTCTGTTGCAATGGCAATGTGCCTGTGGGCAGAGTATCAGGGATTCTTCTTCGGTCTTTGTTACTGCAAAATGGACTAGTCCAGGGTGAAATGGGTGAAAATCTTCTTTATTGTTGAGTTTTATTAATTAAGGTGTTAGAAAATGTGCTGCTTTTTTTTTTTCTGTAACTATCAGCTCAGGATTTCATGCTTACCTTGCATGTTGTTCATGCAGGACTTTTCTTGAACCTCACCAATGTCCTGGTAAAGATTTCTGTTGGCTTTATTTAGTTATTGATTTAAAAAACAAAGAACAATTGCTTGTACCTGAAGTGTTGGAAATCTCACTATTAAGGGTTAATTTCACTCCTTCAAACTTCCTTGATTTGCTGAAAAAGAAAATACTCAAACAATTCATGTTTATGGTCATAGTATACTGATTATCTCTCCTTCTGCTTGGAATTATGAACGGACTTTTCTCCAATTGATTAAATACAGCTATTGTGAAGAACTAGAGCATGTAAGAGGAACTTTTTTCTCCATACATCACATCTTTATTTACCTAGACATAATTAGAAGAGTGAATAGTTTAAAAGTATTCGTGTTTCAAATATCCATTGATCTTCTCAAAAATCTCCATGCTTTTGGTAGCAATGGTTTGGATAACCAAGTTTGTGTCATGGAATAGGCAGTCACATAGATATGCTAGAAGTTAAACTAGCACTCTGGGAATCCATGAGATATGTCTCTGGAAGAAGTGGGACCTTGGATAGGGAAAGCACACTTAATAAGCAAATAAATAAACAAAAATCCACAGTATTGTTTCAGTTAGTGTCATTGCAAGCTACAGAGATTTTTGAGGCCCATGGAATGCTTTTTACAGGCTGTGCTTTTTGAGTTCCTCTTTATCTAGTGTTGATAAAATGAAATACACAGTTGAGATACACTTTT
The DNA here is from genome assembly GCF_013377495.2 of Cygnus atratus. NCBI lineage: Eukaryota > Metazoa > Chordata > Aves > Anseriformes > Anatidae > Cygnus > Cygnus atratus. Next base: position 1,796,168 of record NC_066367.1, read on the forward strand.
GTTCACCCTGATTTTTTTTTTTGGCTGTCTTGAAGAGTAAGTATGCATGCTTTATGTTTTTAGTGTCTATATGCCAACCTTTATGGTGTGTGCAGTTTCTGTGTTATTAAGTCCACATGGAAAGTTAATCCTGAGGGTATTATACAAGTGCTCGAGGATCACAGACATTAGGAGAACCCTCCTGTCCCTTCTCTTTAACATTGATTATTAATTATGAAACTTCTGGACTCATCGTGGTGTTGAGGTGTTCAGGCTGCAGCATACTAAAAATTCTCAAATTTGCTGTGCCTCAAAGCATAAAAATCTAAGTGGATTGCCCTGGCTGCCTTTCGACTGCAGAGATCTCTCAGGTTGTGACCAGGGTGTGGAACTGGCTCTTGAGCAGGCAGAGACCCCGGTGCCTGCCAGGCAGTGCTTTGCAGGTCAGTTCAGTGGGATGCAGGCGCACGGACTGCGCTAACCCTAATTCAGTGGTGTAACGCGTGCACTGAGGTGCTCGGTCAGATGAAATGAAGAAAGAGAAGCTTTCGTGTATTTTTAAGGTAAGAGTGATGAAGCGGCATTGTCAATTACTCTTTCATAAATAGTGTATGGATTTTTGAGATGACATGAATGACAGTTCTTTAGGTTTATGTGGGACTTCTTATCAAAGTACAAAGAAAGTATGCTGGAATGGTTAAAAGCATCCTGAACAAAGCTACAGGAGACTAAGTTTTTGCTAAAGTCTTTTTAAGATTGCAGAATGCACTCAAAGTTGTGTATTAAAACAGCAATTTTATTTATTTATTTATTTATTTTGAGAGTGAAGTTATCAAGTACTACTGGAAGGAATTAGGACGTTATATTGGAGGCAGCAGGTATGTTTGTCTAACAGCTGTGTAAATGCACTTGTAGCATGTCACGATGCATACTTCCAAAGAACTTTCTGTACAAAAGAAGCTGGATTTATGTCAGCTTCCTCTGGGTCATGATAACTGTCTTTGTGCCCTTTCAAACAGCTTCTCCCTCTGTTTTTGTTTCATTCAAATAGCATGCTGGGTGTCTGAACCCAGGCTGGTAAGTAGGAAACAAACCCCAAGGTCTGGTTTTGTTACTGTTAGGACAAAAAGGTTTCTTAGGGAGGGGAAAATACTGATAGTGCTAAGCTGATCTTCAGAGACTTAATGTTTACTTTTCAGTTCTCTTTTGAATGTATTTCACTGAATTGCTCATTTGTATTTCTGGCTTACTACGTGACAATTCTTTGGACCTCTAACTCTAGTTTACTGATAGGTGGTAATACAGTACATGCCAGGAAATTGAATGTGTCAGATTTTTTGGTGCATGTATAAAC